>NW_028322232.1:20645833-20952129 GCF_059928025.1 Delphinapterus leucas
GTGGTTAATTCCTCTTCCTGGTGGGAAATGAGCGTTCCATTTGCCCGTGCAGACACCTAAAGCTAGTCTCTCATTGGTTCTCCCTATTCCTGTTCATCTTGCGCAGAAATTGCAACCTGTGCCAAACAGGAGGTTAAAGGCACTGACTCTCCAAGTGGGGAGAGTGTTAGTAAAGGGTCTGGAATGGTGAACCCGAGTAAAAGGGGACGAAAACTGAGATGCATTTGAAAACGTTTGCCGGTCCCTCGGTGCACCATACTGTGGGTTTCCCACGCATGTTTTAGCTGAAGGAAGAATTCGTTAAACCTGGAGAGATGGGACCCATGGAATGGGTACCATGCCGTAATACTTCAAAGGGTCTGCATTTGCTCATCGAACCTCACCAATGCTATCAGCCCGAAGTGCCCAACCTTATGTCTCACTCAGCTCTGGGTGTAGATGTGGTAAATCCAGGTTGCATCACAAGCCCTGAATGAATTATTTAAGAATTGCTCTCTATTTCACTGTCCTTGTGTTTTGTTTCTGTAATTCATTTTGATAATGGGATTTATCGGATTTTCTCTGCTGCATTCATGCCTCTGTACACACGCTTCATTCTCTTATGGAGACATATAAATCCATGGGTTTGAAGATTCTTACTAGTCAGGTGTATTCCTAGTCGTTGAATATGGGGTGTTTAGTCCATTTCGTTGAGCAAGGGGTAGGTCTTGACAATTATATATTTGGCTGATGGAAAGGTATCTGTGCTAATTTCTATCTCTGGTTTTATGCAGCACCCCAACTCACCTTTCCCCTTAAGCAAGCATAAGTTGGTTTTCTAAATTTGAGACCCTGTTCTGTTTTGTAACTCAGTTCATGTGTAGCCAAGTTTACATTCCTTGTATTAGTGATATCTTATGATGTTTCATTTTCTGTGTGACTCATTTCACTTAGAATCATCGTACCTGAATCCACTCATTATGCCGCGACGCGCCTGATGACATAGATTTCATTGCTGAGTGATATTCCATTGTACGTAGGTACCACAACTTCTTTATCCATTTTTCACATTCTGGGATATTTAACTTGTACCGTAGACGAGGTTCTTGTAAACAGAGCCGTCCGAAACTTTGGGGTGGCTGTGTGTTTTTGATTTTAATTTCCCTAAGCTATAGGACCATAAGTGGAAATGCCGTAGGCTCCGTTGCTTTGTTTTTTAGCTGTTCCAGGAAACACCATACACTTCTCCAGAGTGGCTGTTGGCAATTTACATCCCGCCCATCAGCATAACAAGGCTCCCTGTTCTCCATGGCCTGTGCTGCCTTTCTGGATTTTACACTTTTTTCACATGGCCCTTTTGACCGGGGGGCAGTGAGACTTCATTGTTGTGCAGATTTCTTTAACATGCTTGCTTGGTTGGCCAAAAAGGGCGTATGCGTTTTTTCCTGAATATATTCAGGAAAAAACGCATACGCCCTTTTTGGCCAAGAGCATCATTGTCGACGTTCTGCCTCTTTTCCTATGCTTTAAATGCAATTCCCGTCTACCTCCTGAAATCGTTATCCTGCAATTCTGCCCCACTTACAAGTCCTCTTCGCAGCCTTCCTTCAATATATTTTTGGACGATAGCTGTCATTTATAACTCTGCACGTTTGTGAGTTACAGTGTCCCTGAGCTCCTTACTTCAACTCGCTATCTTGTGAGCTGGCCGCAAACCTGCAGGATTGCTTCAGGCCCTAATCTGGTTCCGGCACGGCATGCTGAGCCTGTGGTTAATTCCTCTTCCTGGTGGGAAATGAGCGTTCCATTTGCCCGTGCAGACACCTAAAGCTAGTCTCTCATTGGTTCTCCCTATTCCTGTTCATCTTGCGCAGAAATTGCAAACTGTGCCAAACAGGAGGTTAAAGGCACTGACTCTCCAAGTGGGGAGAGTGTTAGTAAAGGGTCTGGAATGGTGAACCCGAGTAAAAGGGGACGAAAACTGAGATGCATTTGAAAACGTTTGCCGGTCCCTCGGTGCACCATACTGTGGGTTTCCCACGCATGTTTTAGCTGAAGGAAGAATTCGTTAAACCTGGAGAGAATGGACCCATGGAATGGGTACCATGCAGTATGACTTCAAAGGGTCTGCATTTGCTCATCGAACCTCACCAATGCTATCAGCCCGAAGTGCCCAACCTTATGTCTCACTCAGCTCTGGGTGTAGATGTGGTAAATCCAGGTTGCATCACAAGCCCTGAATGAATTATTTAAGAATTGCTCTCTATTTCAATGTCCTTGTGTTTTGTTTTTGTAATTCATTTTGATAATGGGATTTATCGGATTTTCTCTGCTGCATTCATGCCTCTGTACACACGCTTCATTCTCTTACGGAGACATATAAATCCATGGGTTTGAAGATTCTTACTAGTCAGGTGTATTGCTAGTCGTTGAATATGGGGTGTTTAGTCCATTTCGTTGAGCAAGGGGTAGGTCTTGACAATTACATGTTTGGCTTATGGAAAGGTATCTGTGCTAATTTCTATCTCTGGTTTTATGCAACACTCCAACTCACCTTTCCCCTTTAGAAAGCATAAGTTGGTTTTCTAAATTTGAGACCCTGTTCTGTTTTGTAATTCAGTTGATGTGTAGCCAAGTTTACATTCCTTGTATTAGTGATATCTTATGATGTTTCATTTTCTGTGTGACTCATTTCACTTAGAATCATCGTACCTGAATCCACTCATTATGCCGCGACGGGCCTGATGACATAGATTTCATTGCTGAGTGATATTCCATTGTACGTACGTACCACAACTTCTTTATCCATTTTTCACGTTCTGGGATATTTAACTTGTACCGTAGACGAGGTTCTTGTAAACAGAGCCGTCCGAAACTTTGGGGTGGCTGTGTGTTTTTGATTTTAATTTCCCTAAGCTATAGGACCATAAGTGGAAGTGCCGTAGGCTCCGTTGCTTTGTTTTTTAGCTGTTCCAGGAAACACCATACACTTCTCCAGAGTGGCTGTTGGCAATTTACATCCCGCCCATCAGCATAACAAGGCTCCCTGTTCTCCATGGCCTGTGCTGCCTTTCTGGATTTTACACTTTTTTCACATGGCCCTTTTGACCGGGGGGCAGTGAGACTTCATTGTTGTGCAGATTTTTTAACATGCTTGCTTGGTTGGCCAAAAAGGGCGTATGCGTTTTTTCCTGAATATATTCAGGAAAAAACGCATACGCTCTTTTTGGCCAAGAGCATCATTGTCGACGTTCTGCCTCTTTTCCTATGCTTTAAATGCAATTCCCGTCTACCTCCTGAAATCGTTATCCTGCAATTCTGCCCCACTTACAAGTCCTCTTCGCAGCCTTCCTTCAATATATTTTTGGACGATAGCTGTCATTTATAACTCTGCAGCTTTGTGAGTTACAGTGCCCCTGAGCTCCTTTCTTTAACTCGCTATCTTGTGAGCTGGCCGCAAACCCGCAGGATTGCTTCAGGCCCTAATCTGGTTCCGGCACGGCATGCTGAGCCTGTGGTTAATTCCTCTTCCTGGTGGGAAATGAGCATTACATTTGCCCGTGCAGACACCTAAAGCTAGTCTCTCATTTGTTCTCCCTATTCCTGTTCATCTTGCGCAGAAATTGCAAACTGTGCCAAACAGGAGGTTAAAGGCACTGACTCTCCAAGTGGGGAGAGTGTTAGTAAAGGGTCTGGAATGGTGAACCCGAGTAAAAGAGGACGAAAACTGAGATGCATTTGAAAACGTTTGCCGGTCCCTCGGTGCACCATACTGTGGGTTTCCCACGCATGTTTTAGCTGAAGGAAGAATTCGTTAAACCTGGAGAGAATGGACCCATGGAATGGGTACCATGCAGTATGACTTCAAAGGGTCTGCATTTGCTCATCGAACCTCACCAATGCTATCAGCCCGAAGTGCCCAACCTTATGTCTCACTCAGCTCTGGGTGTAGATGTGGTAAATCCAGGTTGCATCACAAGCCCTGAATGAATTATTTAAGAATTGCTCTCTATTTCAATGTCCTTGTGTTTTGTTTTTGTAATTCATTTTGATAATGGGATTTATCGGATTTTCTCTGCTGCATTCATGCCTCTGTACACACGCTTCATTCTCTTACGGAGACATATAAATCCATGGGTTTGAAGATTCTTACTAGTCAGGTGTATTGCTAGTCGTTGAATATGGGGTGTTTAGTCCATTTCGTTGAGCAAGGGGTAGGTCTTGACAATTACATGTTTAGCTTATGGAAAGGTATCTGTGCTAATTTCTATCTCTGGTTTTATGCAACACTCCAACTCACCTTTCCCCTTTAGAAAGCATAAGTTGGTTTTCTAAATTTGAGACCCTGTTCTGTTTTGTAATTCAGTTCATGTGTAGCCAAGTTTACATTCCTTGTATTAGTGATATTTTATGATGTTTCATTTTCTGTGTGACTCATTTCACTTAGAATCATCGTACCTGAATCCACTCATTATGCCGCGACGGGCCTGATGACATAGATTTCATTGCTGAGTGATATTCCATTGTACGTACGTACCACAACTTCTTTATCCATTTTTCACGTTCTGGGATATTTAACTTGTACCGTAGACGAGGTTCTTGTAAACAGAGCCGTCCGAAACTTTGCGGTGGCTGTGTGTTTTTGATTTTAATTTCCCTAAGCTATAGGACCATAAGTGGAAATGCCGTAGGCTCCGTTGCTTTGTTTTTTAGCTGTTCCAGGAAACACCATACACTTCTCCAGAGTGGCTGGCTGTTGGCAATTTACATCCCGCCCATCAGCAGAACAAGGCTCCCTGTTCTCCATGGCCTGTGCTGCCTTTCTGGATTTTACACTTTTTTCACATGGCCCTTTTGACCGGGGGGCAGTGAGACTTCATTGTAGTGCAGATTTCTTTAACATGCTTGCTTGGTTGGCCAAAAAGGGCGTATGCGTTTTTTCCTGAATATATTCAGGGAAAAAACATACGCCCTTTTTGGCCAAGAGCATCATTGTCGACGTTCTGCCTCTCTTCCTATGCTTTAAATGCAATTCCCGTCTACCTCCTGAAATCGTTATCCTGCAATTCTGCCCCACTTACAAGTCCTCTTCGCAGCCTTCCTTCAATATATTTTTGGACGATAGCTGTCATTTATAACTCTGCAGGTTTGTGAGTTACAGTGCCCCTGAGCTCCTTTCTTCAACTCGCTATCTTGTGAGCTGGCCGCAAACCCGCAGGATTGCTTCAGGCCCTAATCTGGTTCCGGCTCGGCATGCTGAGCCTGTGGTTAATTCCTCTTCCTGGTGGGAAATGAGCGTTACATTTGCCCGTGCAGACACCTAAAGCTAGTCTCTCATTGGTTCTCCCTATTCCTGTTCATCTTGCGCAGAAATTGCAAACTGTGCCAAACAGGAGGTTAAAGGCACTGACTCTCCAAATGGGGAGAGTGTTAGTAAAGGGTCTGGAATGGTGAACCCGAGTAAAAGGGGACGAAAACTGAGATGCATTTGAAAACGTTTGCCGGTCCCTCGGTGCACCATACTGTGGGTTTCCCACGCATGTTTTAGCTGAAGGAAGAATTCGTTAAACCTGGAGAGATGGGACCCATGGAATGGGTACCATGCAGTATGACTTCAAAGGGTCTGCATTTGCTCATCGAACCTCACCAATGCTATCAGCCCGAAGTGCCCAACCTTATGTCTCACTCAGCTCTGGGTGTAGATGTGGTAAATCCAGGTTGCATCACAAGCCCTGAATGAATTATTTAAGAATTGCTCTCTATTTCACTGTCCTTGTGTTTTGTTTTTGTAATTCATTTTGATAATGGGATTTATCGGATTTTCTCTGCTGCATTCATGCCTCTGTACACACGCTTCATTCTCTTACGGAGACATATAAATGCATGGGTTTGAAGATTCTTACTAGTCAGGTGTATTCCTAGTCGTTGAATATGGGGTGTTTAGTCCATTTCGTTGAGCAAGGGGTAGGTCTTGACAATTACATGTTTGGCTTATGGAAAGGTATCTGTGCTAATTTCTATCTCTGGTTTTATGCAACACTCCAACTCACCTTTCCCCTTTAGAAAGCATAAGTTGGTTTTCTAAATTTGAGACCCTGTTCTGTTTTGTAATTCAGTTGATGTGTAGCCAAGTTTACATTCCTTGTATTAGTGATATCTTATGATGTTTCATTTTCTGTGTGACTCATTTCACTTAGAATCATCGTACCTGAATCCACTCATTATGCCGCGACGGGCCTGATGACATAGATTTCATTGCTGAGTGATATTCCATTGTACGTACGTACCACAACTTCTTTATCCATTTTTCACGTTCTGGGATATTTAACTTGTACCGTAGACGAGGTTCTTGTAAACAGAGCCGTCCGAAACTTTGGGGTGGCTGTGTGTTTTTGATTTTAATTTCCCTAAGCTATAGGACCATAAGTGGAAGTGCCGTAGGCTCCGTTGCTTTGTTTTTTAGCTGTTCCAGGAAACACCATACACTTCTCCAGAGTGGCTGTTGGCAATTTACATCCCGCCCATCAGCATAACAAGGCTCCCTGTTCTCCATGGCCTGTGCTGCCTTTCTGGATTTTACACTTTTTTCACATGGCCCTTTTGACCGGGGGGCAGTGAGACTTCATTGTTGTGCAGATTTTTTAACATGCTTGCTTGGTTGGCCAAAAAGGGCGTATGCGTTTTTTCCTGAATATATTCAGGAAAAAACGCATACGCCCTTTTTGGCCAAGAGCATCATTGTCGACGTTCTGCCTCTTTTCCTATGCTTTAAATGCAATTCCCGTCTACCTCCTGAAATCGTTATCCTGCAATTCTGCCCCACTTACAAGTCCTCTTCGCAGCCTTCCTTCAATATATTTTTGGACGATAGCTGTCATTTATAACTCTGCAGCTTTGTGAGTTACAGTGCCCCTGAGCTCCTTTCTTTAACTCGCTATCTTGTGAGCTGGCCGCAAACCCGCAGGATTGCTTCAGGCCCTAATCTGGTTCCGGCACGGCATGCTGAGCCTGTGGTTAATTCCTCTTCCTGGTGGGAAATGAGCATTACATTTGCCCGTGCAGACACCTAAAGCTAGTCTCTCATTTGTTCTCCCTATTCCTGTTCATCTTGCGCAGAAATTGCAAACTGTGCCAAACAGGAGGTTAAAGGCACTGACTCTCCAAGTGGGGAGAGTGTTAGTAAAGGGTCTGGAATGGTGAACCCGAGTAAAAGAGGACGAAAACTGAGATGCATTTGAAAACGTTTGCCGGTCCCTCGGTGCACCATACTGTGGGTTTCCCACGCATGTTTTAGCTGAAGGAAGAATTCGTTAAACCTGGAGAGAATGGACCCATGGAATGGGTACCATGCAGTATGACTTCAAAGGGTCTGCATTTGCTCATCGAACCTCACCAATGCTATCAGCCCGAAGTGCCCAACCTTATGTCTCACTCAGCTCTGGGTGTAGATGTGGTAAATCCAGGTTGCATCACAAGCCCTGAATGAATTATTTAAGAATTGCTCTCTATTTCAATGTCCTTGTGTTTTGTTTTTGTAATTCATTTTGATAATGGGATTTATCGGATTTTCTCTGCTGCATTCATGCCTCTGTACACACGCTTCATTCTCTTACGGAGACATATAAATCCATGGGTTTGAAGATTCTTACTAGTCAGGTGTATTGCTAGTCGTTGAATATGGGGTGTTTAGTCCATTTCGTTGAGCAAGGGGTAGGTCTTGACAATTACATGTTTAGCTTATGGAAAGGTATCTGTGCTAATTTCTATCTCTGGTTTTATGCAACACTCCAACTCACCTTTCCCCTTTAGAAAGCATAAGTTGGTTTTCTAAATTTGAGACCCTGTTCTGTTTTGTAATTCAGTTCATGTGTAGCCAAGTTTACATTCCTTGTATTAGTGATATTTTATGATGTTTCATTTTCTGTGTGACTCATTTCACTTAGAATCATCGTACCTGAATCCACTCATTATGCCGCGACGGGCCTGATGACATAGATTTCATTGCTGAGTGATATTCCATTGTACGTACGTACCACAACTTCTTTATCCATTTTTCACGTTCTGGGATATTTAACTTGTACCGTAGACGAGGTTCTTGTAAACAGAGCCGTCCGAAACTTTGCGGTGGCTGTGTGTTTTTGATTTTAATTTCCCTAAGCTATAGGACCATAAGTGGAAATGCCGTAGGCTCCGTTGCTTTCTTTTTTAGCTGTTCCAGGAAACACCATACACTTCTCCAGAGTGGCTGGCTGTTGGCAATTTACATCCCGCCCATCAGCAGAACAAGGCTCCCTGTTCTCCATGGCCTGTGCTGCCTTTCTGGATTTTACACTTTTTTCACATGGCCCTTTTGACCGGGGGGCAGTGAGACTTCATTGTAGTGCAGATTTCTTTAACATGCTTGCTTGGTTGGCCAAAAAGGGCGTATGCGTTTTTTCCTGAATATATTCAGGGAAAAAACATACGCCCTTTTTGGCCAAGAGCATCATTGTCGACGTTCTGCCTCTCTTCCTATGCTTTAAATGCAATTCCCGTCTACCTCCTGAAATCGTTATCCTGCAATTCTGCCCCACTTACAAGTCCTCTTCGCAGCCTTCCTTCAATATATTTTTGGACGATAGCTGTCATTTATAACTCTGCAGGTTTGTGAGTTACAG
Organism: Delphinapterus leucas; assembly: GCF_059928025.1. Lineage (NCBI taxonomy): Eukaryota > Metazoa > Chordata > Mammalia > Artiodactyla > Monodontidae > Delphinapterus > Delphinapterus leucas. The sequence continues at coordinate 20,654,470 of NW_028322232.1, forward strand.
TGCCCCTGAGCTCCTTTCTTCAACTCGCTATCTTGTGAGCTGGCCGCAAACCCGCAGGATTGCTTCAGGCCCTAATCTGGTTCCGGCTCGGCATGCTGAGCCTGTGGTTAATTCCTCTTCCTGGTGGGAAATGAGCGTTACATTTGCCCGTGCAGACACCTAAAGCTAGTCTCTCATTGGTTCTCCCTATTCCTGTTCATCTTGCGCAGAAATTGCAAACTGTGCCAAACAGGAGGTTAAAGGCACTGACTCTCCAAGTGGGGAGAGTGTTAGTAAAGGGTCTGGAATGGTGAACCCGAGTAAAAGGGGACGAAAACTGAGATGCATTTGAAAACGTTTGCCGGTCCCTCGGTGCACCATACTGTGGGTTTCCCACGCATGTTTTAGCTGAAGGAAGAATTCGTTAAACCTGGAGAGATGGGACCCATGGAATGGGTACCATGCAGTATGACTTCAAAGGGTCTGCATTTGCTCATCGAACCTCACCAATGCTATCAGCCCGAAGTGCCCAACCTTATGTCTCACTCAGCTCTGGGTGTAGATGTGGTAAATCCAGGTTGCATCACAAGCCCTGAATGAATTATTTAAGAATTGCTCTCTATTTCACTGTCCTTGTGTTTTGTTTTTGTAATTCATTTTGATAATGGGATTTATCGGATTTTCTCTGCTGCATTCATGCCTCTGTACACACGCTTCATTCTCTTACGGAGACATATAAATGCATGGGTTTGAAGATTCTTACTAGTCAGGTGTATTCCTAGTCGTTGAATATGGGGTGTTTAGTCCATTTCGTTGAGCAAGGGGTAGGTCTTGACAATTACATGTTTGGCTTATGGAAAGGTATCTGTGCTAATTTCTATCTCTGGTTTTATGCAACACTCCAACTCACCTTTCCCCTTTAGAAAGCATAAGTTGGTTTTCTAAATTTGAGACCCTGTTCTGTTTTGTAATTCAGTTCATGTGTAGCCAAGTTTACATTCCTTGTATTAGTGATATCTTATGATGTTTCATTTTCTGTGTGACTCATTTCACTTAGAATCATCGTACCTGAATCCACTCATTATGCCGCGACGGGCCTGATGACATAGATTTCATTGCTGAGTGATATTCCATTGTACGTACGTACCACAACTTCTTTATCCATTTTTCACGTTCTGGGATATTTAACTTGTACCGTAGACGAGGTTCTTGTAAACAGAGCCGTCCGAAACTTTGGGGTGGCTGTGTGTTTTTGATTTTAATTTCCCTAAGCTATAGGACCATAAGTGGAAGTGCCGTAGGCTCCGTTGCTTTGTTTTTTAGCTGTTCCAGGAAACACCATACACTTCTCCAGAGTGGCTGTTGGCAATTTACATCCCGCCCATCAGCATAACAAGGCTCCCTGTTCTCCATGGCCTGTGCTGCCTTTTTGGATTTTACACTTTTTTCACATGGCCCTTTTGACCGGGCGGCAGTGAGACTTCATTGTAGTGCAGATTTCTTTAACATGCTTTCTTGGTTGGCCAAAAAGGGCGTATGCGTATTTTCCTGAATATATTCAGGAAAAAACGCATACGCCCTTCTTGGCCAAGAGCATCATTGTCGACGTTCTGCCTCTTTTCCTATGCTTTAAATGCAATTCCCGTCTACCTCCTGAAATCGTTATCCTGCAATTCTGCCCCACTTACAAGTCCTCTTCGCAGCCTTCCTTCAATATATTTTTGGACGATAGCTGTCATTCATAACTCTGCAGGTTTGTGAATTACAGTGCACCTGGGCTTCTTTCTTCAACTCGCTATCTTGTGAGCTGGCCGCAAAACCGCAGGATTGCTTCAGGATCTAATCTGGTTCTGGCAGGTCATGCTGAGCCGTTGGTTAATTCCTCTTCCTGGTGGGAAATGAGCGTGCCATTTGCCCGTGCAGACACCTACAGCTAGTCTCTCATTGGTTCTCCCTATTCCTGTTCATCTTGCGCAGAAATTGCAAACTGTGCCAAACAGGAGGTTAAAGGCACTGACTCTCCGAGGGTGGAGAGTGTTAGTAAAGTGTCTGGAACGGTGCACCCGAGTACCAGGGGTCGAAATCTGAGATGCATTTGAAAACGTTTCCCAATCACACGGTGGACCATACTCTGGGTTTCCTATGCATGTTTTAGTTGAAGGAAGAATCCCTTAAACCTGGAGAGTTGGGACCCATGGAATGGGTACCATGCAGTATGACTTGAAAGGGTCTGCCTTTGCTCACCGAACCTCACAAAAGCTATCAGCCCGAAGTGTCCAGCCTTATGTCTCACCCAGCTCTGGGTGTAGATGTGGTAAATCCAGGTTGCCTCACAAGCCCTGAATGAATTATCTAAGAATTGCTCTCTATTCCACTGTCATTTTGTTGTGATTGTGAAATTTATTTTGATAATGGGATTTATCGGATTTTCACTGCTGCGTTTTGGCCGCTGTACACACGCTTGATTTCCTTATGGAGACATATAAATCCATGGGTCTTAAGATTATTACTTGTCAGGTATATTCCCAGGCGTTGAATATGCGGTGTTGAGTCCATTTCGTTGAGCAAGGAGTAGGTCTTGTCTATTATATATTTGGCTTATGGAACGGTATCTGTGCTAATTTCAATCTCTGGTTTGATGCAGCACCTCAAGTCACCTTTCCCAATAAGCAAGCATAAGTTGGTTTTCTAAATTTGAGACCCAGTTCTGTTTGGTAATTCAGTTCATGTGTAGCCAAGTTTACGTTCCGTGTATTAGTGATATCTTATGATGTTTCTTTTTCTGTGTGACTTATTTCTCATAGAATCGTCGTACCTGAATCCACTCATTATGCTGCTATGGGCCTGATGACGTAGATCTCATTGCTGAGTGATATTCCATTGTACGTACGTACCACAACTTCTTTATCCATTTTTTGCTTTCTCGGATATTTAACTTGTACCGTAGACGAGGTTCTTGTAAACAGAGCCGTCCGAAACTTTGGGGTGGCTGTGTGTTTTTCATTTTAAATTCCCTAAGCTATAGGATCATAAGTGGAAATGCCATAGTCTGTGTTGCTTTCTTTCCTACGTGTTTCAGGAAACACCATACACTTCTCCAGAGTGGCTGTTGGCAATTTACATCCCGCCCATCAGCATAACAAGGCTCCCTGTTCTCCATGGCCTGTGCTGCCTTTCTGGATTTTACACTTTTTTCACATGGCCCTTTTGACCGGGGGGCAGTGAGACTTCATTGTAGTGCAGATTTCTTTAACATGCTTGCTTGGTTGGCCAAAAAGGGCGTATGCGTTTTTTCCTGAATATATTCAGGAAAAAACGCATACGCCCTTTTTGGCCAAGAGCATCATTGTCGACGTTCTGCCTCTTTTCCTATGCTTTAAATGCAATTCCCGTCTACCTCCTGAAATCGTTATCCTGCAATTCTGCCCCACTTACAAGTCCTCTTCGCAGCCTTCCTTCAATATATTTTTGGACGATAGCTGTCATTTATAACTCTGCAGGTTTGTGAGTTACAGTGCCCCTGAGCTCCTTTCTTCAACTCGCTATCTTGTGAGCTGGCCGCAAACCCGCAGGATTGCTTCAGGCCCTAATCTGGTTCCGGCACGGCATGCTGAGCCTGTGGTTAATTCCTCTTCCTGGTGGGAAATGAGCGTTACATTTGCCCGTGCAGACACCTAAAGCTAGTCTCTCATTGGTTCTCCCTATTCCTGTTCATCTTGCGCAGAAATTGCAAAATGTGCCAAACAGGAGGTTAAAGGCACTGACTCTCCAAGTGGGGAGAGTGTTAGTAAAGGGTCTGGAATGGTGAACCCGAGTAAAAGGGGACGAAAACTGAGATGCATTTGAAAACGTTTGCCGGTCCCTCGGTGCACCATACTGTGGGTTTCCCACGCATGTTTTAGCTCAAGGAAGAATTCGTTAAACCTGGAGAGATGGGACCCATGGAATGGGTACCATGCAGTATGACTTCAAAGGGTCTGCATTTGCTCATCGAACCTCACCAATGCTATCAGCCCGAAGTGCCCAACCTTATGTCTCATTCAGCTCTGGGTGTAGATGTGGTAAATCCAGGTTGCATCACAAGCCCTGAATGAATTATTTAAGAATTGCTCTCTATTTCACTGTCCTTGTGTTTTGTTTTTGTAATTCATTTTGATAATGGGATTTATCGGATTTTCTCTGCTGCATTCATGCCTCTGTACACACGCTTCATTCTCTTACGGAGACATATAAATCCATGGGTTTGAAGATTCTTACTAGTCAGGTGTATTCCTAGTCGTTGAATATGGGGTGTTTAGTCCATTTCGTTGAGCAAGGTGTAGGTCTTGACAATTACATATTTGGCTTATGGAAAGGTATCTGTGCTAATTTCTATCTCTGGTTTTATGCAGCACCCCAACTCACCTTTCCCCTTAAACAAGCATAAGTTGGTTTTCTAAATTTGAGACCCTGTTCTGTTTTGTAATTCAGTTCATGTGTAGCCAAGTTTACATTCCTTGTATTAGTGATATCTTATGATGTTTCATTTTCTGTGTGACTCATTTCACTTAGAATCATTTCGTACCTGAATCCACTCATTATGCCGCGACGGGCCTGATGACATAGATTTCATTGCTGAGTGATATTCCATTGTACGTACGTACCACAACTTCTTTATCCATTTTTCACGTTCTGGGATATTTAACTTGTACCGTAGACGAGGTTCTTGTAAACAGTGCCGTCCGAAACTTTGGGGTGGCTGTGTGTTTTTGATTTTAATTTCCCTAAGCTATAGGACCATAAGTGGAAGTGCCATAGGCTCCGTTGCTTTGTTTTTTAGCTGTTCCAGGAAACACCATACACTTCTCCAGAGTGGCTGTTGGCAATTTACATCCCGCCCATCAGCAGAACAAGGCTCCCTGTTCTCCATGGCCTGTGCTGCCTTTCTGGATTTTACACTTTTTTCACATGGCCCTTTTGACCGGGGGGCAGTGAGACTTCATTGTAGTGCAGATTTCTTTAACATGCTTGCTTGGTTGGCCAAAAAGGGCGTATGCGTTTTTTCCTGAATATATTCAGGAAAAAACGCATACGCCCTTTTTGGCCAAGAGCATCATTGTCGACGTTCTGCCTCTTTTCCTATGCTTTAAATGCAATTCCCGTCTACCTCCTGAAATCGTTATCCTGCAATTCTGCCCCACTTACAAGTCCTCTTCGCAGCCTTCCTTCAATATAATTTTGGACGATAGCTGTCATTTATAACTCTGCAGGTTTGTGAGTTACAGTGCCCCTGAGCTCCTTTCTTCAACTCGCTATCTTGTGAGCTGGCCGCAAACCCGCAGGATTGCTTCAGGCCCTAATCTGGTTCCGGCACGGCATGCTGAGCCTGTGGTTAATTCCTCTTCCTGGTGGGAAATGAGCGTTACATTTGCCCGTGCAGACACCTAAAGCTAGTCTCTCATTGGTTCTCCCTATTCCTGTTCATCTTGCGCAGAAATTGCAAACTGTGCCAAACAGGAGGTTAAAGGCACTGACTCTCCAAGTGGGGAGAGTGTTAGTAAAGGGTCTGGAATGGTGAACCCGAGTAAAAGGGGACGAAAACTGAGATGCATTTGAAAACGTTTGCCGGTCCCTCGGTGCACCATACTGTGGGTTTCCCACGCATGTTTTAGCTGAAGGAAGAATTCGTTAAACCTGGAGAGATGGGAACCATGGAATGGGTACAATGCAGTATGACTTCAAAGGGTCTGCATTTGCTCATCGAACCTCACCAATGCTATCAGCCCGAAGTGCCCAAACTTATGTCTCACTCAGCTCTGGGTGTAGATGTTTAAATCCAGCTTGCATCACAAGCCCTGAATGAATTATTTAAGAATTGCTCTCTATTTCACTGTCCTTGTGTTTTGTTTTTGTAATTCATTTTGATAATGGGATTTATCGGATTTTCTCTGCTGCATTCATGCCTCTGTACACACGCTTCATTCTCTTACGGAGACATATAAATCCATGGGTTTGAAGATTCTTACTAGTCAGGTGTATTGCTAGTCGTTGAATATGGGGTGTTTAGTCCATTTCGTTGAGCAAGGGGTAGGTCTTGACAATTACATATTTGGCTTATGGAAAGGTATCTGTGCTAATTTCTATCTCTGGTTTTAAGCAGCACCCCAACTCACCTTTCCCCTTAAGCAAGCATAAGTTGGTTTTCTAAATTTGAGACCCTGTTCTGTTTTGTAATTCAGTTCATGTGTAGCCAAGTTTACATTCCTTGTATTAGTGATATCTTATGATGTTTCATTTTCTGTGTGACTCATTAAACTTAGAATCATCCTACCTGAATCCACTCATTATGCCGCGACGGGCCTGATGACATAGATTTCATTGCTGAGTGATATTCCATTGTACGTACGTACCACAACTTCTTTATCCATTTTTCACGTTCTGGGATATTTAACTTGTACCGTAGACGAGGTTCTTGTAAACAGAGCCGTCCGAAACTTTGGGGTGGCTGTGTGTTTTTTTTTTTTTTTTTTTTTTTTTTTTTTTTAAACATCTTTATTGGGGTATAATTGCTTTACAATGGTGTGTTAGTTTCTGCTTTATAACAAAGTGAATCAGTTATACATATACATATGTTCCCATATGTCTTCCCTCTTGCGTCTCCCTCCCTCCCACTCTCCCTATCCCACCCCTCCAGGCTGTCACAAAGCACCGAGCTAATATCCCTGTGCCTTGCGGCTGCTTCCCCCTAGCTATCTACCTTACTACGTTTGTTAGTGTGTATATGTCCATGACTCTCTCTCACCCTGTCAAAGCTCACCCTTCCCCCTCCCCATATCCTCAAGTCCGTTCTCCAGTAGGTCTGCGTCTTTATTCCTGTCTTACCCCTAGGTTCTTCATGACGTTTTTTTTTTCCCCTTAAATTCCATATATATGCGTTAGCATACGGTATTTGTCTTTTTCTTTCTGACTTACTTCACTCTGTATGACAGACTCTAGGTCTATCCACCTCATTACAAATAGCTCAATTTCGTTTCTTTTTATGGCTGAGTAATATTCCATTGTATATATGTGCCACATCTTCTTTATCCATTCATCCGATGATGGGCGCTTAGGTTGTTTCCATCTCCGGGCTATTGTAAATAGAGCTGCAATGAACATTTTGGTACATGACTCTTTTTGAGTTTTGGTTTCCTCAGGGTATATGCCCAGTAGTGGGATTGCTGGGTCATATGGTAATTCTATTTGTAGTTTTTTAAGGAACCTCCATACTGTTCTCCATAGTGGCTGAACCAATTCACATTCCCACCAGCAGTGCAAGAGTGTTCCCTTTTCTCCACACCCTCTCCAGCATTTATTGTTTCTAGATTTTTTGATGATGGCCATTCTGACTGGTGTGAGATGATATCTCATTGTAGTTTTGATTTGCATTTCTCTAATGATTAATGATGTTGAGCATTCTTTCATGTGTTTGTTGGCATTCTGTATATCTTCTTCGGAGAAATGTCTATTTAGGTCTTCTGCCCATTTTTGGATTGGGTTGTTTCTTTTTTTGTTATTGAGCTGCATGAGCTGCTTGTAAATTTTGGAGATTAAACCTTTGTCAGTTGCTTCATTTGCAAATATTTTCTCCCATTCTGAGGGTTGTCTTTTGGTCTTGATTATGGTTTCCTTTGCTGTGCAAAAGCTTTGAAGTTTCATTAGGTCCCATTTGTTTATTTTTGTTTTTATTTCCATTACTCTAGGAGGTGGGTCAGAAAGGATCCTGCTGTGATTTATGTCATAGAGTGTTCTGCCTATGTTTTCCTCTAAGAGTTTGATAGTTTCTGGCCTTACATTTAGGTCTTTAATCCATTTTGAGCTTATTTTTGTGTATGGTGTTAGGGAGTGATCTAATCTCATACTTTTACATGTACCTGTCCAGTTTTCCCAGCACCATTTATTGAAGAGGCTGTCCTTTCTCCACTGTACATTCCTGCCACCTTTATCAAAGATAAGGTGTCCATATGTGCGTGGGTTTATCGCTGGGCTTTCTATCCTGTTCCATTGATCTATATTTCTGTTTTTGTGCCAGTACCATACTGTCTTGATTACTGTAGCTTTGTAGTATAGTCTGAAGTCAGGGAGCCTGATTCCTCCAGCTCCTTTTTTCGTTCTCAAGATTGCTTTGGCTATTCGGGGTCTTTTGTGTTTCCATACAAATTGTGAAATTTTTTGTTCTAGTTCTGTGAAAAATGCCAGTGGTAGTTTGATAGGGATTGCATTGAATCTGTAGATTGCTTTGGGTAGTAGAGTCATTTTCACAATGTTGATTCTTCCCATCCAAGAACATGGTATATCTCTCCATCTATTTGTATCATCTTTAATTTCTTTCATCAGTGTCTTATAATTTTCTGCATACAGGTCTTTCGTCTCCTTAGGTAGGTTTATTCCTAGATATTTTATTCTTTTTGTTGCAATGGTAAATGGGAGTGTTTTCTTGATTTCACTTTCAGATTTTTCATCATTAGTATATAGGAATGCCAGAGATTTCTGTGCATTAACTTTGTATCCTGCTACTTTACCAAATTCATTGATTAGCTCTAGTAGTTTTCTGGTAGCATCTTTAGGATTCTCTATGTATAGTATCATGTCATCTGCAAACAGTGACAGCTTTACTTCTTCTTTTCCGATTTGGATTCCTTTTATTTCCTTTTCTTCTCTGATTGCTGTGGCTAAAACTTCCAAAACTATGTTGAATAAGAGTGGTGAGAGTGGGCAACCTTGTCTTGTTCCTGATCTTAGTGGAAATGCTTTCAGTTTTTCACCATTGAGGATGATGTTTGCTGTGGGCTTGTCATATATGGCCTTTATTATGTTGAGGAAAGTTCCCTCTATGCCTACTTTCTGCAGGGTTTTTAGCATAAATGGGTGTTGAATTTTGTCAAAAGCTTTCTCTGCATCTATTGAGATGATCATATGGTTTTTCTCTTTCAATTTGTTAATATGGTTTATCACATTGATAGATTTGCGTATATTGAAGAATCCTTGCATTCCTGGAATAAACCCCACTTGATCATGGTGTATGATCCTTTTAATGTGCTGTTGGATTCTGTTTGCTAGTATTTTGTTGAGGATTTTTGCATCTATGTTCATCAGTGATATTGGCCTGTAGTTTTCTTTCTTTGTGACATCCTTGTCTGGTTTTGGTATCAAGGTGATGGTGGCCTCGTAGAAGGAATTTGGGAGTGTTCCTCCCTCTGCTATATTTTGGAAGAGTTTGAGAAGGATAGGTGTTAGCTCTTCTCTAAACGTTTGATAGAATTCACCTGTGAAGCCATCTGGTCCTGGGCTTTTGTTTGTTGGAAGATTTTTAATGACAGTTTCAATTTCAGTGCTTGTGATTGGTCTGTTCATATTTTCTATTTCTTCCTGATTCAGTCTTGGCAGGTTGTGCATTTCTAAGAATTTGTCCATTTCTTCCAGATTGTCCATTTTATTGGCATAGAGTTGCTTGTAGTAATCTCTTATGATTTTTTTTATTTCTGCAGTGTCAGTTGTTACTTCTCCTTTTTCATTTCTAATTCTATTGATTTGAGTCTTCTCCCTTTTTTTCTTGATGAGTCTGGCTAGTGGTTTATCTATTTTGTTTATCTTCTCAAAGAACCAGCTTTTAGTTTTATTGATCTTTGCTATCGTTTCCTTCATTTCTTTTTCATTTATTTCTGATCTGATTTTTATGATTTCTTTCCTTCTGCTAGCTTTGGGGTTTTTTTGTTCTTCTTTCTCTAATTGCTTGAGGTGCAAGGTTAGGTTGTTTATTCGAGATGTTTCCTGCTTCTTAAGGTGGGCTTGTATTGCTATAAACTTCCCCCTTAGAACTGCTTTTGCTGCATCCCATAGGTTTTGGGTCGTTGTGTCTCCATTGTCATTTGTTTCTAGGTATTTTTTTATTTCCTCTTTGATTTCTTCAGTGATCACTTCATTATTAAGTAGTGTATTGTTTAGCTTCCATGTGTTTGTATTTTTTACAGATCTTTTCCTGTAATTGATATCTAGTCTCATGGCGTTGTGGTCAGAAAAGATACTTGGTACAATTTCAATTTTCTTAAATTTACCAAGGCTTGATTTGTGACCCAAGATATGGTCTATCCTGGAGAATGTTCCATGAGCACTTGAGAAAAATGTGTATTCTGTTGTTTTTGGATGGAGTGTCCTATAAATATCAATTAAGTCCATCTTGTTTAATGTATCATTTAAAGCTTGTGTTTCCTTATTTATTTTCATTTTGGATGATCTGTCCATGGGTGAAAGTGGGGTGTTAAAGTCCCCTACTATGAATGTGTTACTGTCAATCTCCCCTTTTATGGCTGTTAGTATTTGCCTTATGTATTGAGGTGCTCCTATGTTGGGTGCATAAATATTTACAATTGTTATATCTTCTTCTTGGATCGATCCCTTTATCATTATGTAGTGTCCTTCTTTGTCTCTTGTAATAGTCCTTATTTTAAAGTCTATTTTGTCTGATATGAGAATTGCTACTCCAGCTTTCTTTTGGTTTCCATTTGCATGGAATATCTTTTTCCATCCCCTTATTTTCAGTCTGTATGTGTCTCTAGGTCTGAAGTGGGTCTCTTGTAGACAGCATATATAAGGGTCTTGTTTTTGTATCCATTCAGCCAATCTGTGTCTTTTGGTGGGAGCATTTAGTCCATTTACATTTAAGGTAATTATCGATATGTATGTTCCTATTCCCATTTTCTATATTGTTTTGGGTTCGTTATTATAGGTCTTTTCCTTCTCTTGTGTTCCTTGTCTAGAGAAGTTCCTTTAGCATTTGCTGTAAAGCTGGTTTGGTGGTGCTAAACTCTCTCAGCTTTTGCTTGTCTGTAAAGGTTTTAATTTCTCCATCAAATCTGAATGAGATCCTTGCTGGGTAGAGTAGCCTTGGTTGCAGGTTTTTCTCCTTCATCACTTTCAGTATGTCCTGCCACTCCCTTCTGGCTTGTAGGGTTTCTGCTGAGAGATCAGCTGTTAACCTTATGGGGATTCCCTTGTGTGTTATTTGCTGTTTTTCCCTTGCTGCTTTTAATATGCTTTCTTTGTATTTAATTTTTGACAGTTTGATTAATATGTGTCTTGGCGTATTTCTCCTTGTATTTATCCTGTATGGGACTCTCTGTGCTTCCTGGACTTGATTAACTATTTCCTTTCCCATATTAGGGAAGTTTTCAACTATAATCTCTTCAAATATTTTCTCAGTCCCTTTCTTTTTCTCTTCTTCTTCTGGAACCCCTATAATTCGAATGTTGGTGCGTTTAATGTTGTCCCAGAGGTCTCTGAGACTGTCCTCAGTTCTTTTCATTCTTTTTTCTTTATTCTGCTCTGCAGTAGTTATTTCCACTATTTTATCTTCCAGGTCACTTATCCGTTCTTCTGCCTCAGTTATTCTGTTATTGATCCCATCTAGAGTACTTTTAATTTCATTTATTGCATTGTTCATCATTGCTTGTTTCATCTTTATTTCTTCTAGGTCCTTGTTAACTGCTTCTTGCATTTTGTCCATTCTACTTCCAAGATTTCGGATCATCCTTACTATCATTATTCTGAATTCTTTTTCAGGTAGACTGCCTATTTCCTCTTCATTTGTTAGGTCTGGTGCATTTTTATCTTGCTCCTTCGTCTGCTGTGTGTTTTTCTGTCTTCTCATTTTGCTTATCTTACTGTGTTTGGGGTCTCCTTTTTGCAGGCTGCACGTTCGTAGTTCCCGTTGTTTTTGATGTCTGTCTCCAGTGGCTAAGGTTGTTTCAGTGGGTTGTGTAGGCTTCCTGGTGGAGGGGACTAGTGCCTGTGTTGTGGTGGATGAGGCTGGATCTTGTCTCTCTAGTGGGCAGGTTCACGTCTGGTGGTGTGTTTTGGGGTGTCTGTGGCCTTATTATGATTTTAGGCAGCCTCTCTGCTAATGGGTGGGGTTGTGTTCCTGTTTTGCTAGTTGTTTGGCATAGGTTGTCTAGCACTGTGGCTTGCTGGTCGTTGAGTGAAGCTGGGTGCTGGTGTTAAGATGGAGGTCACTGGGAGATTTCCACCGTTTAATATTATGTGGAGCTGGGAGGTCTCTTGTTGACCAGTGTCCTGAAGTTGGCTCTCCTACCTCAGAGGCAGAGCCCTGACTCCTGGCTGGAGCACCAAGAGCCTTTCATCCACACGGCAGATAGATTGTTAAGGTCAGTTCCGCGTTGCTGATCTATACGTTCTTTGGTTCTTTCTTGTAATTTTTTTCTTCCATATAGAAAGTGCTCTTAATGCAAAGCACCCCTGCCTTGTACTGTAAATGTTATCAATGTATTTACATTTAACCTTGCAGCGAGAAGAGGAACAGGAAGAAGCCCAGCACCCAGACGCTGTGCAGCCAGTAGGTCCTCATGTCTCCGCCGCGCTCGAAGCGATGCTCCCCCGCGCGCTCCGGCTCTGCCTCTTCGCTCGCGCTCTCTCTAGAAAAACGCGCCGCTCGTTCCGTCGGCTTCCCTCTGGGCTCTGCCGGCTCCGGCAACCAGGACGGTGCAGGCTCCTGCCGCAGGACGGCCGGACCCAGAACGGCTTCGCTCTCCTCTGCAAGAGCGCGAGCCCGGGGCTGGACGGACGCTCAGAGCTGTGTCTAGTGTAAACACAGCGAGCCCCCTTCTTCCCCAAGCTCCCCGGCTCTCCTCTTTCCTGCCCTCCTCTCCCTCACTCCCCTGGAGCTCCAACTAAATGCCGGCTGTCTGTTTTTGATTTTAATTTCCCTAAACTATAGGACCATAAGTGGAAGTGCCATAGGCTCCGTTGCTTTGTTTTTTAGCTGTTCCAGGAAACACCATACACTTCTCCAGAGTGGCTGTTGGCAATTTACATCCCGCCCATCAGCATAACAAGGCTCCCTGTTCTCCATGGCCTGTGCTGCCTTTTTGGATTTTACACTTTTTTCACATGGCCCTTTTGACCGGGCGGCAGTGAGACTTCATTGTAGTGCAGATTTCTTTAACATGCTTTCTTGGTTGGCCAAAAAGGGCGTATGCGTATTTTCCTGAATATATTCAGGAAAAAACGCATACGCCCTTCTTGGCCAAGAGCATCATTGTCGACGTTCTGCCTCTTTTCCTATGCTTTAAATGCAATTCCCGTCTACCTCCTGAAATCGTTATCCTGCAATTCTGCCCCACTTACAAGTCCTCTTCGCAGCCTTCCTTCAATATATTTTTGGACGATAGCTGTCATTTATAACTCTGCAGGTTTGTGAATTACAGTGCACCTGGGCTTCTTTCTTCAACTCGCTATCTTGTGAGCTGGCCGCAAAACCGCAGGATTGCTTCAGGATCTAATCTGGTTCCGGCAGGTCATGCTGAGCCGTTGGTTAATTCCTCTTCCTGGTGGGAAATGAGCGTGCCATTTGCCCGTGCAGACACCTACAGCTAGTCTCTCATTGGTTCTCCCTATTCCTGTTCATCTTGCGCAGAAATTGCAAACTGTGCCAAACAGGAGGTTAAAGGCACTGACTCTCCGAGGGTGGAGAGTGTTAGTAAAGTGTCTGGAACGGTGCACCCGAGTACCAGGGGTCGAAATCTGAGATGCATTTGAAAACGTTTCCCAATCACACGGTGGACCATACTCTGGGTTTCCTATGCATGTTTTAGTTGAAGGAAGAATCCCTTAAACCTGGAGAGTTGGGACCCATGGAATGGGTACCATGCAGTATGACTTGAAAGGGTCTGCCTTTGCTCACCGAACCTCACCAAAGCTATCAGCCCGAAGTGTCCAGCCTTATGTCTCACCCAGCTCTGGGTGTAGATGTGGTAAATCCAGGTTGCCTCACAAGCCCTGAATGAATTATCTAAGAATTGCTCTCTATTCCACTGTCATTGTGTTGTGATTGTGAAATTTATTTTGATAATGGGATTTATCGGATTTTCACTGCTGCGTTTTGGCCGCTGTACACACGCTTGATTTCCTTATGGAGACATATAAATCCATGGGTCTTAAGATTATTACTTGTCAGGTATATTCCCAGGCGTTGAATATGGGGTGTTGAGTCCATTTCGTTGAGCAAGGAGTAGGTCTTGTCTATTATATATTTGGCTTATGGAACGGTATCTGTGCTAATTTCAATCTCTGGTTTGATGCAGCACCTCAAGTCACCTTTCCCAATAAGCAAGCATAAGTTGGTTTTCAAAATTTGAGACCCAGTTCTGTTTGGTAATTCAGTTCATGTGTAGCCAAGTTTACGTTCCGTGTATTAGTGATATCTTATGATGTTTCTTTTTCTGTGTGACTTATTTCTCATAGAATCGTCGTACCTGAATCCACTCATTATGCTGCTATGGGCCTGATGACGTAGATCTCATTGCTGAGTGATATTCCATTGTACGTACGTACCACAACTTCTTTATCCATTTTTTGCTTTCTCGGATATTTAACTTGTACCGTAGACGAGGTTCTTGTAAACAGAGCCGTCCGAAACTTTGGGGTGGCTGTGTGTTTTTCATTTTAAATTCCCTAAGCTATAGGATCATAAGTGGAAATGCCATAGTCTGTGTTGCTTTCTTTCCTACGTGTTTCAGGAAACACCATACACTTCTCCAGAGTGGCTGTTGGCAATTTACATCCCGCCCATCAGCATAACAAGGCTCCCTGTTCTCCATGGCCTGTGCTGCCTTTCTGGATTTTACACTTTTTTCACATGGCCCTTTTGACCGGGGGGCAGTGAGACTTCATTGTAGTGCAGATTTCTTTAACATGCTTGCTTGGTTGGCCAAAAAGGGCGTATGCGTTTTTTCCTGAATATATTCAGGAAAAAACGCATACGCCCTTTTTGGCCAAGAGCATCATTGTCGACGTTCTGCCTCTTTTCCTATGCTTTAAATGCAATTCCCGTCTACCTCCTGAAATCGTTATCCTGCAATTCTGCCCCACTTACAAGTCCTCTTCGCAGCCTTCCTTCAATATATTTTTGGACGATAGCTGTCATTTATAACTCTGCAGGTTTGTGAGTTACAGTGCCCCTGAGCTCCTTTCTTCAACTCGCTATCTTGTGAGCTGGCCGCAAACCCGCAGGATTGCTTCAGGCCCTAATCTGGTTCCGGCACGGCATGCTGAGCCTGTGGTTAATTCCTCTTCCTGGTGGGAAATGAGCGTTACATTTGCCCGTGCAGACACCTAAAGCTAGTCTCTCATTGGTTCTCCCTATTCCTGTTCATCTTGCGCAGAAATTGCAAAATGTGCCAAACAGGAGGTTAAAGGCACTGACTCTCCAAGTGGGGAGAGTGTTAGTAAAGGGTCTGGAATGGTGAACCCGAGTAAAAGGGGACGAAAACTGAGATGCATTTGAAAACGTTTGCCGGTCCCTCGGTGCACCATACTGTGGGTTTCCCACGCATGTTTTCGCTGAAGGAAGAATTCGTGAAACCTGGAGAGATGGGACCCATGGAATGGGTACCATGCAGTATGACTTCAAAGGGTCTGCATTTGCTCATCGAACCTCACCAATGCTATCAGCCCGAAGTGCCCAACCTTATGTCTCACTCAGCTCTGGGTGTAGATGTGGTAAATCCAGGTTGCATCACAAGCCCTGAATGAATTATTTAAGAATTGCTCTCTATTTCACTGTCCTTGTGTTTTGTTTTTGTAATTCATTTTGATAATGGGATTTATCGGATTTTCTCTGCTGCATTCATGCCTCTGTACACACGCTTCATTCTCTTACGGAGACATATAAATCCATGGGTTTGAAGATTCTTACTAGTCAGGTGTATTCCTAGTCGTTGAATATGGGGTGTTTAGTCCATTTCGTTGAGCAAGGGGTAGGTCTTGACAATTACATATTTGGCTGATGGAAAGGTATCTGTGCTAATTTCTATCTCTGGTTTTATGCAGCACCCCAACTCACCTTTCCCCTTAAGCAAGCATAAGTTGGTTTTCTAAATTTGAGACCCTGTTCTGTTTTGTAATTCAGTTCATGTGTAGCCAAGTTTACATTCCTTGTATTAGTGATATCTTATGATGTTTCATTTTCTGTGTGACTCATTTCACTTAGAATCATCGTACCTGAATCCACTCATTATGCCGCGAGGGCCTGATGACATAGATTTCATTGCTGAGTGATATTCCATTGTACGTAGGTACCACAACTTCTTTATCCATTTTTCACGTGCTGGGATATTTAACTTGTACCGTAGACGAGGTTCTTGTAAACAGAGCCGTCCGAAACTTTGGGGTGGCTGTGTGTTTTTGATTTTAATTTCCCTAAGCTATAGGACCATAAGTGGAAGTGCCGTAGGCTCCGTTGCTTTGTTTTTTAGCTGTTCCAGGAAACACCATACACTTCTGCAGAGTGGCTGTTGGCAATTTACATCCCGCCCATCAGCATAACAAGGCTCCCTGTTCTCCATGGCCTTTGCTGCCTTTCTGGATTTTACACTTTTTTCACATGGCCCTTTTGACCGGGGGGCAGTGAGACTTCATTGTAGTGCAGATTTCTTTAACATGCTTGCTTGGTTGGCCAAAAAGGGCGTATGCGTTTTTTCCTGAATATATTCAGGAAAAAACGCATACGCCCTTTTTGGCCAAGAGCATCATTGTCGACGTTCTGCCTCTTTTCCTATGCTTTAAATGCAATTCCCGTCTACCTCCTGAAATTGTTATCCTGCAATTCTGCCCCACTTACAAGTCCTCTTCGCAGCCTTCCTTCAATATATTTTTGGACGATAGCTGTCATTTATAACTCTGCAGGTTTCTGAGTTACAGTGCCCCTGAGCTCCTTTCTTCAACTCGCTATCTTGTGAGCTGGCCGCAAACCCGCAGGATTGCGTCAGGCCCTAATCTGGTTCCGGCACGGCATGCTGAGCCTTTGGTTAATTCCTCTTCCTGGTGGGAAATGAGTGTTACATTTGCCCGTGCAGTCACCTAAAGCTAGTCTCTCATTGGTTCTCCCTATTCCTGTTCATCTTGCGCAGAAATTGCAAACTGTGCCAAACAGGAGGTTAAAGGCACTGACTCTCCAAGTGGGGAGAGTGTTAGTAAAGGGTCTGGAATGGTGAACCCGAGTAAAAGGGGACGAAAACTGAGATGCATTTGAAAACGTTTGCCGGTCCCTCGGTGCACCATACTGTGGGTTTCCCACGCATGTTTTAGCTGAAGGAAGAATTCGTTAAACCTGGAGAGATGGGACCCATGGAATGGGTACCATGCAGTATGACTTCAAAGGGTCTGCATTTGCTCATCGAACCTCACCAATGCTATCAGCCCGAAGTGCCCAACCTTATGTCTCACTCAGCTCTGGGTGTAGATGTGGTAAATCCAGGTTGCATCACAAGCCCTGAATGAATTATTTAAGAATTGCTCTCTATTTCACTGTCCTTGTGTTTTGTTTCTGTAATTCATTTTGATAATGGGATTTATCGGATTTTCTCTGCTGCATTCATGCCTCTGTACACACGCTTCATTCTCTTACGGAGACATATAAATCCATGGGTTTGAAGATTCTTACTAGTCAGGTGTATTCCTAGTCGTTGAATATGGGGTGTTTAGTCCATTTCGTTGAGCAAGGGGTAGGTCTTGACAATTACATATTTGGCTGATGGAAAGGTATCTGTGCTAATTTCTATCTCTGGTTTTATGCAGCACCCCAACTCACCTTTCCCCTTAAGCAAGCATAAGTTGGTTTTTTAATTTGAGACCCTGTTCTGTTTTGTAACTCAGTTCATGTGTAGCCAAGTTTACATTCCTTGTATTAGTGATATCTTATGATGTTTCATTTTCTGTGTGACTCATTTCACTTAGAATCATCGTACCTGAATCCACTCATTATGCCGCGACGGGCCTGATGACATAGATTTCATTGCTGAGTGATATTCCATTGTACGTACGTACCACAACTTCTTTATCCATTTTTCACGTTCTGGGATATTTAACTTGTACCGTAGACGAGGTTCTTGTAAACAGAGCCGTCCGAAACTTTGGGGTGGCTGTGTGTTTTTCATTTTAATTTCCCTAAGCTATAGGACCATAAGTGGAAGTGCCGTAGGCTCCGTTGCTTTGTTTTTTAGCTGTTCCAGGAAACACCATACACTTCTCCAGAGTGGCTGGCTGTTGGCAATTTACATCCCGCCCATCAGCATAACAAGGCTCCCTGTTCTCCATGGCCTGTGCTGCCTTTCTGGATTTTACACTTCTTTCACATGGCCCTTTTGACAGGGGGGCAGTGAGACTTCATTGTTGTGCAGATTTCTTTAACATGCTTGCTTGGTTGGCCAAAAACGGCGTATGCGTTTTTTCCTGAATATATTCAGGAAAAAACGAATATGCCCTTTTTGGCCAAGAGCATCATTGTCGACGTCCTGCCTCTCTTCCTATGCTTTAAATGCAATTCCCGTCTACCTCCTGAAATCGTTATCCTGCAATTCTGCCCCACTTACAAGTCCTCTTCGCAGCCTTCCTTCAATATATTTTTGGACGATAGCTGTCATTTATAACTCTGCAGGTTTGTGAGTTACAGTGCCCCTGAGCTCCTTTCTTCAACTCGCTATCTTGTGAGCTGGCCGCAAACCCGCAGGATTGCTTCAGGCCCTAATCTGGTTCCGGCACGGCATGCTGAGCCTGTGGTTAATTCCTCTTCCTGGTGGGAAATGAGCGTTCCATTTGCCCGTGCAGACACCTAAAGCTAGTCTCTCATTGGTTCTCCGTATTCCTGTTCATCTTGCGCAGAAATTGCAAACTGTGCCAAACAGGAGGTTAAAGGCACTGACTCTCCAAGTGGGGAGAGTGTTAGTAAAGGGTCTGGAATGGTGAACCCGAGTAAAAGGGGACGAAAACTGAGATGCATTTGAAAACGTTTGCCGGTCCCTCGGTGCACCATACTGTGGGTTTCCCACGCATGTTTTAGCTGAAGGAAGAATTCGTTAAACCTGGAGAGATGGGACCCATGGAATGGGTACCATGCAGTATGACTTCAAAGGGTCTGCATTTGCTCATTGAATCTCACCAATGCTATCAGCCCGAAGTGCCCAACCTTATGTCTCACTCAGCTCTGGGTGTAGATGTGGTAAATCCAGGTTGCATCACAAGCCCTGAATGAATTATTTAAGAATTGCTCTCTATTTCACTGTCCTTGTGTTTTGTTTTTTTAATTCATTTTGATAATGGGATTTATCGGATTTTCTCTGCTGCATTCATGCCTCTGTACACACGCTTCATTCTCTTACGGAGACATATAAATGCATGGGTTTGAAGATTCTTACTAGTCAGGTGTATTCCTAGTCGTTGAATATGGGGTGTTTAGTCCATTTCGTTGAGCAAGGGGTAGGTCTTGACAATTACATATTTGGCTTATGGAAAGGTATCTGTGCTAATTTCTATCTCTGGTTTTATGCAGCACCCCAACTCACCTTTCCCCTTAAGCAAGCATAAGTTGCTTTTCTAAATTTGAGACCCTGTTCTGTTTTGTAATTCAGTTCATGTGTAGCCAAGTTTACATTCCTTGTATTAGTGATATCTTATGATGTTTCATTTTCTGTGTGACTCATTTCACTTAGAATCATCGTACCTGAATCCACTCATTATGCCGCGACGGGCCTGATGACATAGATTTCATTGCTGAGTGATATTCCATTGTACGTACGTACCACAACTTCTTTATCCATTTTTCACGTTCTGGGATATTAAACTTGTACCGTAGACGAGGTTCTTGTAAACAGAGCCGTCCGAAACTTTGCGGTGGCTGTGTGTTTTTGATTTTAATTTCCCTAAGCTATAGGACCATAAGTGGAAATGCCGTAGGCTCCGTTGCTTTGTTTTTTAGCTGTTCCAGGAAACACCATACACTTCTCCAGAGTGGCTGGCTGTTGGCAATTTACATCCCGCCCATCAGCAGAACAAGGCTCCCTGTTCTCCATGGCCTGTGCTGCCTTTCTGGATTTTACACTTCTTTCACATGGCCCTTTTGACAGGGGGGCAGTGAGACTTCATTGTTGTGCAGATTTCTTTAACATGCTTGCTTGGTTGGCCAAAAACGGCGTATGCGTTTTTTCCTGAATATATTCAGGAAAAAACGAATATGCCCTTTTTGGCCAAGAGCATCATTGTCGACGTCCTGCCTCTCTTCCTATGCTTTAAATGCAATTCCCGTCTACCTCCTGAAATCGTTATCCTGCAATTCTGCCCCACTTACAAGTCCTCTTCGCAGCCTTCCTTCAATATATTTTTGGACGATAGCTGTCATTTATAACTCTGCAGGTTTGTGAGTTACAGTGCCCCTGAGCTCCTTTCTTCAACTCGCTATCTTGTGAGCTGGCCGCAAACCCGCAGGATTGCTTCAGGCCCTAATCTGGTTCCGGCACGGCATGCTGAGCCTGTGGTTAATTCCTCTTCCTGGTGGGAAATGAGCGTTCCATTTGCCCGTGCAGACACCTAAAGCTAGTCTCTCATTGGTTCTCCGTATTCCTGTTCATCTTGCGCAGAAATTGCAAACTGTGCCAAACAGGAGGTTAAAGGCACTGACTCTCCAAGTGGGGAGAGTGTTAGTAAAGGGTCTGGAATGGTGAACCCGAGTAAAAGGGGACGAAAACTGAGATGCATTTGAAAACGTTTGCCGGTCCCTCGGTGCACCATACTGTGGGTTTCCCACGCATGTTTTAGCTGAAGGAAGAATTCGTTAAACCTGGAGAGATGGGACCCATGGAATGGGTACCATGCAGTATGACTTCAAAGGGTCTGCATTTGCTCATTGAATCTCACCAATGCTATCAGCCCGAAGTGCCCAACCTTATGTCTCACTCAGCTCTGGGTGTAGATGTGGTAAATCCAGGTTGCATCACAAGCCCTGAATGAATTATTTAAGAATTGCTCTCTATTTCAATGTCCTTGTGTTTTGTTTTTTTAATTCATTTTGATAATGGGATTTATCGGATTTTCTCTGCTGCATTCATGCCTCTGTACACACGCTTCATTCTCTTACGGAGACATATAAATCCATGGGTTTGAAGATTCTTACTAGTCAGGTGTATTCCTAGTCGTTGAATATGGGGTGTTTAGTCCATTTCGTTGAGCAAGGGGTAGGTCTTGACAATTACATATTTGGCTTATGGAAAGGTATCTGTGCTAATTTCTATCTCTGGTTTTATGCAGCACCCCAACTCACCTTTCCCCTTAAGCAAGCATAAGTTGCTTTTCTAAATTTGAGACCCTGTTCTGTTTTGTAATTCAGTTCATGTGTAGCCAAGTTTACATTCCTTGTATTAGTGATATCTTATGATGTTTCATTTTCTGTGTGACTCATTTCACTTAGAATCATCGTACCTGAATCCACTCATTATGCCGCGACGGGCCTGATGACATAGATTTCATTGCTGAGTGATATTCCATTGTACGTACGTACCACAACTTCTTTATCCATTTTTCACGTTCTGGGATATTAAACTTGTACCGTAGACGAGGTTCTTGTAAACAGAGCCGTCCGAAACTTTGCGGTGGCTGTGTGTTTTTGATTTTAATTTCCCTAAGCTATAGGACCATAAGTGGAAATGCCGTAGGCTCCGTTGCTTTGTTTTTTAGCTGTTCCAGGAAACACCATACACTTCTCCAGAGTGGCTGGCTGTTGGCAATTTACATCCCGCCCATCAGCAGAACAAGGCTCCCTGTTCTCCATGGCCTGTGCTGCCTTTCTGGATTTTACACTTTTTTCACATGGCCCTTTTGACCGGGGGGCAGTGAGACTTCATTGTAGTGCAGATTTCTTTAACATTCTTGCTTGGTTGGCCAAAAAGGGCGTATGCGTTTTTTCCTGAATATATTCAGGAAAAAACGCATACGCCCTTCTTGGCCAAGAGCATCATTGTCGACGTTCTGCCTCTTTTCCTATGCTTTAAATGCAATTCCCGTCTACCTCCTGAAATCGTTATCCTGCAATTCTGCCCCACTTACAAGTCCTCTTCGCAGCCTTCCTTCAATATATTTTTGGACGATAGCTGTCATTTATAACTCTGCAGGTTTGTGAGTTACAGTGCCCCTGAGCTCCTTTCTTCAACTCGCTATCTTGTGAGCTGGCCGCAAACCCGCAGGATTGCTTCAGGCCCTAATCTGGTTCCGGCACGGCATGCTGAGCCTGTGGTTAATTCCTCTTCCTGGTGGGAAATGAGCGTTCCATTTGCCCGTGCAGACACCTAAAGCTAGTCTCTCATTGGTTCTCCCTATTCCTGTTCATCTTGCGCAGAAATTGCAAACTGTGCCAAACAGGAGGTTAAAGGCACTGACTCTCCAAGTGGGGAGAGTGTTAGTAAAGGGTCTGGAATGGTGAACCCGAGTAAAAGAGGACGAAAACTGAGATGCATTTGAAAACGTTTGCCGGTCCCTCGGTGCACCATACTGTGGGTTTCCCACGCATGTTTTAGCTGAAGGAAGAATTCGTTAAACCTGGAGAGATGGGACCCATGGAATGGGTACCATGCAGTATGACTTCAAAGGGTCTGCATTTGCTCATCGAACCTCACCAATGCTATCAGCCCGAAGTGCCCAACCTTATGTCTCACTCAGCTCTGGGTGTAGATGTGGTAAATCCAGGTTGCATCACAAGCCCTGAATGAATTATTTAAGAATTGCTCTCTATTTCACTGTCCTTGTGTTTTGTTTTTGTAATTCATTTTGATAATGGGATTTATCGGATTTTCTCTGCTGCATTCATGCCTCTGTACACACGCTTCATTCTCTTACGGAGACATATAAATGCATGGGTTTGAAGATTCTTACTAGTCAGGTGTATTCCTAGTCGTTGAATATGGGGTGTTTAGTCCATTTCGTTGAGCAAGGGGTAGGTCTTGACAATTACATATTTGGCTTATGGAAAGGTATCTGTGCTAATTTCTATCTCTGGTTTTATGCAGCACCCCAACTCACCTTTCCCCTTAAGCAAGCATAAGTTGCTTTTCTAAATTTGAGACCCTGTTCTGTTTTGTAATTCAGTTCATGTGTAGCCAAGTTTACATTCCTTGTATTAGTGATATCTTATGATGTTTCATTTTCTGTGTGACTCATTTCACTTAGAATCATCGTACCTGAATCCACTCATTATGCCGCGAGGGCCTGATGACATAGATTTCATTGCTGAGTGATATTCCATTGTACGTACGTACCAAAACTTCTTTATCCATTTTTCACGTTCTGGGATATTTAACTTGTACCGTAGACGAGGTTCTTGTAAACAGAGCCGTCCGAAACTTTGGGGTGGCTGTGTGTTTTTGATTTTAATTTCCCTAAGCTATAGGACCATAAGTGGAAGTGCCGTAGGCTCCGTTGCTTTGTTTTTTAGCTGTTCCAGGAAACACCATACACTTCTCCAGAGTGGCTGTTGGCAATTTACATCCCGCCCATCAGCATAACAAGGCTCCCTGTTCTCCATGGCCTGTGCTGCCTTTCTGGATTTTACACTTTTTTCACATGGCCCTTTTGACCGGGGAGCAGTGAGACTTCATTGTAGTGCAGATTTCTTTAACATGCTTGCTTGGTTGGCCAAAAAGGGCGTATGCGTTTTTTCCTGAATATATTCAGGAAAAAACGCATACGCCCTTTTTGGCCAAGAGCATCATTGTCGACGTTCTGCCTCTCTTCCTATGCTTTAAATGCAATTCCCGTCTACCTCCTGAAATCTTTATCCTGCAATTCTGCCCCACTTACAAGTCCTCTTCGCAGCCTTCCTTCAATATATTTTTGGACGATAGCTGTCATTTATAACTCTGCAGGTTTCTGAGTTACAGTGCCCCTGAGCTCCTTTCTTCAACTCGCTATCTTGTGAGCTGGCCGCAAACCCGCAGGATTGCGTCAGGCCCTAATCTGGTTCCGGCACGGCATGCTGAGCCTTTGGTTAATTCCTCTTCCTGGTGGGAAATGAGTGTTACATTTGCCCGTGCAGTCACCTAAAGCTAGTCTCTCATTGGTTCTCCCTATTCCTGTTCATCTTGCGCAGAAATTGCAAACTGTGCCAAACAGGAGGTTAAAGGCACTGACTCTCCAAGTGGGGAGAGTGTTAGTAAAGGGTCTGGAATGGTGAACCCGAGTAAAAGGGGACGAAAACTGAGATGCATTTGAAAACGTTTGCCGGTCCCTCGGTGCACCATACTGTGGGTTTCCCACGCATGTTTTAGCTGAAGGAAGAATTCGTTAAACCTGGAGAGATGGGACCCATGGAATGGGTACCATGCAGTATGACTTCAAAGGGTCTGCATTTGCTCATCGAACCTCACCAATGCTATCAGCCCGAAGTGCCCAACCTTATGTCTCACTCAGCTCTGGGTGTAGATGTGGTAAATCCAGGTTGCATCACAAGCCCTGAATGAATTATTTAAGAATTGCTCTCTATTTCACTGTCCTTGTGTTTTGTTTCTGTAATTCATTTTGATAATGGGATTTATCGGATTTTCTCTGCTGCATTCATGCCTCTGTACACACGCTTCATTCTCTTACGGAGACATATAAATCCATGGGTTTGAAGATTCTTACTAGTCAGGTGTATTCCTAGTCGTTGAATATGGGGTGTTTAGTCCATTTCGTTGAGCAAGGGGTAGGTCTTGACAATTACATATTTGGCTGATGGAAAGGTATCTGTGCTAATTTCTATCTCTGGTTTTATGCAGCACCCCAACTCACCTTTCCCCTTAAGCAAGCATAAGTTGGTTTTTTAATTTGAGACCCTGTTCTGTTTTGTAACTCAGTTCATGTGTAGCCAAGTTTACATTCCTTGTATTAGTGATATCTTATGATGTTTCATTTTCTGTGTGACTCATTTCACTTAGAATCATCGTACCTGAATCCACTCATTATGCCGCGACGGGCCTGATGACATAGATTTCATTGCTGAGTGATATTCCATTGTACGTACGTACCACAACTTCTTTATCCATTTTTCACGTTCTGGGATATTTAACTTGTACCGTAGACGAGGTTCTTGTAAACAGAGCCGTCCGAAACTTTGGGGTGGCTGTGTGTTTTTCATTTTAATTTCCCTAAGCTATAGGACCATAAGTGGAAGTGCCGTAGGCTCCGTTGCTTTGTTTTTTAGCTGTTCCAGGAAACACCATACACTTCTCCAGAGTGGCTGTTGGCAATTTACATCCCGCCCATCAGCATAACAAGGCTCCCTGTTCTCCATGGCCTGTGCTGCCTTTCTGGATTTTACACTTTTTTCACATGGCCCTTTTGACCGGGGAGCAGTGAGACTTCATTGTAGTGCAGATTTCTTTAACATGCTTGCTTGGTTGGCCAAAAAGGGCGTATGCGTTTTTTCCTGAATATATTCAGGAAAAAACGCATACGCCCTTTTTGGCCAAGAGCATCATTGTCGACGTTCTGCCTCTCTTCCTATGCTTTAAATGCAATTCCCGTCTACCTCCTGAAATCTTTATCCTGCAATTCTGCCCCACTTACAAGTCCTCTTCGCAGCCTTCCTTCAATATATTTTTGGACGATAGCTGTCATTTATAACTCTGCAGGTTTGTGAGTTACAGTGCCCCTGAGCTCCTTTCTTCAACTCGCTATCTTGTGAGCTGGCCGCAAACCCGCAAGATTGCTTCAGGCCCTAATCTGGTTCCGGCACGGCATGCTGAGCCTTTGGTTAATTCCTCTTCCTGGTGGGAAATGAGCGTTACATTTGCCCGTGCAGACACCTAAAGCTAGTCTCTCATTGGTTCTCCCTATTCCTGTTCATCTTGCGCAGAAATTGCAAACTGTGCCAAACAGGAGGTTAAAGGCACTGACTCTCCAAGTGGGGAGAGTGTTAGTAAAGGGTCTGGAATGGTGAACCCGAGTAAAAGGGGACGAAAACTGAGATGCATTTGAAAACGTTTGCCGGTCCCTCGGTGCACCATACTGTGGGTTTCCCACGCATGTTTTAGCTGAAGGAAGAATTCGTTAAACCTGGAGAGATGGGACCCATGGAATGGGTACCATGCAGTATGACTTCAAAGGGTCTGCATTTGCTCATCGAACCTCACCAATGCTATCAGCCCGAAGTGCCCAACCTTATGTCTCACTCAGCTCTGGGTGTAGATGTTTAAATCCAGGTTGCATCACAAGCCCTGAATGAATTATTTAAGAATTGCTCTCTATTTCACTGTCCTTGTGTTTTGTTTTTGTAATTCATTTTGATAATGGGATTTATCGGATTTTCTCTGCTGCATTCATGCCTCTGTACACACGCTTCATTCTCTTACGGAGACATATAAATCCATGGGTTTGAAGATTCTTACTAGTCAGGTGTATTCCTAGTCGTTGAATATGGGGTGTTTAGTCCATTTCGTTGAGCAAGGGGTAGGTCTTGACAATTACATATTTGGCTTATGGAAAGGTATCTGTGCTAATTTCTATCTCTGGTTTTATGCAGCACCCCAACTCACCTTTCCCCTTAAGCAAGCATAAGTTGGTTTTCTAAATTTGAGACCCTGTTCTGTTTTGTAATTCAGTTCATGTGTAGCCAAGTTTACATTCCTTGTATTAGTGATATCTTATGATGTTTCATTTTCTGTGTGACTCATTTCACTTAGAATCATTTCGTACCTGAATCCACTCATTATGCCGCGACGGGCCTGATGACATAGATTTCATTGCTGAGTGATATTCCATTGTACGTACGTACCACAACTTCTTTATCCATTTTTCACGTTCTGGGATATTTAACTTGTACCGTAGACGAGGTTCTTGTAAACAGTGCCGTCCGAAACTTTGGGGTGGCTGTGTGCTTTTGATTTTAATTTCCCTAAGCTATAGGACCATAAGTGGAAGTGCCATAGGCTCCGTTGCTTTGTTTTTTAGCTGTTCCAGGAAACACCATACACTTCTCAAGAGTGGCTGTTGGCAATTTACATCCCGCCCATCAGCAGAACAAGGCTCCCTGTTCTCCATGGCCTGTGCTGCCTTTCTGGATTTTACACTTTTTTCACATGGCCCTTTTGACCGGGGGGCACTGAGACTTCATTGTAGTGCAGATTTCTTTAACATGCTTGCTTGGTTGGCCAAAAAGGGCATATGCGTTTTTTCCTGAATATATCCAGGAAAAAACGCATACGCACTTTTTGGCCAAGAGCATCATTGTCGACGTTCTGCCTCTTTTCCTATGCTTTAAATGCAATTCCCGTCTACCTCCTGAAATCGTTATCCTGCAATTCTGCCCCACTTACAAGTCCTCTTCGCAGCCTTCCTTCAATATATTTTTGGACGATAGCTGTCATTTATAACTCTGCAGGTTTGTGAGTTACAGTGCCCCTGAGCTCCTTTCTTCAACTCGCTATCTTGTGAGCTGGCCGCAAACCCGCAAGATTGCTTCAGGCCCTAATCTGGTTCCGGCACGGCATGCTGAGCCTTTGGTTAATTCCTCTTCCTGGTGGGAAATGAGCGTTACATTTGCCCGTGCAGACACCTAAAGCTAGTCTCTCATTGGTTCTCCCTATTCCTGTTCATCTTGCGCAGAAATTGCAAACTGTGCCAAACAGGAGGTTAAAGGCACTGACTCTCCAAGTGGGGAGAGTGTTAGTAAAGGGTCTGGAATGGTGAACCCGAGTAAAAGGGGACGAAAACTGAGATGCATTTGAAAATGTTTGCCGGTCCCTCGGTGCACCATACTGTGGGTTTCCCACGCATGTTTTAGCTGAAGGAAGAATTCGTTAAACCTGGAGAGATGGGACCCATGGAATGGGTACCATGCAGTATGACTTCAAAGGGTCTGCATTTGCTCATCGAACCTCACCAATGCTATCAGCCCGAAGTGCCCAACCTTATGTCTCACTCAGCTCTGGGTGTAGATGTGGTAAATCCAGGTTGCATCACAAGCCCTGAATGAATTATTTAAGAATTGCTCTCTATTTCACTGTCCTTGTGTTTTGTTTCTGTAATTCATTTTGATAATGGGATTTATCGGATTTTCTCTGCTGCATTCATGCCTCTGTACACACGCTTCATTCTCTTACGGAGACATATAAATCCATGGGTTTGAAGATTCTTACTAGTCAGGTGTATTCCTAGTCGTTGAATATGGGGTGTTTAGTCCATTTCGTTGAGCAAGGGGTAGGTCTTGACAATTACATATTTGGCTGATGGAAAGGTATCTGTGCTAATTTCTATCTCTGGTTTTATGCAGCACCCCAACTCACCTTTCCCCTTAAGCAAGCATAAGTTGGTTTTTTAATTTGAGACCCTGTTCTGTTTTGTAACTCAGTTCATGTGTAGCCAAGTTTACATTCCTTGTATTAGTGATATCTTATGATGTTTCATTTTCTGTGTGACTCATTTCACTTAGAATCATCGTACCTGAATCCACTCATTATGCCGCGACGGGCCTGATGACATAGATTTCATTGCTGAGTGATATTCCATTGTACGTACGTACCACAACTTCTTTATCCATTTTTCACGTTCTGGGATATTTAACTTGTACCGTAGACGAGGTTCTTGTAAACAGAGCCGTCCGAAACTTTGGGGTGGCTGTGTGTTTTTGATTTTAATTTCCCTAAGCTATAGGACCATAAGTGGAAGTGCCGTAGGCTCCGTTGCTTTGTTTTTTAGCTGTTCCAGGAAACACCATACACTTCTCCAGAGTGGCTGTTGGCAATTTACATCCCGCCCATCAGCATAACAAGGCTCCCTGTTCTCCATGGCCTGTGCTGCCTTTCTGGATTTTACACTTCTTTCACATGGCCCTTTTGACCGGGGGGCAGTGAGACTTCATTGTTGTGCAGATTTCTTTAACATGCTTGCTTGGTTGGCCAAAAAGGGCGTATGCGTTTTTTCCTGAATATATTCAGGAAAAAACGCATACGCCCTTTTTGGCCAAGAGCATCATTGTCGACGTTCTGCCTCTTTTCCTATGCTTTAAATGCAATTCCCGTCTACCTCCTGAAATCGTTATCCTGCAATTCTGCCCCACTTACAAGTCCTCTTCGCAGCCTTCCTTCAATATATTTTTGGACGATAGCTGTCATTTATAACTCTGCAGGTTTGTGAGTTACAGTGTCCCTGAGCTCCTTACTTCAACTCGCTATCTTGTGAGCTGGCCGCAAACCCGCAGGATTGCTTCAGGCCCTAATCTGGTTCCGGCACGGCATGCTGAGCCTGTGGTTAATTCCTCTTCCTGGTGGGAAATGAGCGTTACATTTGCCCGTGCAGACACCTAAAGCTAGTCTCTCATTGGTTCTCCGTATTCCTGTCCATCTTGCGCAGAAATTGCAAACTGTGCCAAACAGGTGGTTAAAGGCACTGACTCTCCAAGTGGGGAGAGTGTTAGTAAAGGGTCTGGAATGGTGAACCCGAGTAAAAGGGGACGAAAACTGAGATGCATTTGAAAACGTTTGCCGGTCCCTCGGTGCACCATACTGTGGGTTTCCCACGCATGTTTTAGCTGAAGGAAGAATTCGTTAAACCTGGAGAGATGGGACCCATGGAATGGGTACCATGCAGTATGACTTCAAAGGGTCTGCATTTGCTCATTGAACCTCACCAATGCTATCAGCCCGAAGTGCCCAACCTTATGTCTCACTCAGCTCTGGGTGTAGATGTGGTAAATCCAGGTTGCATCACAAGCCCTGAATGAATTATTTAAGAATTGCTCTCTATTTCACTGTCCTTGTGTTTTGTTTTTTTAATTCATTTTGATAATGGGATTTATCGGATTTTCTCTGCTGCATTCATGCCTCTGTACACACGCTTCATTCTCTTACGGAGACATATAAATCCATGGGTTTGAAGATTCTTACTAGTCAGGTGTATTCCTAGTCGTTGAATATGGGGTGTTTAGTCCATTTCGTTGAGCAAGGGGTAGGTCTTGACAATTACATATTTGGCTTATGGAAAGGTATCTGTGCTAATTTCTATCTCTGGTTTTATGCAGCACCCCAACTCACCTTTCCCCTTAAGCAAGCATAAGTTGGTTTTCTAAATTTGAGACCCTGTTCTGTTTTGTAATTCAGTTCATGTGTAGCCAAGTTTACATTCCTTGTATTAGTGATATCTTATGATGTTTCATTTTCTGTGTGACTCATTTCACTTAGAATCATCGTACCTGAATCCACTCATTATGCCGCGACGGGCCTGATGACATAGATTTCATTGCTGAGTGATATTCCATTGTACGTACGTACCACAACTTCTTTATCCATTTTTCACGTTCTGGGATATTAAACTTGTACCGTAGACGAGGTTCTTGTAAACAGAGCCGTCCGAAACTTTGCGGTGGCTGTGTGTTTTTGATTTTAATTTCCCTAAGCTATAGGACCATAAGTGGAAGTGCCGTAGGCTCCGTTGCTTTGTTTTTTAGCTGTTCCAGGAAACACCACACACTTCTCCAGAGTGGCTGGCTGTTGGCAATTTACATCCCGCCCATCAGCATAACAAGGCTCCCTGTTCTCCATGGCCTGTGCTGCCTTTCTGGATTTTACACTTTTTTCACATGGCCCTTTTGACAGGGGGGCAGTGAGACTTCATTGTAGTGCAGATTTCTTTAACATGCTTGCTTGGTTGGCCAAAAAGGGCATATGCGTTTTTTCCTGAATATATTCAGGAAAAAACGCATATGCCCTTTTTGGCCAAGAGCATCATTGTCGACGTTCTGCCTCTCTTCCTATGCTTTAAATGCAATTCCCGTCTACCTCCTGAAATCGTTATCCTGCAATTCTGCCCCACTTACAAGTCCTCTTCGCAGCCTTCCTTCAATATATTTTTGGACGATAGCTGTCATTTATAACTCTGCAGGTTTGTGAGTTACAGTGCCCCTGAGCTCCTTTCTTCAACTCGCTATATTGTGAGCTGGCCGCAAACCCGCAGGATTGCGTCAGGCCCTAATCTGGTTCCGGCACGGCATGCTGAGCCTGTGGTTAATTCCTCTTCCTGGTGGGAAATGAGCGTTACATTTGCCCGTGCAGACACCTAAAGCTAGTCTCTCATTGGTTCTCCCTATTCCTGTTCATCTTGCGCAGAAATTGCAAACTGTGCCAAACAGGAGATTAAAGGCACTGACTCTC
The DNA here is from genome assembly GCF_059928025.1 of Delphinapterus leucas. Lineage (NCBI taxonomy): Eukaryota > Metazoa > Chordata > Mammalia > Artiodactyla > Monodontidae > Delphinapterus > Delphinapterus leucas. The sequence continues at coordinate 20,685,423 of NW_028322232.1, forward strand.
CAAGTGGGGAGAGTGTTAGTAAAGGGTCTGGAATGGTGAACCCGAGTAAAAGGGGACGAAAACTGAGATGCATTTGAAAACGTTTGCCGGTCCCTCGGTGCACCATACTGTGGGTTTCCCACGCATGTTTTAGCTGAAGGAAGAATTCGTTAAACCTGGAGAGATGGGACCCATGGAATGGGTACCATGCAGTATGACTTCAAAGGGTCTGCATTTGCTCATCGAACCTCACCAATGCTATCAGCCCGAAGTGCCCAACCTTATGTCTCACTCAGCTCTGGGTGTAGATGTGGTAAATCCAGGTTGCATCACAAGCCCTGAATGAATTATTTAAGAATTGCTCTCTATTTCACTGTCCTTGTGTTTTGTTTTTGTAATTCATTTTGATAATGGGATTTATCGGATTTTCTCTGCTGCATTCATTCCTCTGTACACACGCTTCATTCTCTTACGGAGACATATAAATGCATGGGTTTGAAGATTCTTACTAGTCAGGTGTATTCCTAGTCGTTGAATATGGGGTGTTTAGTCCATTTCGTTGAGCAAGGGGTAGGTCTTGACAATTACATATTTGGCTTATGGAAAGGTATCTGTGCTAATTTCTATCTCTGGTTTTATGCAGCACCCCAACTCACCTTTCCCCTTAAGCAAGCATAAGTTGCTTTTCTAAATTTGAGACGCTGTTCTGTTTTGTAATTCAGTTCATGTGTAGCCAAGTTTACATTCCTTGTATTAGTGATATCTTATGATGTTTCATTTTCTGTGTGACTCATTTCACTTAGAATCATCGTACCTGTATCCACTCATTATGCCGCGACGGGCCTGATGACATAGATTTCATTGCTGAGTGATATTCCATTGTACGTACGTACCACAACTTCTTTATCCATTTTTCACGTTCTGGGATATTTAACTTGTACCGTAGACGAGGTTCTTGTAAACAGAGCCGTCCGAAACTTTGGGGTGGCTGTGTGTTTTTGATTTTAATTTCCCTAAGCTATAGGACCATAAGTGGAAGTGCCGTAGGCTCCGTTGCTTTGTTTTTTAGCTGTTCCAGGAAACACCATACACTTCTCCAGAGTGGCTGATGGCAATTTACATCTCACCCATCAGCATAACAAGGCTCCCTGTTCTCCATGGCCTGTGCTGCCTTTCTGGATTTTACACTTTTTTCACATGGCCCTTTTGACCGGGGGGCAGTGAGACTTCATTGTAGTGCAGATTTCTTTAACATGCTTGCTTGGTTGGCCAAAAAGGGCGTATGCGTTTTTTCCTGAATATATTCAGGAAAAAACGCATACGCCCTTCTTGGCCAAGAGCATCATTGTCGACGTTCTGCCTCTTTTCCTATGCTTTAAATGCAATTCCCGTCTACCTCCTGAAATCGTTATCCTGCAATTCTGCCCCACTTACAAGTCCTCTTCGCAGCCTTCCTTCAATATATTTTTGGACGATAGCTGTCATTTATAACTCTGCAGGTTTGTGAGTTACAGTGCCCCTGAGCTCCTTTCTTCAACTCGCTATCTTGTGAGCCGGCCGCAAACCCGCAGGATTGCTTCAGGCCCTAATCTGGTTCCGGCACGGCATGCTGAGCCTGTGGTTAATTCCTCTTCCTGGTGGGAAATGAGCGTTCCATTTGCCCGTGCAGACACCTAAAGCTAGTCTCTCATTGGTTCTCCCTATTCCTGTTCATCTTGCACAGAAATTGCAAACTGTGCCAAACAGGAGGTTAAAGGCACTGACTCTCCAAGTGGGGAGAGTGTTAGTAAAGGGTCTGGAATGGTGAACCCGAGTAAAAGAGGACGAAATCTGAGATGCATTTGAAAACGTTTGCCGGTCCCTCGGTGCACCATACTGTGGGTTTCCCATGCATGTTTTAGCTGAAGGAAGAATTCGTTAAACCTGGAGAGATGGGACCCATGGAATGGGTACCATGCAGTATGACTTCAAAGGGTCTGCATTTGCTCATCGAACCTCACCAATGCTATCAGCCCGAAGTGCCCAACCTTATGTCTCACTCAGCTCTGGGTGTAGATGTGGTAAATCCAGGTTGCATCACAAGCCCTGAATGAATTATTTAAGAATTGCTCTCTATTTCACTGTCCTTGTGTTTTGTTTTTGTAATTCATTTTGATAATGGGATTTATCGGATTTTCTCTGCTGCATTCATGCCTCTGTACACACGCTTCATTCTCTTACGGAGACATATAAATCCATGGGTTTGAAGATTCTTACTAGTCAGGTGTATTCCTAGTCGTTGAATATGGGGTGTTTAGTCCATTTCGTTGAGCAAGGTGTAGGTCTTGACAATTACATATTTGGCTTATGGAAAGGTATCTGTGCTAATTTCTATCTCTGGTTTTATGCAGCACCCCAACTCACCTTTCCCCTTAAGCAAGCATAAGTTGCTTTTCTAAATTTGAGACCCTGTTCTGTTTTGTAATTCAGTTCATGTGTAGCCAAGTTTACATTCCTTGTATTAGTGATATCTTATGATGTTTCATTTTCTGTGTGACTCATTTCACTTAGAATCATCGTACCTGAATCCACTCATTATGCCGCGAGGGCCTGATGACATAGATTTCATTGCTGAGTGATATTCCATTGTACGTACGTACCACAACTTCTTTATCCATTTTTCACGTTCTGGGATATTTAACTTGTACCGTAGACGAGGTTCTTGTAAACAGAGCCGTCCGAAACTTTGGGGTGGCTGTGTGTTTTTGATTTTAATTTCCCTAAGCTATAGGACCATAAGTGGAAGTGCCGTAGGCTCCGTTGCTTTGTTTTTTAGCTGTTCCAGGAAACACCATACACTTCTCCAGAGTGGCTGATGGCAATTTACATCTCACCCATCAGCATAACAAGGCTCCCTGTTCTCCATGGCCTGTGCTGCCTTTCTGGATTTTACACTTTTTTCACATGGCCCTTTTGACCGGGGGGCAGTGAGACTTCATTGTAGTGCAGATTTCTTTAACATGCTTGCTTGGTTGGCCAAAAAGGGCGTATGCGTTTTTTCCTGAATATATTCAGGAAAAAACGCATACGCCCTTCTTGGCCAAGAGCATCATTGTCGACGTTCTGCCTCTTTTCCTATGCTTTAAATGCAATTCCCGTCTACCTCCTGAAATCGTTATCCTGCAATTCTGCCCCACTTACAAGTCCTCTTCGCAGCCTTCCTTCAATATATTTTTGGACGATAGCTGTCATTTATAACTCTGCAGGTTTGTGAGTTACAGTGCCCCTGAGCTCCTTTCTTCAACTCGCTATCTTGTGAGCCGGCCGCAAACCCGCAGGATTGCTTCAGGCCCTAATCTGGTTCCGGCACGGCATGCTGAGCCTGTGGTTAATTCCTCTTCCTGGTGGGAAATGAGCGTTCCATTTGCCCGTGCAGACACCTAAAGCTAGTCTCTCATTGGTTCTCCCTATTCCTGTTCATCTTGCGCAGAAATTGCAAACTGTGCCAAACAGGAGGTTAAAGGCACTGACTCTCCAAGTGGGGAGAGTGTTAGTAAAGGGTCTGGAATGGTGAACCCGAGTAAAAGAGGACGAAATCTGAGATGCATTTGAAAACGTTTGCCGGTCCCTCGGTGCACCATACTGTGGGTTTCCCATGCATGTTTTAGCTGAAGGAAGAATTCGTTAAACCTGGAGAGATGGGACCCATGGAATGGGTACCATGCAGTATGACTTCAAAGGGTCTGCATTTGCTCATCGAACCTCACCAATGCTATCAGCCCGAAGTGCCCAACCTTATGTCTCACTCAGCTCTGGGTGTAGATGTTTAAATCCAGGTTGCATCACAAGCCCTGAATGAATTATTTAAGAATTGCTCTCTATTTCACTGTCCTTGTGTTTTGTTTTTGTAATTCATTTTGATAATGGGATTTATCGGATTTTCTCTGCTGCATTCATGCCTCTGTACACACGCTTCATTCTCTTACGGAGACATATAAATCCATGGGTTTGAAGATTCTTACTAGTCAGGTGTATTCCTAGTCGTTGAATATGGGGTGTTTAGTCCATTTCGTTGAGCAAGGGGTAGGTCTTGACAATTACATATTTGGCTTATGGAAAGGTATCTGTGCTAATTTCTATCTCTGGTTTTATGCAGCACCCCAACTCACCTTTCCCCTTAAGCAAGCATAAGTTGCTTTTCTAAATTTGAGACCCTGTTCTGTTTTGTAATTCAGTTCATGTGTAGCCAAGTTTACATTCCTTGTATTAGTGATATCTTATGATGTTTCATTTTCTGTGTGACTCATTTCACTTAGAATCATCGTACCTGAATCCACTCATTATGCCGCGAGGGCCTGATGACATAGATTTCATTGCTGAGTGATATTCCATTGTACGTACGTACCACAACTTCTTTATCCATTTTTCACGTTCTGGGATATTAAACTTGTACCGTAGACGAGGTTCTTGTAAACAGAGCCGTCCGAAACTTTGCGGTGGCTGTGTGTTTTTGATTTTAATTTCCCTAAGCTATAGGACCATAAGTGGAAATGCCGTAGGCTCCGTTGCTTTGTTTTTTAGCTGTTCCAGGAAACACCACACACTTCTCCAGAGTGGCTGGCTGTTGGCAATTTACATCCCGCCCATCAGCAGAACAAGGCTCCCTGTTCTCCATGGCCTGTGCTGCCTTTCTGGATTTTACACTTTTTTCACATGGCCCTTTTGACAGGGGGGCAGTGAGACTTCATTGTAGTGCAGATTTCTTTAACATGCTTGCTTGGTTGGCCAAAAAGGGCGTATGCGTTTTTTCCTGAATATATTCAGGAAAAAACGCATATGCCCTTTTTGGCCAAGAGCATCATTGTCGACGTTCTGCCTCTCTTCCTATGCTTTAAATGCAATTCCCGTCTACCTCCTGAAATCGTTATCCTGCAATTCTGCCCCACTTACAAGTCCTCTTCGCAGCCTTCCTTCAATATATTTTTGGACGATAGCTGTCATTTATAACTCTGCAGGTTTGTGAGTTACAGTGCCCCTGAGCTCCTTTCTTCAACTCGCTATATTGTGAGCTGGCCGCAAACCCGCAGGATTGCGTCAGGCCCTAATCTGGTTCCGGCACGGCATGCTGAGCCTGTGGTTAATTCCTCTTCCTAGTGGGAAATGAGCGTTACATTTGCCCGTGCAGACACCTAAAGCTAGTCTCTCATTGGTTCTCCCTATTCCTGTTCATCTTGCGCAGAAATTGCAAACTGTGCCAAACAGGAGATTAAAGGCACTGACTCTCCAAGTGGGGAGAGTGTTAGTAAAGGGTCTGGAATGGTGAACCCGAGTAAAAGGGGACGAAAACTGAGATGCATTTGAAAACGTTTGCCGGTCCCTCGGTGCACCATACTGTGGGTTTCCCACGCATGTTTTAGCTGAAGGAAGAATTCGTTAAACCTGGAGAGATGGGACCCATGGAATGGGTACCATGCAGTATGACTTCAAAGGGTCTGCATTTGCTCATCGAACCTCACCAATGCTATCAGCCCGAAGTGCCCAACCTTATGTCTCACTCAGCTCTGGGTGTAGATGTGGTAAATCCAGGTTGCATCACAAGCCCTGAATGAATTATTTAAGAATTGCTCTCTATTTCACTGTCCTTGTGTTTTGTTTTTGTAATTCATTTTGATAATGGGATTTATCGGATTTTCTCTGCTGCATTCATTCCTCTGTACACACGCTTCATTCTCTTACGGAGACATATAAATGCATGGGTTTGAAGATTCTTACTAGTCAGGTGTATTCCTAGTCGTTGAATATGGGGTGTTTAGTCCATTTCGTTGAGCAAGGGGTAGGTCTTGACAATTACATATTTGGCTTATGGAAAGGTATCTGTGCTAATTTCTATCTCTGGTTTTATGCAGCACCCCAACTCACCTTTCCCCTTAAGCAAGCATAAGTTGCTTTTCTAAATTTGAGACGCTGTTCTGTTTTGTAATTCAGTTCATGTGTAGCCAAGTTTACATTCCTTGTATTAGTGATATCTTATGATGTTTCATTTTCTGTGTGACTCATTTCACTTAGAATCATCGTACCTGAATCCACTCATTATGCCGCGACGGGCCTGATGACATAGATTTCATTGCTGAGTGATATTCCATTGTACGTACGTACCACAACTTCTTTATCCATTTTTCACGTTCTGGGATATTTAACTTGTACCGTAGACGAGGTTCTTGTAAACAGAGCCGTCCGAAACTTTGGGGTGGCTGTGTGTTTTTGATTTTAATTTCCCTAAGCTATAGGACCATAAGTGGAAGTGCCGTAGGCTCCGTTGCTTTGTTTTTTAGCTGTTCCAGGAAACACCATACACTTCTCCAGAGTGGCTGTTGGCAATTTACATCTCACCCATCAGCATAACAAGGCTCCCTGTTCTCCATGGCCTGTGCTGCCTTTCTGGATTTTACACTTTTTTCACATGGCCCTTTTGACCGGGGGGCAGTGAGACTTCATTGTAGTGCAGATTTCTTTAACATGCTTGCTTGGTTGGCCAAAAAGGGCGTATGCGTTTTTTCCTGAATATATTCAGGAAAAAACGCATACGCCCTTCTTGGCCAAGAGCATCATTGTCGACGTTCTGCCTCTTTTCCTATGCTTTAAATGCAATTCCCGTCTACCTCCTGAAATCGTTATCCTGCAATTCTGCCCCACTTACAAGTCCTCTTCGCAGCCTTCCTTCAATATATTTTTGGACGATAGCTGTCATTTATAACTCTGCAGGTTTGTGAGTTACAGTGCCCCTGAGCTCCTTTCTTCAACTCGCTATCTTGTGAGCCGGCCGCAAACCCGCAGGATTGCTTCAGGCCCTAATCTGGTTCCGGCACGGCATGCTGAGCCTGTGGTTAATTCCTCTTCCTGGTGGGAAATGAGCGTTCCATTTGCCCGTGCAGACACCTAAAGCTAGTCTCTCATTGGTTCTCCCTATTCCTGTTCATCTTGCGCAGAAATTGCAAACTGTGCCAAACAGGAGGTTAAAGGCACTGACTCTCCAAGTGGGGAGAGTGTTAGTAAAGGGTCTGGAATGGTGAACCCGAGTAAAAGAGGACGAAATCTGAGATGCATTTGAAAACGTTTGCCGGTCCCTCGGTGCACCATACTGTGGGTTTCCCATGCATGTTTTAGCTGAAGGAAGAATTCGTTAAACCTGGAGAGATGGGACCCATGGAATGGGTACCATGCAGTATGACTTCAAAGGGTCTGCATTTGCTCATCGAACCTCACCAATGCTATCAGCCCGAAGTGCCCAACCTTATGTCTCACTCAGCTCTGGGTGTAGATGTGGTAAATCCAGGTTGCATCACAAGCCCTGAATGAATTATTTAAGAATTGCTCTCTATTTCACTGTCCTTGTGTTTTGTTTTTGTAATTCATTTTGATAATGGGATTTATCGGATTTTCTCTGCTGCATTCATGCCTCTGTACACACGCTTCATTCTCTTACGGAGACATATAAATCCATGGGTTTGAAGATTCTTACTAGTCAGGTGTATTCCTAGTCGTTGAATATGGGGTGTTTAGTCCATTTCGTTGAGCAAGGGGTAGGTCTTGACAATTACATATTTGGCTTATGGAAAGGTATCTGTGCTAATTTCTATCTCTGGTTTTATGCAGCACCCCAACTCACCTTTCCCCTTAAGCAAGCATAAGTTGCTTTTCTAAATTTGAGACCCTGTTCTGTTTTGTAATTCAGTTCATGTGTAGCCAAGTTTACATTCCTTGTATTAGTGATATCTTATGATGTTTCATTTTCTGTGTGACTCATTTCACTTAGAATCATCGTACCTGAATCCACTCATTATGCCGCGAGGGCCTGATGACATAGATTTCATTGCTGAGTGATATTCCATTGTACGTACGTACCACAACTTCTTTATCCATTTTTCACGTTCTGGGATATTTAACTTGTACCGTAGACGAGGTTCTTGTAAACAGAGCCGTCCGAAACTTTGGGGTGGCTGTGTGTTTTTGATTTTAATTTCCCTAAGCTATAGGACCATAAGTGGAAGTGCCGTAGGCTCCGTTGCTTTGTTTTTTAGCTGTTCCAGGAAACACCATACACTTCTCCAGAGTGGCTGTTGGCAATTTACATCTCACCCATCAGCATAACAAGGCTCCCTGTTCTCCATGGCCTGTGCTGCCTTTCTGGATTTTACACTTTTTTCACATGGCCCTTTTGACCGGGGGGCAGTGAGACTTCATTGTAGTGCAGATTTCTTTAACATGCTTGCTTGGTTGGCCAAAAAGGGCGTATGCGTTTTTTCCTGAATATATTCAGGAAAAAACGCATACGCCCTTCTTGGCCAAGAGCATCATTGTCGACGTTCTGCCTCTTTTCCTATGCTTTAAATGCAATTCCCGTCTACCTCCTGAAATCGTTATCCTGCAATTCTGCCCCACTTACAAGTCCTCTTCGCAGCCTTCCTTCAATATATTTTTGGACGATAGCTGTCATTTATAACTCTGCAGGTTTGTGAGTTACAGTGCCCCTGAGCTCCTTTCTTCAACTCGCTATCTTGTGAGCCGGCCGCAAACCCGCAGGATTGCTTCAGGCCCTAATCTGGTTCCGGCACGGCATGCTGAGCCTGTGGTTAATTCCTCTTCCTGGTGGGAAATGAGCGTTCCATTTGCCCGTGCAGACACCTAAAGCTAGTCTCTCATTGGTTCTCCCTATTCCTGTTCATCTTGCGCAGAAATTGCAAACTGTGCCAAACAGGAGGTTAAAGGCACTGACTCTCCAAGTGGGGAGAGTGTTAGTAAAGGGTCTGGAATGGTGAACCCGAGTAAAAGAGGACGAAATCTGAGATGCATTTGAAAACGTTTGCCGGTCCCTCGGTGCACCATACTGTGGGTTTCCCACGCATGTTTTAGCTCAAGGAAGAATTCGTTAAACCTGGAGAGATGGGACCCATGGAATGGGTACCATGCAGTATGACTTCAAAGGGTCTGCATTTGCTCATCGAACCTCACCAATGCTATCAGCCCGAAGTGCCCAACCTTATGTCTCACTCAGCTCTGGGTGTAGATGTGGTAAATCCAGGTTGCATCACAAGCCCTGAATGAATTATTTAAGAATTGCTCTCTATTTCACTGTCCTTGTGTTTTGTTTTTGTAATTCATTTTGATAATGGGATTTATCGGATTTTCTCTGCTGCATTCATGCCTCTGTACACACGCTTCATTCTCTTACGGAGACATATAAATCCATGGGTTTGAAGATTCTTACTAGTCAGGTGTATTCCTAGTCGTTGAATATGGGGTGTTTAGTCCATTTCGTTGAGCAAGGTGTAGGTCTTGACAATTACATATTTGGCTTATGGAAAGGTATCTGTGCTAATTTCTATCTCTGGTTTTATGCAGCACCCCAACTCACCTTTCCCCTTAAGCAAGCATAAGTTGGTTTTCTAAATTTGAGACCCTGTTCTGTTTTGTAATTCAGTTCATGTGTAGCCAAGTTTACATTCCTTGTATTAGTGATATCTTATGATGTTTCATTTTCTGTGTGACTCATTTCACTTAGAATCATTTCGTACCTGAATCCACTCATTATGCCGCGACGGGCCTGATGACATAGATTTCATTGCTGAGTGATATTCCATTGTACGTACGTACCACAACTTCTTTATCCATTTTTCACGTTCTGGGATATTTAACTTGTACCGTAGACGAGGTTCTTGTAAACAGTGCCGTCCGAAACTTTGGGGTGGCTGTGTGTTTTTGATTTTAATTTCCCTAAGCTATAGGACCATAAGTGGAAGTGCCATAGGCTCCGTTGCTTTGTTTTTTAGCTGTTCCAGGAAACACCATACACTTCTCAAGAGTGGCTGTTGGCAATTTACATCCCGCCCATCAGCAGAACAAGGCTCCCTGTTCTCCATGGCCTGTGCTGCCTTTCTGGATTTTACACTTTTTTCACATGGCCCTTTTGACCGGGGGGCACTGAGACTTCATTGTAGTGCAGATTTCTTTAACATGCTTGCTTGGTTGGCCAAAAAGGGCGTATGCGTTTTTCCCTGAATATATTCAGGAAAAAACGCATACGCACTTTTTGGCCAAGAGCATCATTGTCGACGTTCTGCCTCTTTTCCTATGCTTTAAATGCAATTCCCGTCTACCTCCTGAAATCGTTATCCTGCAATTCTGCCCCACTTACAAGTCCTCTTCGCAGCCTTCCTTCAATATATTTTTGGACGATAGCTGTCATTTATAACTCTGCAGGTTTGTGAGTTACAGTGCCCCTGAGCTCCTTTCTTCAACTCGCTATCTTGTGAGCTGGCCGCAAACCCGCAAGATTGCTTCAGGCCCTAATCTGGTTCCGGCACGGCATGCTGAGCCTTTGGTTAATTCCTCTTCCTGGTGGGAAATGAGCGTTACATTTGCCCGTGCAGACACCTAAAGCTAGTCTCTCATTGGTTCTCCCTATTCCTGTTCATCTTGCGCAGAAATTGCAAACTGTGCCAAACAGGAGGTTAAAGGCACTGACTCTCCAAGTGGGGAGAGTGTTAGTAAAGGGTCTGGAATGGTGAACCCGAGTAAAAGGGGACGAAAACTGAGATGCATTTGAAAACGTTTGCCGGTCCCTCGGTGCACCATACTGTGGGTTTCCCACGCATGTTTTAGCTGAAGGAAGAATTCGTTAAACCTGGAGAGATGGGACCCATGGAATGGGTACCATGCAGTATGACTTCAAAGGGTCTGCATTTGCTCATCGAACCTCACCAATGCTATCAGCCCGAAGTGCCCAACCTTATGTCTCACTCAACTCTGGGTGTAGATGTTTAAATCCAGCTTGCATCACAAGCCCTGAATGAATTATTTAAGAATTGCTCTCTATTTCACTGTCCTTGTGTTTTGTTTTTGTAATTCATTTTGATAATGGGATTTATCGGATTTTCTCTGCTGCATTCATGCCTCTGTACACACGCTTCATTCTCTTACGGAGACATATAAATCCATGGGTTTGAAGATTCTTACTAGTCAGGTCTATTCCTAGTCGTTGAATATGGGGTGTTTAGTCCATTTCGTTGAGCAAGGGGTAGGTCTTGACAATTACATATTTGGCTTATGGAAAGGTATCTGTGCTAATTTCTATCTCTGGTTTTAAGCAGCACCCCAACTCACCTTTCCCCTTAAGCAAGCATAAGTTGGTTTTCTAAATTTGAGACCCTGTTCTGTTTTGTAATTCAGTTCATGTGTAGCCAAGTTTACATTCCTTGTATTAGTGATATCTTATGATATTTCATTTTCTGTGTGACTCATTAAACTTAGAATCATCCTACCTGAATCCACTCATTATGCCGCGACGGGCCTGATGACATAGATTTCATTGCTGAGTGATATTCCATTGTACGTACGTACCACAACTTCTTTATCCATTTTTCACGTTCTGGGATATTTAACTTGTACCGTAGACGAGGTTCTTGTAAACAGAGCCGTCCGAAACTTTGGGGTGGCTGTGTGTTTTTGATTTTAATTTCCCTAAGCTATAGGACCATAAGTGGAAGTTCCGTAGGCTCCGTTGCTTTGTTTTTTAGCTGTTCCAGGAAACACCATACACTTCTCCAGAGTGGCTGTTGGCAATTTACATCCCGCCCATCAGCATAACAAGGCTCCCTGTTCTCCATGGCCTGTGCTGCCTTTCTGGATTTTACACTTTTTTCACATGGCCCTTTTGACCGGGGGGCAGTGAGACTTCATTGTAGTGCAGATTTCTTTAACATGCTTGCTTGGTTGGCCAAAAAGGGCGTATGCGTTTTTTCCTGAATATATTCAGGGAAAAACGCATACGCCCTTTTTGGCCAAGAGCATCATTGTCCTCGTTCTGCCTCTTTTCCTATGCTTTAAATGCAATTCCCGTCTACCTCCTGAAATCGTTATCCTGCAATTCTGCCCCACTTACAAGTCCTCTTCGCAGCCTTCCTTCAATATATTTTTGGACGATAGCTGTCATTTATAACTCTGCAGGTTTGTGAGTTACAGTGCCCCTGAGCTCCTTTCTTCAACTCGCTATCTTGTGAGCCGGCCGCAAACCCGCAGGATTGCTTCAGGCCCTAATCTGGTTCCGGCACGGCATGCTGAGCCTGTGGTTAATTCCTCTTCCTGGTGGGAAATGAGCGTTCCATTTGCCCGTGCAGACACCTAAAGCTAGTCTCTCATTGGTTCTCCCTATTCCTGTTCATCTTGCGCAGAAATTGCAAACTGTGCCAAACAGGAGGTTAAAGGCACTGACTCTCCAAGTGGGGAGAGTGTTAGTAAAGGGTCTGGAATGGTGAACCCGAGTAAAAGAGGACGAAATCTGAGATGCATTTGAAAACGTTTGCCGGTCCCTCGGTGCACCATACTGTGGGTTTCCCATGCATGTTTTAGCTGAAGGAAGAATTCGTTAAACCTGGAGAGATGGGACCCATGGAATGGGTACCATGCAGTATGACTTCAAAGGGTCTGCATTTGCTCATCGAACCTCACCAATGCTATCAGCCCGAAGTGCCCAACCTTATGTCTCACTCAGCTCTGGGTGTAGATGTGGTAAATCCAGGTTGCATCACAAGCCCTGAATGAATTATTTAAGAATTGCTCTCTATTTCACTGTCCTTGTGTTTTGTTTTTGTAATTCATTTTGATAATGGGATTTATCGGATTTTCTCTGCTGCATTCATGCCTCTGTACACACGCTTCATTCTCTTACGGAGACATATAAATCCATGGGTTTGAAGATTCTTACTAGTCAGGTGTATTCCTAGTCGTTGAATATGGGGTGTTTAGTCCATTTCGTTGAGCAAGGGGTAGGTCTTGACAATTACATATTTGGCTTATGGAAAGGTATCTGTGCTAATTTCTATCTCTGGTTTTATGCAGCACCCCAACTCACCTTTCCCCTTAAGCAAGCATAAGTTGCTTTTCTAAATTTGAGACCCTGTTCTGTTTTGTAATTCAGTTCATGTGTAGCCAAGTTTACATTCCTTGTATTAGTGATATCTTATGATGTTTCATTTTCTGTGTGACTCATTTCACTTAGAATCATCGTACCTGAATCCACTCATTATGCCGCGAGGGCCTGATGACATAGATTTCATTGCTGAGTGATATTCCATTGTACGTACGTACCACAACTTCTTTATCCATTTTTCACGTTCTGGGATATTAAACTTGTACCGTAGACGAGGTTCTTGTAAACAGAGCCGTCCGAAACTTTGCGGTGGCTGTGTGTTTTTGATTTTAATTTCCCTAAGCTATAGGACCATAAGTGGAAATGCCGTAGGCTCCGTTGCTTTGTTTTTTAGCTGTTCCAGGAAACACCACACACTTCTCCAGAGTGGCTGGCTGTTGGCAATTTACATCCCGCCCATCAGCAGAACAAGGCTCCCTGTTCTCCATGGCCTGTGCTGCCTTTCTGGATTTTACACTTTTTTCACATGGCCCTTTTGACAGGGGGGCAGTGAGACTTCATTGTAGTGCAGATTTCTTTAACATGCTTGCTTGGTTGGCCAAAAAGGGCATATGCGTTTTTTCCTGAATATATTCAGGAAAAAACGCATATGCCCTTTTTGGCCAAGAGCATCATTGTCGACGTTCTGCCTCTCTTCCTATGCTTTAAATGCAATTCCCGTCTACCTCCTGAAATCGTTATCCTGCAATTCTGCCCCACTTACAAGTCCTCTTCGCAGCCTTCCTTCAATATATTTTTGGACGATAGCTGTCATTTATAACTCTGCAGGTTTGTGAGTTACAGTGCCCCTGAGCTCCTTTCTTCAACTCGCTATATTGTGAGCTGGCCGCAAACCCGCAGGATTGCGTCAGGCCCTAATCTGGTTCCGGCACGGCATGCTGAGCCTGTGGTTAATTCCTCTTCCTGGTGGGAAATGAGCGTTACATTTGCCCGTGCAGACACCTAAAGCTAGTCTCTCATTGGTTCTCCCTATTCCTGTTCATCTTGCGCAGAAATTGCAAACTGTGCCAAACAGGAGATTAAAGGCACTGACTCTCCAAGTGGGGAGAGTGTTAGTAAAGGGTCTGGAATGGTGAACCCGAGTAAAAGGGGACGAAAACTGAGATGCATTTGAAAACGTTTGCCGGTCCCTCGGTGCACCATACTGTGGGTTTCCCACACATGTTTTAGCTGAAGGAAGAATTCGTTAAACCTGGAGAGATGGGACCCATGGAATGGGTACCATGCAGTATGACTTCAAAGGGTCTGCATTTGCTCATCGAACCTCACCAATGCTATCAGCCCGAAGTGCCCAACCTTATGTCTCACTCAGCTCTGGGTGTAGATGTGGTAAATCCAGGTTGCATCACAAGCCCTGAATGAATTATTTAAGAATTGCTCTCTATTTCACTGTCCTTGTGTTTTGTTTTTGTAATTCATTTTGATAATGGGATTTATCGGATTTTCTCTGCTGCATTCATTCCTCTGTACACACGCTTCATTCTCTTATGGAGACATATAAATGCATGGGTTTGAAGATTCTTACTAGTCAGGTGTATTCCTAGTCGTTGAATATGGGGTGTTTAGTCCATTTCGTTGAGCAAGGGGTAGGTCTTGACAATTACATATTTGGCTTATGGAAAGGTATCTGTGCTAATTTCTATCTCTGGTTTTATACAGCACCCCAACTCACCTTTCCCCTTAAGCAAGCATAAGTTGCTTTTCTAAATTTGAGACGCTGTTCTGTTTTGTAATTCAGTTCATGTGTAGCCAAGTTTACATTCCTTGTATTAGTGATATCTTATGATGTTTCATTTTCTGTGTGACTCATTTCACTTAGAATCATCGTACCTGAATCCACTCATTATGCCGCGACGGGCCTGATGACATAGATTTCATTGCTGAGTGATATTCCATTGTACGTACGTACCACAACTTCTTTATCCATTTTTCACGTTCTGGGATATTTAACTTGTACCGTAGACGAGGTTCTTGTAAACAGAGCCGTCCGAAACTTTGGGGTGGCTGTGTGTTTTTGATTTTAATTTCCCTAAGCTATAGGACCATAAGTGGAAGTGCCGTAGGCTCCGTTGCTTTGTTTTTTAGCTGTTCCAGGAAACACCATACACTTCTCCAGAGTGGCTGTTGGCAATTTACATCTCACCCATCAGCATAACAAGGCTCCCTGTTCTCCATGGCCTGTGCTGCCTTTCTGGATTTTACACTTTTTTCACATGGCCCTTTTGACCGGGGGGCAGTGAGACTTCATTGTAGTGCAGATTTCTTTAACATGCTTGCTTGGTTGGCCAAAAAGGGCGTATGCGTTTTTTCCTGAATATATTCAGGAAAAAACGCATACGCCCTTCTTGGCCAAGAGCATCATTGTCGACGTTCTGCCTCTTTTCCTATGCTTTAAATGCAATTCCCGTCTACCTCCTGAAATCGTTATCCTGCAATTCTGCCCCACTTACAAGTCCTCTTCGCAGCCTTCCTTCAATATATTTTTGGACGATAGCTGTCATTTATAACTCTGCAGGTTTGTGAGTTACAGTGCCCCTGAGCTCCTTTCTTCAACTCGCTATCTTGTGAGCCGGCCGCAAACCCGCAGGATTGCTTCAGGCCCTAATCTGGTTCCGGCACGGCATGCTGAGCCTGTGGTTAATTCCTCTTCCTGGTGGGAAATGAGCGTTCCATTTGCCCGTGCAGACACCTAAAGCTAGTCTCTCATTGGTTCTCCCTATTCCTGTTCATCTTGCGCAGAAATTGCAAACTGTGCCAAACAGGAGGTTAAAGGCACTGACTCTCCAAGTGGGGAGAGTGTTAGTAAAGGGTCTGGAATGGTGAACCCGAGTAAAAGAGGACGAAATCTGAGATGCATTTGAAAACGTTTGCCGGTCCCTCGGTGCACCATACTGTGGGTTTCCCATGCATGTTTTAGCTGAAGGAAGAATTCGTTAAACCTGGAGAGATGGGACCCATGGAATGGGTACCATGCAGTATGACTTCAAAGGGTCTGCATTTGCTCATCGAACCTCACCAATGCTATCAGCCCGAAGTGCCCAACCTTATGTCTCACTCAGCTCTGGGTGTAGATGTGGTAAATCCAGGTTGCATCACAAGCCCTGAATGAATTATTTAAGAATTGCTCTCTATTTCACTGTCTTTGTGTTTTGTTTTTGTAATTCATTTTGATAATGGGATTTATCGGATTTTCTCTGCTGCATTCATGCCTCTGTACACATGCTTCATTCTCTTACGGAGACATATAAATCCATGGGTTTGAAGATTCTTACTAGTCAGGTGTATTCCTAGTCGTTGAATATGGGGTGTTTAGTCCATTTCGTTGAGCAAGGGGTAGGTCTTGACAATTACATATTTGGCTTATGGAAAGGTATCTGTGCTAATTTCTATCTCTGGTTTTATGCAGCACCCCAACTCACCTTTCCCCTTAAGCAAGCATAAGTTGCTTTTCTAAATTTGAGACCCTGTTCTGTTTTGTAATTCAGTTCATGTGTAGCCAAGTTTACATTCCTTGTATTAGTGATATCTTATGATGTTTCATTTTCTGTGTGACTCATTTCACTTAGAATCATCGTACCTGAATCCACTCATTATGCCGCGAGGGCCTGATGACATAGATTTCATTGCTGAGTGATATTCCATTGTACGTACGTACCACAACTTCTTTATCCATTTTTCACGTTCTGGGATATTTAACTTGTACCGTAGACGAGGTTCTTGTAAACAGAGCCGTCCGAAACTTTGGGGTGGCTGTGTGTTTTTGATTTTAATTTCCCTAAGCTATAGGACCATAAGTGGAAGTGCCGTAGGCTCCGTTGCTTTGTTTTTTAGCTGTTCCAGGAAACACCATACACTTCTCCAGAGTGGCTGTTGGCAATTTACATCCCGCCCATCAGCATAACAAGGCTCCCTGTTCTCCATGGCCTGTGCTGCCTTTCTGGATTTTACACTTTTTTCACATGGCCCTTTTGACCGGGGAGCAGTGAGACTTCATTGTAGTGCAGATTTCTTTAACATGCTTGCTTGGTTGGCCAAAAAGGGCGTATGCGTTTTTTC
Source organism: Delphinapterus leucas (assembly GCF_059928025.1). Taxonomy (NCBI): domain Eukaryota; kingdom Metazoa; phylum Chordata; class Mammalia; order Artiodactyla; family Monodontidae; genus Delphinapterus; species Delphinapterus leucas. The sequence continues at coordinate 20,702,422 of NW_028322232.1, forward strand.
CTGAATATATTCAGGAAAAAACGCATACGCCCTTTTTGGCCAAGAGCATCATTGTCGACGTTCTGCCTCTCTTCGTATGCTTTAAATGCAATTCCCGTCTACCTCCTGAAATCTTTATCCTGCAATTCTGCCCCACTTACAAGTCCTCTTCGCAGCCTTCCTTCAATATATTTTTGGACGATAGCTGTCATTTATAACTCTGCAGGTTTGTGAGTTACAGTGCCCCTGAGCTCCTTTCTTCAACTCGCTATCTTGTGAGCTGGCCGCAAACCCGCAAGATTGCTTCAGGCCCTAATCTGGTTCCGGCACGGCATGCTGAGCCTTTGGTTAATTCCTCTTCCTGGTGGGAAATGAGCGTTACATTTGCCCGTGCAGACACCTAAAGCTAGTCTCTCATTGGTTCTCCCTATTCCTGTTCATCTTGCGCAGAAATTGCAAACTGTGCCAAACAGGAGGTTAAAGGCACTGACTCTCCAAGTGGGGAGAGTGTTAGTAAAGGGTCTGGAATGGTGAACCCGAGTAAAAGGGGACGAAAACTGAGATGCATTTGAAAACGTTTGCCGGTCCCTCGGTGCACCATACTGTGGGTTTCCCACGCATGTTTTAGCTCAAGGAAGAATTCGTTAAACCTGGAGAGATGGGACCCATGGAATGGGTACCATGCAGTATGACTTCAAAGGGTCTGCATTTGCTCATCGAACCTCACCAATGCTATCAGCCCGAAGTGCCCAACCTTATGTCTCACTCAGCTCTGGGTGTAGATGTTTAAATCCAGGTTGCATCACAAGCCCTGAATGAATTATTTAAGAATTGCTCTCTATTTCACTGTCCTTGTGTTTTGTTTTTGTAATTCATTTTGATAATGGGATTTATCGGATTTTCTCTGCTGCATTCATGCCTCTGTACACACGCTTCATTCTCTTACGGAGACATATAAATCCATGGGTTTGAAGATTCTTACTAGTCAGGTGTATTCCTAGTCGTTGAATATGGGGTGTTTAGTCCATTTCGTTGAGCAAGGTGTAGGTCTTGACAATTACATATTTGGCTTATGGAAAGGTATCTGTGCTAATTTCTATCTCTGGTTTTATGCAGCACCCCAACTCACCTTTCCCCTTAAGCAAGCATAAGTTGGTTTTCTAAATTTGAGACCCTGTTCTGTTTTGTAATTCAGTTCATGTGTAGCCAAGTTTACATTCCTTGTATTAGTGATATCTTATGATGTTTCATTTTCTGTGTGACTCATTTCACTTAGAATCATTTCGTACCTGAATCCACTCATTATGCCGCGACGGGCCTGATGACATAGATTTCATTGCTGAGTGATATTCCATTGTACGTACGTACCACAACTTCTTTATCCATTTTTCACGTTCTGGGATATTTAACTTGTACCGTAGACGAGGTTCTTGTAAACAGTGCCGTCCGAAACTTTGGGGTGGCTGTGTGTTTTTGATTTTAATTTCCCTAAGCTATAGGACCATAAGTGGAAGTGCCATAGGCTCCGTTGCTTTGTTTTTTAGCTGTTCCAGGAAACACCATACACTTCTCAAGAGTGGCTGTTGGCAATTTACATCCCGCCCATCAGCAGAACAAGGCTCCCTGTTCTCCATGGCCTGTGCTGCCTTTCTGGATTTTACACTTTTTTCACATGGCCCTTTTGACCGGGGGGCACTGAGACTTCATTGTAGTGCAGATTTCTTTAACATGCTTGCTTGGTTGGCCAAAAAGGGCGTATGCGTTTTTTCCTGAATATATTCAGGAAAAAACGCATACGCACTTTTTGGCCAAGAGCATCATTGTCGACGTTCTGCCTCTTTTCCTATGCTTTAAATGCAATTCCCGTCTACCTCCTGAAATCGTTATCCTGCAATTCTGCCCCACTTACAAGTCCTCTTCGCAGCCTTCCTTCAATATATTTTTGGACGATAGCTGTCATTTATAACTCTGCAGGTTTGTGAGTTACAGTGCCCCTGAGCTCCTTTCTTCAACTCGCTATCTTGTGAGCTGGCCGCAAACCCGCAAGATTGCTTCAGGCCCTAATCTGGTTCCGGCACGGCATGCTGAGCCTTTGGTTAATTCCTCTTCCTGGTGGGAAATGAGCGTTACATTTGCCCGTGCAGACACCTAAAGCTAGTCTCTCATTGGTTCTCCCTATTCCTGTTCATCTTGCGCAGAAATTGCAAACTGTGCCAAACAGGAGATTAAAGGCACTGACTCTCCAAGTGGGGAGAGTGTTAGTAAAGGGTCTGGAATGGTGAACCCGAGTAAAAGGGGACGAAAACTGAGATGCATTTGAAAACGTTTGCCGGTCCCTCGGTGCACCATACTGTGGGTTTCCCACGCATGTTTTAGCTGAAGGAAGAATTCGTTAAACCTGGAGAGATGGGACCCATGGAATGGGTACCATGCAGTATGACTTCAAAGGGTCTGCATTTGCTCATCGAACCTCACCAATGCTATCAGCCCGAAGTGCCCAACCTTATGTCTCACTCAGCTCTGGGTGTAGATGTGGTAAATCCAGGTTGCATCACAAGCCCTGAATGAATTATTTAAGAATTGCTCTCTATTTCACTGTCCTTGTGTTTTGTTTTTGTAATTCATTTTGATAATGGGATTTATCGGATTTTCTCTGCTGCATTCATTCCTCTGTACACACGCTTCATTCTCTTACGGAGACATATAAATGCATGGGTTTGAAGATTCTTACTAGTCAGGTGTATTCCTAGTCGTTGAATATGGGGTGTTTAGTCCATTTCGTTGAGCAAGGGGTAGGTCTTGACAATTACATATTTGGCTTATGGAAAGGTATCTGTGCTAATTTCTATCTCTGGTTTTATGCAGCACCCCAACTCACCTTTCCCCTTAAGCAAGCATAAGTTGCTTTTCTAAATTTGAGACGCTGTTCTGTTTTGTAATTCAGTTCATGTGTAGCCAAGTTTACATTCCTTGTATTAGTGATATCTTATGATGTTTCATTTTCTGTGTGACTCATTTCACTTAGAATCATCGTACCTGAATCCACTCATTATGCCGCGACGGGCCTGATGACATAGATTTCATTGCTGAGTGATATTCCATTGTACGTACGTACCACAACTTCTTTATCCATTTTTCACGTTCTGGGATATTTAACTTGTACCGTAGACGAGGTTCTTGTAAACAGAGCCGTCCGAAACTTTGGGGTGGCTGTGTGTTTTTGATTTTAATTTCCCTAAGCTATAGGACCATAAGTGGAAGTGCCGTAGGCTCCGTTGCTTTGTTTTTTAGCTGTTCCAGGAAACACCATACACTTCTCCAGAGTGGCTGTTGGCAATTTACATCTCACCCATCAGCATAACAAGGCTCCCTGTTCTCCATGGCCTGTGCTGCCTTTCTGGATTTTACACTTTTTTCACATGGCCCTTTTGACCGGGGGGCAGTGAGACTTCATTGTAGTGCAGATTTCTTTAACATGCTTGCTTGGTTGGCCAAAAAGGGCGTATGCGTTTTTTCCTGAATATATTCAGGAAAAAACGCATACGCCCTTCTTGGCCAAGAGCATCATTGTCGACGTTCTGCCTCTTTTCCTATGCTTTAAATGCAATTCCCGTCTACCTCCTGAAATCGTTATCCTGCAATTCTGCCCCACTTACAAGTCCTCTTCGCAGCCTTCCTTCAATATATTTTTGGACGATAGCTGTCATTTATAACTCTGCAGGTTTGTGAGTTACAGTGCCCCTGAGCTCCTTTCTTCAACTCGCTATCTTGTGAGCCGGCCGCAAACCCGCAGGATTGCTTCAGGCCCTAATCTGGTTCCGGCACGGCATGCTGAGCCTGTGGTTAATTCCTCTTCCTGGTGGGAAATGAGCGTTCCATTTGCCCGTGCAGACACCTAAAGCTAGTCTCTCATTGGTTCTCCCTATTCCTGTTCATCTTGCGCAGAAATTGCAAACTGTGCCAAACAGGAGGTTAAAGGCACTGACTCTCCAAGTGGGGAGAGTGTTAGTAAAGGGTCTGGAATGGTGAACCCGAGTAAAAGAGGACGAAATCTGAGATGCATTTGAAAACGTTTGCCGGTCCCTCGGTGCACCATACTGTGGGTTTCCCATGCATGTTTTAGCTGAAGGAAGAATTCGTTAAACCTGGAGAGATGGGACCCATGGAATGGGTACCATGCAGTATGACTTCAAAGGGTCTGCATTTGCTCATCGAACCTCACCAATGCTATCAGCCCGAAGTGCCCAACCTTATGTCTCACTCAGCTCTGGGTGTAGATGTGGTAAATCCAGGTTGCATCACAAACCCTGAATGAATTATTTAAGAATTGCTCTCTATTTCACTGTCCTTGTGTTTTGTTTTTGTAATTCATTTTGATAATGGGATTTATCGGATTTTCTCTGCTGCATTCATGCCTCTGTACACATGCTTCATTCTCTTACGGAGACATATAAATCCATGGGTTTGAAGATTCTTACTAGTCAGGTGTATTCCTAGTCGTTGAATATGGGGTGTTTAGTCCATTTCGTTGAGCAAGGGGTAGGTCTTGACAATTACATATTTGGCTTATGGAAAGGTATCTGTGCTAATTTCTATCTCTGGTTTTATGCAGCACCCCAACTCACCTTTCCCCTTAAGCAAGCATAAGTTGCTTTTCTAAATTTGAGACCCTGTTCTGTTTTGTAATTCAGTTCATGTGTAGCCAAGTTTACATTCCTTGTATTAGTGATATCTTATGATGTTTCATTTTCTGTGTGACTCATTTCACTTAGAATCATCGTACCTGAATCCACTCATTATGCCGCGAGGGCCTGATGACATAGATTTCATTGCTGAGTGATATTCCATTGTACGTACGTACCACAACTTCTTTATCCATTTTTCACGTTCTGGGATATTTAACTTGTACCGTAGACGAGGTTCTTGTAAACAGAGCCGTCCGAAACTTTGGGGTGGCTGTGTGTTTTTGATTTTAATTTCCCTAAGCTATAGGACCATAAGTGGAAGTGCCGTAGGCTCCGTTGCTTTGTTTTTTAGCTGTTCCAGGAAACACCATACACTTCTCCAGAGTGGCTGTTGGCAATTTACATCCCGCCCATCAGCATAACAAGGCTCCCTGTTCTCCATGGCCTGTGCTGCCTTTCTGGATTTTACACTTTTTTCACATGGCCCTTTTGACCGGGGAGCAGTGAGACTTCATTGTAGTGCAGATTTCTTTAACATGCTTGCTTGGTTGGCCAAAAAGGGCGTATGCGTTTTTTCCTGAATATATTCAGGAAAAAACGCATACGCCCTTTTTGGCCAAGAGCATCATTGTCGACGTTCTGCCTCTCTTCCTATGCTTTAAATGCAATTCCCGTCTACCTCCTGAAATCTTTATCCTGCAATTCTGCCCCACTTACAAGTCCTCTTCGCAGCCTTCCTTCAATATATTTTTGGACGATAGCTGTCATTTATAACTCTGCAGGTTTGTGAGTTACAGTGCCCCTGAGCTCCTTTCTTCAACTCGCTATCTTGTGAGCTGGCCGCAAACCCGCAAGATTGCTTCAGGCCCTAATCTGGTTCCGGCACGGCATGCTGAGCCTTTGGTTAATTCCTCTTCCTGGTGGGAAATGAGCGTTACATTTGCCCGTGCAGACACCTAAAGCTAGTCTCTCATTGGTTCTCCCTATTCCTGTTCATCTTGCGCAGAAATTGCAAACTGTGCCAAACAGGAGGTTAAAGGCACTGACTCTCCAAGTGGGGAGAGTGTTAGTAAAGGGTCTGGAATGGTGAACCCGAGTAAAAGGGGACGAAAACTGAGATGCATTTGAAAACGTTTGCCGGTCCCTCGGTGCACCATACTGTGGGTTTCCCACGCATGTTTTAGCTCAAGGAAGAATTCGTTAAACCTGGAGAGATGGGACCCATGGAATGGGTACCATGCAGTATGACTTCAAAGGGTCTGCATTTGCTCATCGAACCTCACCAATGCTATCAGCCCGAAGTGCCCAACCTTATGTCTCACTCAGCTCTGGGTGTAGATGTTTAAATCCAGGTTGCATCACAAGCCCTGAATGAATTATTTAAGAATTGCTCTCTATTTCACTGTCCTTGTGTTTTGTTTTTGTAATTCATTTTGATAATGGGATTTATCGGATTTTCTCTGCTGCATTCATGCCTCTGTACACACGCTTCATTCTCTTACGGAGACATATAAATCCATGGGTTTGAAGATTCTTACTAGTCAGGTGTATTCCTAGTCGTTGAATATGGGGTGTTTAGTCCATTTCGTTGAGCAAGGTGTAGGTCTTGACAATTACATATTTGGCTTATGGAAAGGTATCTGTGCTAATTTCTATCTCTGGTTTTAAGCAGCACCCCAACTCACCTTTCCCCTTAAGCAAGCATAAGTTGGTTTTCTAAATTTGAGACCCTGTTCTGTTTTGTAATTCAGTTCATGTGTAGCCAAGTTTACATTCCTTGTATTAGTGATATCTTATGATGTTTCATTTTCTGTGTGACTCATTAAACTTAGAATCATCGTACCTGAATCCACTCATTATGCCGCGACGGGCCTGATGACATAGATTTCATTGCTGAGTGATATTCCATTGTACGTACGTACCACAACTTCTTTATCCATTTTTCACGTTCTGGGATATTTAACTTGTACCGTAGACGAGGTTCTTGTAAACAGAGCCGTCCGAAACTTTGGGGTGGCTGTGTGTTTTTGATTTTAATTTCCCTAAGCTATAGGACCATAAGTGGAAGTGCCGTAGGCTCCGTTGCTTTGTTTTTTAGCTGTTCCAGGAAACACCATACACTTCTCCAGAGTGGCTGTTGGCAATTTACATCCCGCCCATCAGCATAACAAGGCTCCCTGTTCTCCATGGCCTGTGCTGCCTTTCTGGATTTTACACTTTTTTCACATGGCCCTTTTGACCGGGGGGCAGTGAGACTTCATTGTAGTGCAGATTTCTTTAACATGCTTGCTTGGTTGGCCAAAAAGGGCGTATGCGTTTTTTCCTGAATATATTCAGGAAAAAACGCATACGCCCTTTTTGGCCAAGAGCATCATTGTCGACGTTCTGCCTCTTTTCCTATGCTTTAAATGCAATTCCCGTCTACCTCCTGAAATCGTTATCCTGCAATTCTGCCCCACTTACAAGTCCTCTTCGCAGCCTTCCTTCAATATATTTTTGGACGATAGCTGTCATTTATAACTCTGCAGGTTTGTGAGTTACAGTGCCCCTGAGCTCCTTTCTTCAACTCGCTATCTTGTGAGCTGGCCGCAAACCCGCAGGATTGCTTCAGGCCCTAATCTGGTTCCGGCACGGCATGCGGAGCCTGTGGTTAATTCCTCTTCCTGGTGGGAAATGAGCGTTCCATTTGCCCGTGCAGACACCTAAAGCTAGTCTCTCATTGGTTCTCCCTATTCCTGTTCATCTTGCGCAGAAATTGCAAACTGTGCCAAACAGGAGGTTAAAGGCACTGACTCTCCAAGTGGGGAGAGTGTTAGTAAAGGGTCTGGAATGGTGAACCCGAGTAAAAGGGGACGAAAACTGAGATGCATTTGAAAACGTTTGCCGGTCCCTCGGTGCACCATACTGTGGGTTTCCCACGCATGTTTTAGCTGAAGGAAGAATTCGTTAAACCTGGAGAGATGGGACCCATGGAATGGGTACCATGCAGTATGACTTCAAAGGGTCTGCATTTGCTCATCGAACCTCACCAATGCTATCAGCCCGAAGTGCCCAACCTTATGTCTCACTCAGCTCTGGGTGTAGATGTGGTAAATCCAGGTTGCATCACAAGCCCTGAATGAATTATTTAAGAATTGCTCTCTATTTCACTGTCCTTGTGTTTTGTTTTTGTAATTCATTTTGATAATGGGATTTATCGGATTTTCTCTGCTGCATTCATGCCTCTGTACACACGCTTCATTCTCTTACGGAGACATATAAATCCATGGGTTTGAAGATTCTTACTAGTCAGGTGTATTCCTAGTCGTTGAATATGGGGTGTTTAGTCCATTTCGTTGAGCAAGGGGTAGGTCTTGACAATTACATATTTGGCTTATGGAAAGGTATCTGTGCTAATTTCTATCTCTGGTTTTATGCAGCACCCCAACTCACCTTTCCCCTTAAGCAAGCATAAGTTGCTTTTCTAAATTTGAGACCCTGTTCTGTTTTGTAATTCAGTTCATGTGTAGCCAAGTTTACATTCCTTGTATTAGTGATATCTTATGATGTTTCATTTTCTGTGTGACTCATTTCACTTAGAATCATCGTACCTGAATCCACTCATTATGCCGCGAGGGCCTGATGACATAGATTTCATTGCTGAGTGATATTCCATTGTACGTACGTACCACAACTTCTTTATCCATTTTTCACGTTCTGGGATATTTAACTTGTACCGTAGACGAGGTTCTTGTAAACAGAGCCGTCCGAAACTGTGGGGTGGCTGTGTGTTTTTGATTTTAATTTCCCTAAGCTCTATGACCATAAGTGGAAGTGCCATAGGCTCCGTTGCTTTGTTTTTTAGCTGTTCCAGGAAACACCATACACTTCTCCAGAGTGGCTGTTGGCAATTTACATCCCGCCCATCAGCATAACAAGACTCCCTGTTCTCCATGGCCTGTGCTGCCTTTCTGGATTTTACACTTTTTTCACATGGCCCTTTTGACCGGGGGGCAGTGAGACTTCATTGTAGTGCAGATTTCTTTAACATGCTTGCTTGGTTGGCCAAAAAGGGCGTATGCGTTTTTTCCTGAATATATTCAGGAAAAAACGCATACGCCCTTTTTGGCCAAGAGCATCATTGTCGACGTTCTGCCTCTTTTCCTATGCTTTAAATGCAATTCCCGTCTACCTCCTGAAATCGTTATCCTGCAATTCTGCCCCACTTACAAGTCCTCTTCGCAGCCTTCCTTCAATATATTTTTGGACGATAGCTGTCATTTATAACTCTGCAGGTTTGTGAGTTACAGTGCCCCTCAGCTCCTTTCTTCAACTCGCTATCTTGTGAGCTGGCCGCAAACCTGCAGGATTGCTTCAGGCCCTAATCTGGTTCCGGCACGGCATGCGGAGCCTGTGGTTAATTCCTCTTCCTGGTGGGAAATGAGCGTTACATTTGCCCGTGCAGACACCTAAAGCTAGTCTCTCTTTTGTTCTCCCTATTCCTGTTCAACTTGTGCAGAAATTGCAAACTGTGCCAAACAGGAGGTTAAAGGCACTGACTCTCCAAGTGGGGAGAGTGTTAGTAAAGGGTCTGGAATGGTGAACCCGAGTAAAAGGGGACGAAAACTGAGATGCATTTGAAAACGTTTGCCGGTCCCTCGGTGCACCATACTGTGGGTTTCCCACGCATGTTTTAGCTGAAGGAAGAATTCGTTAAACCTGGAGAGATGGGACCCATGGAATGGGTACCATGCAGTATGACTTCAAAGGGTCTGCATTTGCTCATCGAACCTCACCAATGCTATCAGCCCGAAGTGCCCAACCTTATGTCTCACTCAGCTCTGGGTGTAGATGTGGTAAATCCAGGTTGCATCACAAGCCCTGAATGAATTATTTAAGAATTGCTCTCTATTTCACTGTCCTTGTGTTTTGTTTTTGTAATTCATTTTGATAATGGGATTTATCGGATTTTCTCTGCTGCATTCATGCCTCTGTACACACGCTTCATTCTCTTACGGAGACATATAAATCCATGGGTTTGAAGATTCTTACTAGTCAGGTGTATTCCTAGTCGTTGAATATGGGGTGTTTAGTCCATTTCGTTGAGCAAGGGGTAGGTCTTGACAATTACATATTTGGCTTATGGAAAGGTATCTGTGCTAATTTCTATCTCTGGTTTTATGCAGCACCCCAACTCACCTTTCCCCTTAAGCAAGCATAAGTTGGTTTTCTAAATTTGAGACCCTGTTCTGTTTTGTAATTCAGTTCATGTGTAGCCAAGTTTACATTCCTTGTATTAGTGATATCTTATGATGTTTCATTTTCTGTGTGACTCATTTCACTTAGAATCATCGTACCTGAATCCACTCATTATGCCGCGAGGGCCTGATGACATAGATTTCATTGCTGAGTGATATTCCATTGTACGTACGTACCACAACTTCTTTATCCATTTTTCACGTTCTGGGATATTTAACTTGTACCGTAGACGAGGTTCTTGTAAACAGAGCCGTCCGAAACTGTGGGGTGGCTGTGTGTTTTTGATTTTAATTTCCCTAAGCTCTATGACCATAAGTGGAAGTGCCATAGGCTCCGTTGCTTTGTTTTTTAGCTGTTCCAGGAAACACCATACACTTCTCCAGAGTGGCTGTTGGCAATTTACATCCCGCCCATCAGCATAACAAGACTCCCTGTTCTCCATGGCCTGTGCTGCCTTTCTGGATTTTACACTTTTTTCACATGGCCCTTTTGACCGGGGGGCAGTGAGACTTCATTGTAGTGCAGATTTCTTTAACATGCTTGCTTGGTTGGCCAAAAAGGGCGTATGCGTTTTTTCCTGAATATATTCAGGAAAAAACGCATACGCCCTTTTTGGCCAAGAGCATCATTGTCGACGTTCTGCCTCTTTTCCTATGCTTTAAATGCAATTCCCGTCTACCTCCTGAAATCGTTATCCTGCAATTCTGCCCCACTTACAAGTCCTCTTCGCAGCCTTCCTTCAATATATTTTTGGACGATAGCTGTCATTTATAACTCTGCAGGTTTGTGAGTTACAGTGCCCCTCAGCTCCTTTCTTCAACTCGCTATCTTGTGAGCTGGCCGCAAACCTGCAGGATTGCTTCAGGCCCTAATCTGGTTCCGGCACGGCATGCGGAGCCTGTGGTTAATTCCTCTTCCTGGTGGGAAATGAGCGTTACATTTGCCCGTGCAGACACCTAAAGCTAGTCTCTCTTTTGTTCTCCCTATTCCTTTCAACTTGTGCAGAAATTGCAAACTGTGCCAAACAGGAGGTTAAAGGCACTGACTCTCCAAGTGGGGAGAGTGTTAGTAAAGGGTCTGGAATGGTGAACCCGAGTAAAAGGGGACGAAAAATGAGATGCATTTGAAAACGTTTGCCGGTCCCTCGGTGCACCATACTGTGGGTTTCCCACGCATGTTTTAGCTGAAGGAAGAATTCGTTAAACCTGGAGAGATGGGACCCATGGAATGGGTACCATGCAGTATGACTTCAAAGGGTCTGCATTTGCTCATCGAACCTCACCAATGCTATCAGCCCGAAGTGCCCAACCTTATGTCTCACTCAGCTCTGGGTGTAGATGTGGTAAATCCAGGTTGCATCACAAGCCCTGAATGAATTATTTAAGAATTGCTCTCTATTTCACTGTCCTTGTGTTTTGTTTTTGTAATTCATTTTGATAATGGGATTTATCGGATTTTCTCTGCTGCATTCATGCCTCTGTACACACGCTTCATTCTCTTACGGAGACATATAAATCCATGGGTTTGAAGATTCTTACTAGTCAGGTGTATTCCTAGTCGTTGAATATGGGGTGTTTAGTCCATTTCGTTGAGCAAGGGGTAGGTCTTGACAATTACATATTTGGCTTATGGAAAGGTATCTGTGCTAATTTCTATCTCTGGTTTTATGCAGCACCCCAACTCACCTTTCCCCTTAAGCAAGCATAAGTTGCTTTTCTAAATTTGAGACCCTGTTCTGTTTTGTAATTCAGTTCATGTGTAGCCAAGTTTACATTCCTTGTATTAGTGATATCTTATGATGTTTCATTTTCTGTGTGACTCATTTCACTTAGAATCATCGTACCTGAATCCACTCCTTATGCCGCGACGGGCCTGATGACATAGATTTCATTGCTGAGTGATATTCCATTGTACGTACGTACCACAACTTCTTTATCCATTTTTCACGTTCTGGGATATTAAACTTGTACCGTAGACGAGGTTCTTGTAAACAGAGCCGTCCGAAACTTTGGGGTGGCTGTGTGTTTTTGATTTTAATTTCCCTAAGCTATAGGACCATAAGTGGAAGTGCCGTAGGCTCCGTTGCTTTGTTTTTTAGCTGTTCCAGGAAACACCGTACACTTCTCCAGAGTGGCTGTTGGCAATTTACATCCCGCCCATCTGCATAACAAGGCTTCCTGTTCTCCATGGCCTCTGATGCCTTTCTGGATTTTACACTTTTTTCACATGGCCCTTTTGACCGGGGGGCAGTGAGACTTCATTGTAGTGCAGATTTCTTTAACATGCTTGCTTGGTTGGCCAAAAAGGGCGTATGCGTTTTTTCCTGAATATATTCAGGAAAAAACGCATACGCCCTTTTTGGCCAAGAGCATCATTGTCGACGTTCTGCCTCTTTTCCTATGCTTTAAATGCAATTCCCGTCTACCTCCTGAAATCGTTATCCTGCAATTCTGCCCCACTTACAAGTCCTCTTCGCAGCCTTCCTTCAATATATTTTTGGACGATAGCTGTCATTTATAACTCTGCAGGTTTGTGAGTTACAGTGCCCCTGAGCTCCTTTCTTCAACTCGCTATCTTGTGAGCTGGCCGCAAACCCGCAGGATTGCTTCAGGCCCTAATCTGGTTCCGGCACGGCATGCTGAGCCTTTGGTTAATTCCTCTTCCTGGTGGGAAATGAGCGTTACATTTGCCCGTGCAGACACCTAAAGCTAGTCTCTCATTGGTTCTCCCTATTCCTGTTCATCTTGCGCAGAAATTGCAAACTGTGCCAAACAGGAGGTTAAAGGCACTGACTCTCCAAGTGGGGAGAGTGTTAGTAAAGGGTCTGGAATGGTGAACCCGAGTAAAAGGGGACGAAAATTGAGATGCATTTGAGAACGTTTTCCGGTCCCTCGGTGCACCATACTGTGGGTTTCCCATGCATGTTTTAGCTGAAGGAAGAATTCGTTAAACCTGGAGAGATGGGACCCATGGAATGGGTACCATGCAGTATGACTTCAAAGGGTCTGCATTTGCTCATCGAACCTCACCAATGCTATCAGCCCAAAGTGCCCAACCTTATGTCTCACTCAGCTCTGGGTGTAGATGTGGTAAATCCAGGTTGCATCACAACCCTTGAATGAATTATTTAAGAATTGCTCTCTATTTCACTGTCCTTGTGTTTTGTTTTTGTAATTCATTTTGATAATGGGTTTTATCGGAGTTTCTCTGCTGCATTCATGCCTCTGTACACACGCTTCATTCTCTTACGGAGACATATAAATCCATGGGTTTGAAGATTCTTACTAGTCAGGTGTATTCCTAGTCGTTGAATATGGGGTGTTTAGTCCATTTCGTTGAGCAAGGGTTAGGTCTTGACAATTACATATTTGGCTTATGGAAAGGTATCTGTGCTAATTTCTATCTCTGGTTTTATGCAGCACCCCAACTCACCTTTCCCCTTAAGCAAGCATAAGTTGCTTTTCTAAATTTGAGACCCTGTTCTGTTTTGTAATTCAGTTCATGTGTAGCCAAGTTTACATTCCTTGTATTAGTGATATCTTATGATGTTTCATTTTCTGTGTGACTCATTTCACTTAGAATCATCGTACCTGAATCCACTCATTATGCCGCGAGGGCCTGATGACATAGATTTCATTGCTGAGTGATATTCCATTGTACGTACGTACCACAACTTCTTTATCCATTTTTCACGTTCTGGGATATTTAACTTGTACCGTAGACGAGGTTCTTGTAAACAGAGCCGTCCGAAACTGTGGGGTGGCTGTGTGTTTTTGATTTTAATTTCCCTAAGCTATAGGACCATAAGTGGAAGTGCCGTAGGCTCCGTTGCATTGTTTTTTAGCTGTTCCAGGAAACACCATACACTTCTCCAGAGTGGCTGTTGGCAATTTACATCCCGCCCATCAGCATAACAAGACTCCCTGTTCTCCATGGCCTGTGCTGCCTTTCTGGATTTTACACTTTTTTCACATGGCCCTTTTGACCGGGGGGCAGTGAGACTTCATTGTAGTGCAGATTTCTTTAACATGCTTGCTTGGTTGGCCAAAAAGGGCGTATGCGTTTTTTCCTGAATATATTCAGGAAAAAACGCATACGCCCTTTTTGGCCAAGAGCATCATTGTCGACGTTCTGCCTCTTTTCCTATGCTTTAAATGCAATTCCCGTCTACCTCCTGAAATCGTTATCCTGCAATTCTGCCCCACTTACAAGTCCTCTTCGCAGCCTTCCTTCAATATATTTTTGGACGATAGCTGTCATTTATAACTCTGCAAGTTTGTGAGTTACAGTGCCCCTGAGCTCCTTTCTTCAACTCGCTATCTTGTGAGCTGGCCGCAAACCTGCAGGATTGCTTCAGGCCCTAATCTGGTTCCGGCACGGCATGCGGAGCCTGTGGTTAATTCCTCTTCCTGGTGGGAAATGAGCGTTACATTTGCCCGTGCAGACACCTAAAGCTAGTCTCTCTTTTGTTCTCCCTATTCCTGTTCATCTTGTGCAGAAATTGCAAACTGTGCCAAACAGGAGGTTAAAGGCACTGACTCTCCAAGTGGGGAGAGTGTTAGTAAAGGGTCTGGAATGGTGAACCCGAGTAAAAGGGGACGAAAAATGAGATGCATTTGAAAACGTTTGCCGGTCCCTCGGTGCACCATACTGTGGGTTTCCCACGCATGTTTTAGCTGAAGGAAGAATTCGTTAAACCTGGAGAGATGGGACCCATGGAATGGGTACCATGCAGTATGACTTCAAAGGGTCTGCATTTGCTCATCGAACCTCACCAATGCTATCAGCCCGAAGTGCCCAACCTTATGTCTCACTCAGCTCTGGGTGTAGATGTGGTAAATCCAGGTTGCATCACAAGCCCTGTATGAATTATTTAAGAATTGCTCTCTATTTCACTGTCCTTGTGTTTTGTTTTTGTAATTCATTTTGATAATGGGATTTATCGGATTTTCTCTGCTGCATTCATGCCTCTGTACACACGCTTCATTCTCTTACGGAGACGTATAAATCCATGGGTTTGAAGATTCTTACTAGTCAGGTGTATTCCTAGTCGTTGAATATGGGGTGTTTAGTCCATTTCGTTGAGCAAGGGGTAGGTCTTGACAATTACATATTTGGCTTATGGAAAGGTATCTGTGCTAATTTCTATCTCTGGTTTTATGCAGCACCCCAACTCACCTTTCCCCTTAAGCAAGCATAAGTTGCTTTTCTAAATTTGAGACCCTGTTCTGTTTTGTAATTCAGTTCATGTGTAGCCAAGTTTACATTCCTTGTATTAGTGATATCTTATGATGTTTCATTTTCTGTGTGACTCATTTCACTTAGAATCATCGTACCTGAATCCACTCCTTATGCCGCGACGGGCCTGATGACATAGATTTCATTGCTGAGTGATATTCCATTGTACGTACGTACCACAACTTCTTTATCCATTTTTCACGTTCTGGGATATTAAACTTGTACCGTAGACGAGGTTCTTGTAAACAGAGCCGTCCGAAACTTTGGGGTGGCTGTGTGTTTTTGATTTTAATTTCCCTGAGCTATAGGACCATAAGTGGAAGTGCTGTAGGCTCCGTTGCTTTGTTTTTTAGCTGTTCCAGGAAACACCATACACTTCTCCAGAGTGGCTGTTGGCAATTTACATCCCGCCCATCAGCATAACAAGGCTCCCTGTTCTCCATGGCCTGTGCTGCCTTTCTGGATTTTACACTTTTTTCACATGGCCCTTTTGACCGGGGGGCAGTGAGACTTCATTTTGGTGCAGATTTCCTTTACACGCTTTCTTGGTTGGCCAAAAAGAGCGTATGCGTATTTTCCTGAATATATTACAATATATTATATATATATATATATATATTTACATTATATATTATATTTAGTTTGAGTGTATGTGTTAGGGTACTGGTTAGTGTTAGCGTATGGGTTAGGATTAGGGGACGGGTTAGGGTAAGGCTTCAGGTAAGGGTTAGGGTTAGGTTTAGGGTTAGGGGACGGGAACTGTTTAGGGTACAGGTTAGGGTACGACAACGGTTTAGGGTGAGCGTACGTGTTAGGGTAGAGGTTAGTGTTAGCATACGGGTTAGGATTAGGGGATGTGTTAGGGTAAGGCTTCGGGTAAGGGTTGTGGTTAGGGTTAGGGTTAGCGGACGAGGATGGTTTAGGGTACAGGTTAGGTTACGACAAAGTTTTAGGGTGAGTGTACGTGTTAGGGTATGGGTTAGTGTTAGCATACAGGTTAGGATTAGGGTACGGGTTAGGGTAAGGTTTCGGGTAAGGGTTAGGGGACGGGGACGGTTTAGGTTACAGGTTAGTGTATGACAAAGGTTTAGGGTGAGCGTACGTGTTAGGGTACAGGTTAGTGTTAGCGTATGAGTTAGTGTTAGCGGACTGGTTAGTATTAGGGGAAGGGTTAGGGTAAGGCTTCTGGTAAGGGTTAGGTTTAGGGTTAGGGGACGGGGATGGTTTAGGGTACAGGTTAGTGCATGACAATGGTTTAGGGTGAGCGTACGTGTTAGGATTAGGGACGTGTTTGGGTAAGGCTTCGGGTAAGGTTTATGGTTAAGGTTAGGGTTAGGGTGAGGGGAGGGGACGGTATAGGGTACAGGTTAGCGTACGACAACGGTTTAGGGTGAGCGTACGTGTTAGGGTACGGGTTAGTGTTAGCGTACCAGTTAGGGTTAGTGGACGGTTTAGGGTAAGGCTTCGGGTAAGTGTTAGTGTATGGGTTAAGGTTAGGTGATGGGGACGGTTTAGGGTAGAGGTTAGCGTATGACAACGGTTTAGGGTGAGCGTATGTGTTAGGGTATTGGTTATTGGTAGCGTACGGTTTAGGATTAAGGGACGTATTAGGGTAAGGCTTCGGGTAAGTGTTAGGGTTAGGTTTAGTGTTAGGGTTAGGGGACGGGGATGGTTTAGGGTACAGGGTAGGCAACGACAACGGTTTAGGGTGAGCGTACGTGTTAGGGTACGGGTTAGTGTTATCGTACGGGTTAGGATTATGGGACGGGTTAGGGTAAGGCTTCGGGTAAGTGTTAGGGTTAGGGTTAGGGGACGGGGACGGTTTAGGGTACAAGTTTGTGTACGACAACGGTTTAGGGTGAGCGTACGTGTTAGGGTACGGGTTACTGTTAGCGTAGGAGTTAGTGTTAGCGTACGGGTTAGTATTAGGTGATGGGTTAGGGTAAGGCTTCTGGCAAGGGTTAGGGTTAGAGGACGGGGATGGTTTAGGGTACAGGTTAGGGTAGGACAATGGTTTAGGGTGAGCGTACGTGTTAGGTTATGGGATAGTGTTAGCGTACGGATTAGGATTAGGGGACGGGTTAGGGTAAGGCTTCGGGTAAGGGTTAGGGTTAGGTTTAGGGTTAGGGTTAGGGGACGGGGCCAGTTTAGGGTACAGGTTAGGGTACGACAACGGTTTAGGGTGAGCGTATGTGTTAGGGTACGAGTTGGTGTTAGCGTACGGGTTAGGATTAGTGGACGGGTTAAGGTAAGGCTTCGGAAAAGGGTTAGGGTTAGGGTTAGGGGAAGGGGACGGTTTACGGTACAGGTTAGGGTACGACAACGGTTTAGGGTGAGCGTACGTGTTAGGGTACGGGTTAGTGTTAGCATACGGGTTAGGATTAGGGGGCGGGTTAGGGTAAGGCTTCGGGTAAGCTTAGGGTTAGGGTTAGGGTTAGGGAACGGGGACGGGGATGGTTTAGGGTACAGGTTAGGGTACGACAATGGTTTAGGGTGAGCATACGTGTTAGGGTACGGCTTAGTGTTAGCGTACGGATTAGGATTAGGGGACGGGTTAGGGTAAGGCTTCGGGTAAGGGTTAGGGTTAGAGTTAGGGGACGGGGATGGTTTAGGGTACAGATTAGGGTATGACAACGGTTTAGATTGAGCGTACATGTTAGTGTACGGGTTAGAGTTAGTATACGGGTTAGGATTAGGGGACGGGTTAGGGTAAGGCTTCGGGTAAGTGATAGGGTTAGGGTTAGGTTTAGGGTTAGGGGACAGGGATGGGGACAGTTTAGGGTACAGGTTAGGGTACGAAAAAGGTTTAGGGTGAGCGTACGTGTTAGGGTACGGGTTAGTGTTAGCGTACGGGTTAGTATTAGGGGACGGATTAGGGTAAGGCTACGGGTAAGGGTTAGGGTTAGGGTTAGGTTTAGGGTTAGGGGACGGGGACCGTTTAGGGTACAGGTTAGGGTACGACAATGGTTTAGGGTGAGCGTACGTGTTAGGGTACGGTTTAGTGTTAGCGTGCGTGTTAGGATTAAGGGACGGGTTAGGGTAAGGCTTCGGGTAAGGGTTAGGGTTAGCAGTAGGGTTAGGGGACGGGGATGGTTTAAGGTAGAAGTTAGGGTAAGACAACGGTTTAGGGTGAGCGTACGTGTTAGGGTACACGTTAGTGTTAGCGTACACTTTAGGATTAGGGGACGGGTTAGGCTAAGGCTTTGGGTAAGGGTTAGGATTAGGGCTAGGGTTAGGGTTAGGGGACGGGGACGGGGACGGTTTAGGGTACAGGTTAGGGTGCGACAACGGTTTAGGTTGAGCGTACATGTTATGGTATGGGTTAGTGTTAGCGAACAGGTTAGGATTAGGGGACGGGTTAGGGTAAGGCTTCGGGTAAGGGTTAGGGTTAGGGTTAGGGTTAAGGGATGGGGTTCGTTTAGGGTACAGTTTAGTGTACGACAACGGTTCATGTTGAGCGTACCTGTTAGAGTACGTGTTAGTGTTAGCATACGGGTTAGGATTAGGGGAAGGGTTAGGGTAAGGCTTCGGGTAAGGGTTACAGTTAGGGTTAGGGTTAGAGTTAGGGTTAGGGGAAGGGGACGGTTTATGGTACAGGTTAGTGTACGACAACGGTTTAGGCTGAGCGTACGTGTTAGGATACGGGTTAGTGTTAGCATACGGGTTAGGATTAGGGGACGGTTTAGGGTAAGGCTTCGGGTAAGGTTAGGGTTAGGGCTAGGGTTAGGGTTAGGGGACGGGAACGGGGACGGATTAGGGTACAGGTTAGTGTACGACAACGGTTTAGGGTGAGCATACGTGTTAGGGTACGTGTTAGTGTTAGCGTACGGATTAGGATTAGGGGACGGGTTAGGATAAGACTTCGGGTAAGGGTTAGGTTTAGTGTTAGGGTTAGGGAACGGGGCCGGTTTAGAGTACAGGTTAGGGTACGACAACCGTTTAGGGTGAGCGTACATGTTAGGGTACGAGTTGGTGTTAGCGTACGGGTTAGGGTTAGTGGACGCGTTAGGGTAAGGCTTCGGATAAGGGTTAGGGATAGGGTTAGGGTTAGGTTTAGGGGACGGGAACGGGGATGGTTTAGGGTACAGGTTAGGGTACGACAACCGTTTAGGGTGAACATACGTGTTAGGGTACGGCTTAGTGTTTGCGTACGGTTTAGGATTAGGGGACGGGTTAGGGTAAGGCTTCGGGTAAGGGTTAGGGTTAGGGTTAGGGGACGGGGATAGTTTAGGGTACAGGTTAGGGCATGACAACGGTTTAGGTTGAGCGTACATGTTAGTGTACGGGTTAGAGTTAGGATACGGGTTAGGATTAGGGGACGGGTTAGGGTAAGGCTTCGGGTAAGTGATAGGGTTAGGGTTAGGTTCAGGGTTAGGGGACAGGGATGGGGACAGTTTAGGGTACAGGTTAGGGTACGAAAAATTTTAGGGTGAGCATACGTGTTAGGGTACGGGTTAGTGTTAGCGTACCGGTTAGTATTAGGGGACGGGTTAGGGTAAATCTACGGGTAAGGTTTAGCGTTAGGGTTAGGTTTAGGGTTAGGGGATGGGGACAGTTTAGGGCACAGGTTAGGGTACGACAATGGCTTAGGGTGAGCGTACGTGTTAGGGTACGGTTTAGTGTTAGCGTGCGTGTTAGGATTAGGGGACGGTTTAGGGTAAGGCTTTGGGTAAGGGTTAGGGTTAGGGTTAGGGGACGGGGATGGTTTAAGGTAGAGGTTAGGGTAAGACAACGGTTTAGGGTGAGCGTACCTGTTAGGGTACATGTTAGTGTTAGCGTACACGTTAGGATTAGGGGACGGGTTGGGCTAAGGCTTTGGGTAAGGGTTAGGATTAGGGTTAGGGTTAGGGTTAGGGTTAGGGGACGGGGACGGTTTAGGTTACAGGTTAGGGTATGACAACGGTTTAGGTTGAGCGTACATGTTAGTGTACGGGTTAGAGTTAGGATAAGGGTTAGGATTAGGGGACGGGTTAGGGTAAGGCTTCTGGTAAGTGATAGGGTTAGGGTTAGCGTTAAGGTTTGGGGACAGGGATGGGGACGGTTTAGGGTACAGGTTAGTGTACGAAAAAGGTTTAGGGTGAGCGTACGTGTTACGGTACGGGTTAGTGTTAGCGTACGGGTTAGTATTAGGGGACGGGTTAGGGTAAGGCTACGGGTAAGGGTTAGGATTAGGGTAAGGGTTAGGGTTAGGGGACGGGGACGGGGACGGTTTAGGGTACAGGTTAGGGTGCGACAACGGTTTAGGTTGAGGGTACATATTATGGTATGGGTTAGTGTTAGCGAACGGGTTAGGATTAGGGGACGGGTTAGCATAAGGCTTCGGGTAAGGGTTAGGGTTAGGGTTAGGGTTAGGGTTAGGGTTAAGTGATGGGGACCGTTTAGGGTACAGTTTAGTGTACGACAACGGTTCAGGGTGAGCGTACCTGTTAGGGTACGTGTTAGTGTTAGCATAAGGTTTAGGATTAGGTGAAGGGTTAGGGTAAGGCTTCGGGTAAGGGTTACGGTTAGGGTTAGGGTTAGGTTTAGGGGACGGGGATGGTTTAGGGTTAGGGTTAGGGGTAGGGGACGGGGACCGTTTAGGGTACAGGTTAGGGTACGAAAATGGTTTAGGGTGAGCGTACATGTTAGGGTACGGTTTAGTGTTAGCGTACGGGTTAGGATTAGGGGACGGGTTAGGGTAAGGCTTCGGGTAAGGGTTAGGGTTAGGGATAGGGTTAGGGGACGAGGACCGTTTAGGGTACAGGTTAGGGCATGACAATGGTTGAGGGTGAGCGTACATGTTAGGGTACGGGTTAGTGTTAGCGTACGGGTTAGGATTAGGGGACGGGTTAGGGTAAGGCTTTGGGTAAGGGTTAGTGTTAGGGTTAGGTTTAGGGTTAGGGGACGGGGACAGTTTAGGGTACAGGTTAGGGTACGACAACGGTTTAGGGTGAGCGTACGTGTTAGGGTAAGGTTTAGTGTTAGCGTGCGTGTTAGGATTAGGGGACGGTTTAGGGTAAGGTTTCGGGTAAGGGTTAGGGTTAGGGTTACGGTTAGGGTTAGGGAACGGGGACCGTTTAGGGTACAGGCTAGTGTACGACAACGGTTTAGGGTGAGCGTACGTGTTAGGGTACGGGTTAGTGTGAGCATACGGGTTAGGATTAGGGGACAGTTTACGGTAAGGCTTCAGGTAAGTGTTAGGGTTAGGGTTAGGGTTAGGGGACGGGGACGGTTTAGGGTACAGGTTAGGGTACGACAACGGTTTAGGGTGAGCGTACGTGTTAGGGTACACGTTAGTGTTAGCGTACACGTTAGGATTAGGGGACAGGATAGGGTAAGGCTTCGGGTAAGGGTTAGAGTTAGGGTTAGGTTTAGGGGACGGGGAAGGTTTAGGGTACAGTTTAGGATACGACAACGGTTTAGGGTGAGCGTACGTGTTAGGGTACGGGTTAGTGTTAGCGTACGGGTTAGGATTAGGGGACGGATTAGGGTAAGGCTTCGGGTAAGGGTTAGTGTTAGGGTTAGGGTTAGGGGACGGGGACGGTTTAGGGTACAGCTTAGGGTACGACAAAGTTTTAGGGTGAGCGTACGTGTTAAGGTACGGGTTAGTATTAACGTATGGTCAGGATTAGGGGACGGGTTAGGGTAAGGCTTCGGGTAAGTGTTAGGGTTAGGTTTAGGGTTAGGGTTATGGTTAGGGGACGGGGACGGTTTAGGGTACAGGTTTGTGTACGACAACGGTTTAGGGTGAGCGTACGTGTTAGGGTACGTGTTAGTGTTAGCGTACGGGTTAGGATTAGGGGACGGGTTAGTGTAAGGCGTCGGGTAAGGGTTAGGGATAGGTTTAGGGTTAGGGTTAGGGGACGGGGACGGTTTAGGGTACAGGATAGGGTACGACAACCTTTTAGGGTGAGCGTAGGTCTTAGGATACGTTTTAGTGTTAGCGTATGGGTTAGGATTAGGGGACGGGTTAGGCTAAGGCTTCGGGTTAGGTTTAGGGTTAGGGTTAGGGGACGGGGACGGTTTAGAGTACAGTTTAGGTTACGACAACGGTTTAGGGTGAGCCTACGTGTTAGGGTACGGGTTAGTATTAGCGTAAGGTTTAGGATTAGGGGACGGGTTAGGGTAAGGCATCAGGTAAGGGTTAGGGATAGGGTTAGGGTTAGGGGACTGGGACGGTTTAGGGTACAGGATAGGGTACGAAAACCTTTTAGGGTGAGCGTAGGTCTTAGGGTACGGGTTAGTGTTAGCGTACGGTTTAGGTTAAGGGGAAGGTTTAGGGTAAGGCTTCGGGTAAGGGTTATTGTTAGGGATAGGGTTAGGGTTAGGGGACGGGGACGGTTTAGGGTACAGGTTAGGGTACGACAACGGTTCAGGGTGAGCGTACGTGCTAGGGTACGTGTTAGTGTTAGCGTACGGGTTAGGACTTGCGGACGGATTAGGGTAAGGCTTCGGGTAAGGCTTAGGGTTAGGGTTAAGGTTATGTTTAGGGTTAGGGGATGGGGACGGTTTAGAGTACAGGTTAGGGTACGACAACGGTTTTCGGTGAGCATACATGTTAGGGTACGGGTTAGTGTTAGCCTACGGGTTAGGATTAGGGGACCGGTTAGTGTAAGGCTTCGGGTAAGGGTTAGTGTTAGGTTTAGGGTTACGGTTAGGGTTAGGGGACAGGGACGGGGACGGTTTAGGGTACAGGTTAGGGTACGACAACGGTTTAGGATGAGCGTACATGTTGGGGTACGGGTTAGTGTAAGCGTACGGGTTAGGATTAGGGGACGGGTTAGGGTAAGGCTTCGGGTAAGGGTTAGGGTTAGGGTTAGGTTTAGGGTTAGGTTTAGGGGATGGGGACGGTTTAGGGTACAGGTTAGTGTAGGACAATGGTTTAGGGTGAGCGTACGTGTTACGGTACGGGTTAGGATTTGGGCACGGGTTAGGGTAAGTCTTCGGGTAAGTGTTAGGTTTACGGTTAGTGTTAGGGTTAGGGGATGGGGCCGGTTTAGTGTACAGGTTAGGGTACGACAACGGTTTACTGTGAGCGTACGTGTTAGGGCACGGGTTAGTGTTAGCGTACGGGTTAGGATTAGGGGACGGGTTAGGGTAAGGGTTCGGGTAAGGGTTAGGGTTAGGGTTAGGGTTAGGGGACGGGGACGGTTTAGCGTACAGGTTAGGGTACGACAAAGGTTTAGGGTGAGCGTGCGTGTTAGGGTACGGGTTAGTGTTAGCATACGGGTTAGGATTTAAGGATGGTTTAGGGTAAGGCGTCGGGTAAGCGTTAGGGTTAGGGTTAGGGTTAAGCGTTGGGGACAGGGATGGTTTAGGGTACAGGTTAGGGTACGACAACGGTTTAGGGTGAGCGTATGTGTTAGGGTATGGGTTAGTGTTAGCGTACAGGTTAGGATTAGGGGAAGTGTTAGGGTAAGGCTTCGGGTAAGGGTTAAATTTAGGGTTAGGGATAGGGTTAGGGTTAGGGGACGGGGATGGTTTAGGGTACAGGTTAGGGTATGACAATGGTTTAGGGTAAGCGTACGTGTTAGGGCAAGGATTAGTGTTAGCGTACGGGTTAGGATTAGGGGATAGGTTAGGATAAGGCTCCGGGTAAGGGTTAGGGTTAGGGTTAGGGTTAGGTTTAGGGGCGGGGACGGTTTAGGGTACAGCTTAGGGTACGACAAAGGTTTAGGGTGAGCGTACGTGTTAGGGTATGGGTTAGTGTTAGCGTACAGGTTAGGATTAGGGGACAGGTTAGGGTAAGGCTTCAGGTAAGGCTTAGGTTTAGGGTTAGGGGACGGGGACGGGGACGGTTTAGGGTACAGGTTAGGGTACGACAACGGTTTAGGGTGAGCGTACGTGTTACGGTACGGGTTAGTGTTAGCGTACGGGTTAGGATTTGGGCACGGGTTAGGGTAAGGCTTCCGGTAAGTGTTAGGGTTACAGTTAGGTTTAGGGTTAGGGTTAGGGGATGGGGACGGTTTAGGGTACAGGTTAGGGTACGACAATGGTTTAGGGTGAGCGTACGTGTTAGGGCACGGGTTAGTGTTAGCGTACGGGTTAGGATTAGGGGACGGGTTAGGGTAAGGCTTCGGGTAAGATTTAGGGTTAGGGTTAGGGTTAGGGGTTAGGGTTAGGGTTAGGGTTAGGGTTAGGGTTAGGGGACGGAGATGGGGACTGTTTAGGTTACAGGTTAGGGTACGACAACGGTTTAGGGTGAGCGTACGTGTTAGGGTAGGGGTTAGTGTTAGCGTACGGGTTAGGATTAGGGGACGGGTTAGGGTAAGGCTTCAGGTAAGGGTTAGTGTTAGGGTTAGGGTTAGGTTTAGGGGACGGGGACGGTTTAGGGTACAGGTTAGGGTACGTGAACGGTTTAGGTTGAGCGTACGTGTTAGGGTACGGGTTAGTGTTTGCGTACCGGTTAGGATTAGGGGACGGGACAGTGTAAGGCTTTGGGTAAGGGTTAGGATTAGGGTTAGGGTTAGGGTTAGTGAGCGGGGAGTGTTTTCGGTAAAGGTTAGGGTATGACAACAGTTTAGGGTGAGCGTACGGGTTAGGGTACGGGTTAATATTAGCGTACGGGTTAGGATTAGGGAACAGGTTAGGGTAAGGCTTCGAGCAAGTATTAGGGTTAGGGTTAGGGTTAGGGTTAGGGGACAGGGACGGTTTAGGGTACAGGTTAGTGTACGACAACAGTTTCGGTTGAGCGTACATTTTGGGGTACGGTTTAGTGTTAGCGTACAGGTTAGGATTAGGGGACGGGTTAGGGTAAGGCTTCGGGTAAGGGTTAGTGTTAGTGTTAGGGTTAGGGTTAGGGTTAGGGTTAGGGTTAGGGTTGGGGTTAGGGTTAGGTTTAGGGTTAGGGTTAGGGTTACGGTTAAGTGACGGGGACGGTTTAGGGTACAGTTTAGGGTACGACAATGGTTTATGGTGAGCGTGGGTACATGTTAGTGTTAGCGTACGGGTTAGGATTAGGGGTCGGTTTAGGGTATGGCGTCGGGTAAGGGTTAGGGTTAGTTTTAGGGTTAGGGTTAGTTTTAGGGGACGGGAACGTTTTAGGGTACAGGTTATGGTACGACAGTGGTTTAGGTTGAGCTTACGTGTTATCGTACGGTTTAGTGTTAGCGTACGGTTTAGGATTAGGGGACAGATTATGGTAAGGCTTCGGGAAAGGGTTAGAGTTAGGGTTAGGGTTAGGGTTAGGGTTAGGGTTAGGGGACCGGGACGATTTAGGGTACAGGTTAGGGTACGACAGCGGTTTAGGGTGAGCGTAAGTGTTAGGGTACGGGTTAGTGTTAGGGTATGGTTTAGGATTAGGGGATGGTTTACGTTAAGGCTTAGGGTACGGTTTAGGGTTAGGGTTAGGGTTAGGTTTAGGGGACGGGGACGGAGACGGTTTATGGTACAGTTTAGGGTACGACAACGGTTTACGGTGAGCGTATGTGTTAGGGTACGGGTTAGTGTTAGCGTATAGGCTAGGATTAGGGGACGGGTTAGGGTAAGGCTTCGGGTAAGGTTTAGTGTTAGGGTTAGGGTTAGGGTTAGGGTTAGGGGACGGGGACGGGGATGGTTTAGCGTACAGTTTAGTGTACAACAAGGGTTTAGTGTGAGTGTACGTGTTAGGGTAGCTGTTAGTGTTAGCGTTCAGTTTAGGATTAGGGGACGGGTTACGGTAAGGCGTCGCGTAAGGGTTAGGGATAGGTTTAGGGTTAGGGTTAGGGTTAGGGGACGGGGAAGGTTTAGGGTACAGTTTAGAGTACAACAAAGTTTTAGGGTAAGCGTACATGTTAGGGTACGGGTTAGTGTTAGCGTACGGGTTGGGATTAGGGGACGGGTTAGGGTAAGGTTTCGGGTAAGGGTTAGGGTTAGGAATAGGGTTAGGGTTAGGGGACGGGTACGGTTTAGGGAACAGATTAGGGTACGACAACGGTTTCGGGTGAGCGTACGTTTTAGGGTATGGGTTAGTGTTAGCGTACGGGTTAGGATTATGGGACTGGTTAGGTTAAGGCTTCGGGTAAGTGTTAGGGTTAGGGATAGGGGACGGGGACGGTTTATGGTACAGGTTAGGGTACGACAACTGTTTAGGGTGAGCGTACATGTTAGGGTATGGGTTAGTGTTAGCGTACTGGTTAGGATTAGGGTACGGTTTTGGGTAAGGCTTCGGGTAAGAGTTAGGGTTAGGGTTAGCGTTAGGGGACGGGGATGGTTTAGGGTACAGGTTAGGGTACGACAACATTTTATGGGGAGCGTAGGTGTTAAGGAACCAGTTAGTGTTAGCGTATGGGTTAGGATTAGCGGATGGGTTAGGGTAAGGCTTCGGGTAAGGGTTAGGTTTAGGGTTAGGTGACGGGAACGGTTTAGGGTACAGGTTAGGGTACGACAATGCTATAGGGTGAGCATACGTGTTAGGGTATGGGCTAGTGTTAGCGTACGGGTTAGGATTAGGGTACGGGTTAGTGTAAGGCTTCGGGTAAGGGTTAGGTTTAGGGTTAGGGTTACGGGACGGTGACAGTTTAGGGTACAGGTTAGGGTACGACCACGGTTTAGGGTGAGCGTACATGTTATGGTACGTGTTAGTGTTAGCGTACGAGTTAGGAATAGGGGACGGGGTAGGGTAAGGCTTCGGGTAAGTGTTAGGTTTAGGGTTAGAGTTAGGGCTAGGGTTAGGGGACGGGGATGGTTTAGGGTACAGGTTAGGGTACGACAGCGGTTTAGGGTGAGCGTAGTGTTAGGGTATGGGTTTGTGTTAGAATACAGGTTAGGATTAGGGGACGGGTTAGGGTATGGCTTCGGGTAAGGGTTAGGATTAGGGCTAGGGTTAGGGTTAGGGGATGGGGACCGTGACGGTTTAGGGTACAGGTTAGGGTACTACAACGGTTTAGGGTGAGCGTACCTTTTAGGGTATGGGTTAGTGTTAGCGTATGGGTTAGGATTAGGGGATGGGTTAGGGTAAGGCTTCGGGTAAGTTTTAGGGTTAGGGTTAGGGTTAGGGGACGGGGACGGTTTAGGGTACAGTTTAGGGTATGACATCTGTTTAGGGTGAGCATACATGTTTGGGTATGGGTTAGTGTTAGCGTACTGGTTAGGATTAGGGTACGGGTTTGGGTAAGGCTTCGGGTAAGGGTTAGGGTTAGCGTTAGGGGATGGGGACGGTGTAGGGTACAGGTTGGTTACGAAAACGGTTTAGGGTGAGCGTACGTGTTAGGGTACGGGTTAGTGTTAGCGTACATGTTAGGATTAGGGTACGTGATAATGTAAGGCTTCGGGTAAGGGTTAGGTTTAGGGTTAGGGTTAGGGATAGGACACGGGGACAGTTTATGCTACAGATTAGGGTACGACAACGGTTTAGGGTGAGCGTACGTGTTAGGGTACGGGTTAGTGTTAGCGTATAGGTTAGGATTAGGGGACGGGTTAGGGTAAGGCTTCGGGTAAGGTTTAGTGTTAGGGTTAAGGTTAGGGTTAGGGTTAGGGGACGGGGACGGGGACGGTTTAGTGTACAGTTTAGTGTACGACAAGGGTTTAGGGTGAGTGTACGTGTTAGGGTACCTGTTAGTGTTAGCGTACGGTTTAGGATTAGGGGACGGGTTACGGTAAGGCGTCGCGTAAGGGTTAGGGATAGGTTTAGGGTTAGGGTTAGGGTTAGGGGACGGGGAAGGTTTAGGGTACAGTTTAGGGTACGACAAAGTTTTAGGGTAAGCGTACGTGTTAGGGTACGGGTTAGTGTTAGCATAGGGGTTGGCATTAGGGGACGGGTTAGGGTAAGGTTTCGGGTAAGGTTTAGGTTTACGTTAAGGGTTAGGGTTAGGAGACGGGGACGGTTTAGGGTACAGATTAGGGTACGACCACGGTTTAGGGTGAGCGTACGTGTTAGGGTACGGGTTAGTGTTAGCCTACGGTTTAGGATTAGGGGACGGGGTAGGGAAAGGCTTTGGGTAAGGGTTATGGTTAGGGTTAGGGTTAGGGTTAGGGGATGGAGACCCTTTAGGGTACAGGTTAGGGTACAACAATAGTTTAGGGTGAGCGTAGGTGTTAGGGTACCTGTTAGTGTTAGCGTACGGGTTAGGATTAAGGGACGGGTTAGAGTAAGGCTTCTGGTAAGGGTTAGGGTTAGGGTTAGGGTTAGGGTAAGGGTTAGGGGACAGGGACGGTTTAGGGTACAGGTTAGGGTAGGACAATGGTTTAGGTTCAGCGTACATGTTAGGGCACAGTTTACTGTTAGCGTACGGGTTAGGATTAGAGGACGGGTTATGGTAAGGCTTCGGGTAAGGGTTAGGTTTAGGTTTAGGGTTAGGGTTAGGGTTAGGGGATGGGGACGGTTTAGGGTACATGTTAGGGTACGACAACGGTTTAGGGTGAGCGTGCGTGTTAGGGTACGGGTTAGTGTTAGCGTACGGGTTAGGATTTGGGGACGGGTTAGGGTAAGGCGTCAGGTAAGGGTTAGGGTTAGGGTTAGGGTTAGGGTTAAGGGTCGGGGACAGGGACGGTTTAGGGTACAGGTTAGGGTACGACAACAGTTTAGGGTGAGCGTACATGTTAGGGTACGGGTTAGTGTTAGCGTACGGGTTAGGATTATGGGACGGGTTAGGGTAAGGCGTCGGGTAAGCTTTAGTGTTAGGATAAGGGTTAGGGTTAGGGTTAGGGTTAATGGTCAGGGACAGGGACGGTTTAGGGTACAGTTTAGGGTACGACAACCGTTTAGGGTGAGCGTACATGTTAGGGTACGGGTTAGTGTTAGCGTACGGGTTAGGATTATGGGATGGGTTAGGGTAAGGCTTCGGGTAAGCTTTAGGGTTAGGATAAGGGTTAGGGTTAGGCTTAGGGTAGAGGGACGGTTTAGGGTACAGGTTAGGGTACGACAACGGTTTAGGGTGAGCGTACGTGTTAGGGCAAGGGTTAGTGTTAGCGTTCGGGTTAGGATTAGGGGACAGGTTAGGGTAAGGCTCCGGGTAAGGGTTAGGGTTAGGGTTAGGGTTAGGGTTAGGGTTAGGGGACGGAGACGGTTTAGGTTACAGGTTAGTGTACGACAACGTTTTAAGGTGAGCGTACCTGTAAGGGTAGGGGATAGTGTTAGCGTACGGGTTAGGAATAGGGGACATGTTAGGGTAAGGTTTCGGGTAAGGGCTAGAGTTAGGGGACGGGGACGGGACGGTTTAGGGTACAGGTTAGTGTACGAGAACGGTTTAGGTTGAGCATACGGGTTAGGTTACGGGTTAGTGTTAGCGTACGGGTTAGGATTAGGGGACGGGTTAGGGTAAGGCTTTGTGTAAGGGTTAGGTTTAGGGTTAGGGGATGGGGACGATTTTGGGTACAGCTTAGTGTACGACAAAGTTTTAGGGTGGGCGTATGTGTTAGGATACAGGTTAGTGTTAGCATACGGGTTAGAATTAGGGGACAAGTTAGGGTAAGGCTTCAGGTAAGGATTAGGGTTAGGGTTAGGGTTAGGGGACAGGGACGATTTAGGGTACAGGTTAATGTACGACAACGGTTTAGGGTGAGCGTACGTGTTAGGGCATGGGTTAGTGTTAGCGTAGCGTTTAGGATTATGGGATGGGTTAGTGTAAGGCTTCGGGTAAGGGTTAGGGTTTGGGTTAGGGTTAGGGTTAGGGTACAGGGACAGGAACGGTTTAGGGTACAGGTTAGGGTACGACAACGCTTTAGGGTGAGCGTACGTGTTAGGGCACGGGTTAGTGTTAGCATACGGTTAGGATTAGGGGACGGGTTAGGGTAAGGCTTCGGGTAAGGTTTAGGGTTATGGTTAGGGTTCGGGTTAGTGTTAGGTAATGGGGACGGTTTAGGGTACAGCTTAGTGTACGACAAATGTTTCGGGTGAGCGTACGTGTTAGGGCACGGGTTAGTGTTAGCGTGCGGGTTAGGTTTAGGGGACCGGTTAGGGTAAGGCTTCGGGTAAGGTTTAAGGTTAGGGTTAGGGTTAGGGGACGGGGACGGTTTAGGGTACAGGTTAGGGTACGACAAGGTTTTAGGGTGAGCGTACGTGTTAGGGTACGGGTTAGTGTTAGCGTACGGGTTAGGATTACGGGACGGGTTAGTGTAAGGCTTCTGGTAAGGGTTAGGGTTAGGGTTAGGGTTAGGGGACGGGGACGGTTTAGGGTACAGGTTAGGGTACGTCAACGGTTTAGGGTGAGCGTACGTGTTAGGGTACGGGTTAGTGTTAGCGTACGGGTTAGGATTATGGGACGGGTTAGGGTAAGGCTTCGGGTAAGTGTTCGGGTTAGGGTTAGGGTTAGGGTTACGGTTAGGGTTAAGCGACGGGGACGGTTTAGGGTACAGGTTAGTGTACGACAAATGTTTAGGGTGAGCGTACGTGATAGGGTATGGGTTAGTGTTAGCGTACGTGATAGGATCAGGGGACGGGTTAGGGTAAGGCTTCGGGTAAGGGTTATGGTTAGGGTTAGGTTTAGGAAACGGGGACGGTTTAGGGTACAGGTTAGGGTACGACAACGGTTTAGGTTGAGCGTATGTGTTAGGGCACGGTTTACTGTTAGCGTACGTGTTAGGATTAGAGGACGGGTTAGGTTAAGGATTCGGGTAATTGTTAGGGTTAGGGTAAGGGTTACGGGATGGGGATGGTTTAGGGTACAGGTTAGGGTACGACAAAGTTTTAGGGTGAGCGTACGTTTTAGGACTTGGTTTAGTGTTAGCGTACGGGTTAGGATTAAGGGATGGGTTAGGGTAAGGCTTCGGTTAAGGGTTAGGGTTAGGGTTAGGTTTAGGGTTACTGTTAGGGGACGGGGACGGTTTAGGGTACAGTTTAGGGTACGACAACGGTTTAGGGTGAGCGTACGTGGTAGGGTACGGGTTAGGGTTAGCATACGGGATAGGATTATGGGATGGGTTAGGGTAAAGCTTCGGGTAAAGGTTAGGTTTTGGTTTAGGGTTAGGGTTAGGGTTAGGGGACGGGGACGGTTTAGGGTACAGGTTGGGGTACGGCAACGGTTTAGGGTGAGCGTACGTGTTAGGGTACGGGTTAGTGTTAACGTACGGGTTAGGATTAGGACACGGGTTAGGGTAAGGCTTCGGGTAAGGGTTAGGGTTAGGGTTAGGTTTAGGGTAAGTGTTAGGGCATGGGGAGGGTTTAGGGAACAGGTTAGGCTACGACAACGGTTTAGGGTGAGGGTACGTGTTAGGACACAGGTTAGTGTTAGCGTACGGATTAGGATTAGGGGACGGGTTAGTGTAATGCTTCGGGTAAGTGTTAGGGTTAGGGTTAGGGTTAGGGTTAGGGGACGGGGACGGTTTAGGGTACATGTTAGGGTACGACAAAGATTTAAAGTGAGCGTGCGTGTTAGGGTATGGGTTAGTGTTAGCGTACGGGTTAGGATTAAGGGTCGGGTTAGGGTAAGGCTTGAGTTAAGGTTTAGGTTTAGGGCTAGGTTTAGGGTTAGGGTTAGGGGACGGGGACGGTTTAGGGTACAAGTTAGGGTAGGACAATGGTTTAGGTTGAGCGTACATTTTAGGGCACACTTTACTGTTAGCGTACGGGTTAGGATTAGAGGACGGGTTATGGTAAGGCTTCGGGTAAGGGTTAGGGTTAAGGTTAGTTGACGGGGATGGTTTAGGGTACAGGTTAGTGTATGAGCATGGTTTAGGGTGAGCGTACGTGTTAGGATATGGGTTAGAGTTAGCGTATGGGTTAGGATTAGGGGACGGGTTAGTGTAAGGCTTCGGGTAAGGATTAGGGTTAGGGTTAGGGGATGGGGACGGTTTAGGGTAATGGTTAGGGTACGACAACGGTTTAGGGTGAGCGTATGTGTTAGGGCATGGGTTAGTTTTAGCGTATCGGTTAGGATTATGAGACGGGTTAGGGTAAGGCTTCGGGTAAGGCTTAGGGTTTGGGTTAGGGTTAGGGTTAGGGAACGGGGACGGGGACGGTTTAGTGTACTGGTTAGGGTACAACCACACTTTAGGGTGAGCGTACGTGTTAGGGCACGGGTTAGTGTTAGCGTACGGGTTAGGATTAGGGGACGGGTTAGGGTAAGGCTTCGGGTAAGGGTTAGGTTTAGGGTTAGGGTTAGGGGACGGGGACGGGGACGGGGACGGTTTAGGGTACAGGTTAGTGTATGACAGCGGTTTAGGGTGAGCGTACATGTTAGGGTATGGGTTAGTGTTAGCGTACGGGTTAGGATTAGGGCACGGGTTAGGGTAAGGCTTGGTGTAAGTGTTAGGGTTAGGGTTAGGGTTAGGCTTAGGGGAGGGGGACGGTTTAGGGTACAGGTTAGGGTAAGACAATGGTTTAGGTTCAGCCTACATGTTAGGGCACAGTTTACTGTTAGCGTACGGGTTAGGATTAGAGGACGGGTTATGGTAAGGCTTCGGGTAAGGGTTAGGTTTAGGGTTAGGGATAGGGTTAGGGTTAGGGGAGGGGGACGGTTTAGGGTACAGGTTAGGGTAGGACAATGGTTTAGGTTCAGCGTACATGTTAGGGCACAGTTTACTGTTAGCGTACGGGTTAGGATTAGAGGACGGGTTATGGTAAGGCTTCGGGTAAGGGTTAGGTTTAGGTTTAGGGTTAGGGTTAGGGTTAGGGGACGGGGACGGTTTAGGGTACATGTTAGGGTACGACAACGTTTTAGGGTGAGCGTGCGAGTTAGGGTATGGGTTAGTGTTAGCGTACGGGTTAGGATTTGGGGACGGGTTAGGGTAAGGCGTCAGGTAAGGGTTAGGGTTAGGGTTAGGGTTAGGGTTAAGGGTCGGGGACAGGGACGGTTTAGGGTACAGGTTAGGGTACGACAACGGTTTAGGGTGAGCGTACATGTTAGGGTACGGGTTAGTGTTAGCGTATGGGTTAGGATTATGGGACGGGTTAGTGTAAGGCGTCGGGTAAGGGTTAGGGTTAGGGTTAGGGTTAGGGTTAATGGTCAGGGACAGGGACGGTTTAGGGTACAGTTTAGTGTACGACAACAGTTTAGGGTGAGCGTACATGTTAGGGTACGGGTTAGTGTTAGCGTACGGGTTAGGATTATGGGACGGGTTAGGGTAAGGCTTCGGGTAAGCTTTAGGGTTAGGATAAGGGTTAGGGTTAGGGTTAGGGTAGAGGGACGGTTTAGGGTACAGGTTAGGGTACGACAACGGTTTAGGGTGAGCGTACGTGTTAGGGCAAGGGTTAGTGTTAGCGTAGGGGTTAGGATTAGGGGACAGGTTAGGGTAAGGCTCCGGGTATGGGTTAGGGTTAGGGTTAGCGTTAGGGTTAGGGGACTGAGACGGTTTAGGTTACAGGTTAGTGTACGACAACGTTTTAAGGTGAGTGTACGTGTAAGGGTACGGGATAATGTTAGCGTACGGGTTAGGAATAGGGGACATGTTAGGGTAAGGTTTCGGGTAAGGGCTAGGGTTAGGGGACGGGGACGGGACGGTTTAGGGTACAGGTTAGTGTACGAGAACGGTTTAGGTTGAGCATACGGGTTAGGTTACGGGTTAGTGTTAGCGTACGGGTTAGGATTAGGGGACGGGTTAGGGTAAGGCTTTGGGTAATGTTTAGGGTTAGGGTTAGGGTTAGGGTTAGGGGACAGGGACGGTTTAGTGTACAGGTTAGTGTATGACAACGGTTTAGGGTGAGCGTACGTGTTAGGGTACGACTTAGAGTTAGCGTACGGGTTAGGATTAGAGGACGGGTTAAAGTAAGGCTTCGGGTAAGGGTTAGGGTTAGGGTTAGGGGACGGGGACGGTTTAGGTTACAGGTTAGTGTACGAGAACGGTTTAGGGTGAGCGTACGTGTTAGGGTATGGCTTAGAGTTAGCGTACGGGTTAGGATTAGGGGACAGGTTAGGGGAAGGCTTCGGGTAAGGTTTAGGGTTAGGGTTAGGGTTAGGGGACAGGGACGGTTTAGGGTACAGTTTAGGGTACGACAGCGGTTTAGGGTGAGCGTACGTGTTAGGGCACGGGTTAGGGTTAGCGTACGGTTTAGGATTAGGGGACGGGTTAGGGGAAGGCTTCGGGTAAGGGTTCGGTTTAGGGTTAGTGTTAGGGTTAGGGTTAGGGTACAGGGACGGTTTAGGGTACAGGTTAGGGTAAGACAACGGTTTAGGGTGAGTGTACATGTTAGGGCAA
Organism: Delphinapterus leucas; assembly: GCF_059928025.1. NCBI lineage: Eukaryota > Metazoa > Chordata > Mammalia > Artiodactyla > Monodontidae > Delphinapterus > Delphinapterus leucas. Next base: position 20,736,591 of record NW_028322232.1, read on the forward strand.
GGGTTAGTGTTAGCCTAAGTGTTAGGATTAGGGGACAGGTTAGGGTAAGGCTTCGGGTAAGGGTTAGGGTTAGGGTTCGGGTTAGGGTTAGGAGACGGGAACGGGGATGGGGATGGTTTAGGGTACAGGTTAGGGTACGACAATGATTTATGGTGAGCCTACGTGTTAGGGCACGGGTTAGTGTTAGCGTACGGGTTATGATTATGGGACGGGTTAGGGTAAGGCTTCGGGTAAGGGTTAGGATTAGGGTTAGGTTTAGGGTTAGGGTTAGGGGATGGGGCGGTTTAGGGTACAGGTTAGGGTACAACAACGGTTTAGGGTGAGCGTACGTGTTAGGGCACGGGTTAGTGTTAGCGTACGGGTTAGGATTAGGTGATGGGTTAGGGTAAGGCTTTGGGTAAGGGTAAGGTTTAGGGTTAGTGTTACGGTTAGGGGACGGGAACGGTTTACGGTACAGGTTAGGGTAGGACAACGGTTTAGGGTGAGTGTACGTGTTAGGGTACGGGTTAGTGTTAGCATACGGGTTAGGATTAGGGGATGGGTTAGGGTAAGCCCTTGGGTAAGGGTTAGTGTTAGGTTTAGGTTTAGGGTTAGGGGATGGGGACAGGGACGGTTTAGGGTATAGGTTAGGGTACGACAAAGGTTTAGGGTGACCGTACGTGTTAGGGCACGGGTTAGTGTTAGCGTACGGGTTAGGATTAGGTGACATGTTAGGGTAAGACTTTGGGTAAGGGTTAGGGTTAGGGTTAGTGTTAGGGTTAGGGTAGGGGACGGGGACGGTTTAGTGTACAGGTTAGGGGACGACAACGTTTTAGGGTGGGTGTACGTGTTAGGGTACGGGTTAGTGTTAGCGTACGGAATCGGATTAGGGGACGGGTTAGGGTAATGTTTCGGGTAAGGGTTAGGGTTAGGGTTAGGGTTACAGTTAGGGGACGTTTTAGGGTACAGGTTAGGGTACGACAACGGTTTAGGTGAGCGTACGTTTTAGGGCACGGGTTAGTGTTAGCCTACGGGTTCGGATTGGGGACGGGATAGTGTAAGGCTTCGGGTAAAGGTTAGGGTAAGGGTAAGTGTTAGGGTTAGGTTTAGGGTTAGGGGATGGGGAAGCTTTAGAGAACAGGTTAGGGTACGACAACAGTTTAGGGTGAGCGTACGTGTTAGGGTACGGGTTAGTGTTAGCCTACGGGTTAGGATTAGGGGACGGGTTAGGGTAAGGCTTCGGGTAAGGGTTAGGGTTAGGGTTAGGGTTAGGGTTAGGGTTAGGGTTAGGGTTAGGGGATGGACACGGTTTACGGTACAGTTTAGGGTGAGCGTACGTGTTAGGCTATGTGTTAGTGTCAGCGTATGGTTTAGGATTAGGGGACGGTTTAGTGTAAGGCTTCGGGTAAGGTTTAGTGGTAGGGTTAGGCTTAGGGTTAGGGTTAGGGCACGGGGACGGTTTAGGGTACAGGTTAGGGTACGACAATGGTTTAGGTTGAGCGTATGTTTTAGGGCACGGTTTAGTGTTAGTGTACGGGTTAGGATTAGGGGACGGTTTAGTGTTAGGCTCCGGGTAAGGGTTAGTGTTAGGGTTAGGGTTACGGTTAAGGTTAGGGGACAGGGACGGTTTGGGGTACAGGTTAGGGTACGACAACGGTTTAGTGTGAGCGTACGTGTTAGGTTACGATTTAATATTAGCGTACGGGTTAGGATTAGGAGACGGGTTATGTTAAGGCTTCGGGAAAGGATCAGGGTTAGGGTTAGGGTTAGGGTTAGGGTTAGGGTTAAGGGACGGGGAAGGTTTAGGGTACAGTTTAGGGTACGACAATGGTTCAGGGTGACCGTACGTTTTAGGGTACGTGTTATTGTTAGCGTACGGGTTAGGATTAGGGGACGGGTTAGGGTAAGGCTTCGGGTAAGGGTTAGGTTTAGGGTTAGGGTTAGGGTTAGGTATAGGGGACGGACACGGTTTAGGGTACAGGTTAGTGTACGAAAACGGTTTAGGGTGAGCGTACGTGTTAGGCTACGTGTTAGTGTCAGCGTACGGTTTAGGATTAGGGGACGGGTTAGTGTAAGGCTTCGGGTAAGGTTTAGGGTTAGGGTTAGGGTTAGGGTTAGGGTTAGGGCACGGGGATGGTTGAGGGTACAGTTTAGGGTACGACAATTGTTTAGGGTGAGCATACGTGTTAGGGTACGGCTTAGTGTTAGCATATGGTTTAGGATTAGGGGACAGGTTATGGTAAGGCTTCGGGTAAGGGTTAGGGTTAGGGTTAGGGTTAGGGGACGGGGACGGTTTAGGGTACAGGTTAGGGTACGACAACGTTTTAGAGTGAGCGTACGTGTTAGGGTACGGTTTAGTGTTAGCGTACGGGTTAGGATTAGGGGACGGGTTAGGGTAAGGCTTCGGGTAAGTGTTAGCGTTAGGGTTAGGGGACGGGGACGGGGATGGTTTAGGGCAAAGGTTAGGGTACAACAACGTTTTAGGGTGAGCGTACGTGTTAGGGTACGGGTTAGTGTTAGCATACGGGTTAGGATTAGGGGATGGGTTAGGGTAAGGCTTCGGGTAAGTGTTAGGGTTAGGGTTAGGGTTAGGGTTAGGGGATGGGGACAGTTTAGGGTACGACAACGGTTTAGGTTGAGCGTACATGTTGGGGTATGGGTAATTGTTAGCGCACGGCTTAGGATTAGGGGACGGGTTAGTGTTAGGCTTCGGGTAAGGGTTAGTGTTAGGGTTAGGGTTAGGGGCCAGGGACGGTTTAGGGTACAGGTTAGGGTACGACAACGGTTTAGTGTGAGCGTACGTGTTAGGTTACAGTTTAGTGTTAGCGTACGGGTTAGGATTAGGGGACGGGTTATGGTAAGGCTTCGGGTAAGGATTAGGGTTAGGGTTAGGGTTAGGGTTAGTGTTAGGGTTAAGGGACGGGGACGGTTTAGGGTACAGTTTAGGGTACGACAATGGTTCAGGGTGACCGTAAGTGTTAGGGTACGTGTTAGTGTTAGCGTACGGGTTAAGATTAGGGGACGGGTTAGGGTAAGGCTTCGGGTAAGGGTTAAGGTTAGGGTTAGGGTTAGGGTTAGGTTTAGGGGATGGACACGGTTTAGGGTACAGGTTAGGGTACGACAACCGTTTAGGGTGAGCGTACGTGTTAGGGTATGGTTTAGTGTTACCGTACGGGTTAGAATTAGGGGACGGGTTAGAGTAAGGCTTCGGGTCAGCTTCAGGGTTAGGGTTAGGGTTAGGGATAGGGGACGGGTACGGGGACGGTTTAGGGTATAGTTTAGGGTACGACAACGGTTTAGGGTGAGAGTACGTGTTAGGGTACGGGTTAGTGTTATCATACGGGTTAGAATTAGGGGACCGATTAGGGTAAGGCTTTGGGTAAGGGTTAGGGTTAGGGTTTGGTTAGGGTTAGCGTTATGGGACGGGGACGGGGACGGGGACGGATTAGGGTACAGTTTAGTGTACGACAATGTTTTAGGGTGAGCGTCCGTGTTAGGGTACGCGTTAGTGTCAGCGTACGGTTTAGGATTAGGGGACAGGTTAGGGTAAGGCTTCACGTAAGGGTTAGGGTTAGGGTTAGGTTAGGGGACGGGGACGGTTTAGGGTATAGGTTAGGGTACGACAATGGTTAAGGGTGAGCGTACATGTTAGGGTACTGGTTAGTGTTAGCGTACGGGTTAGGGTTAGGGGACCGGTTAGTGTAAGGCTTCGGGTAAAAGCTAGGGTTAGGGTTAGGGTTAGGGTTAGGGGACGAGGATGGTTTAGGGAACAGTTTAGGGTACGAGAACGGTTTAGGGTGAGCGTACATGTTAGGGTACGGGTTAGTGTTAGCGTATGGTTTAGGATTGGGGGACGGGTTAGGGTAAAGCTTTGCGTAATGGTTAGGGTTAGCGTTAGGGTTAGGGTTAGGGGACAGGGACAGTTTAGTGTACAGGTTAGTGTACGACAACGGTTTAGGGTGAGCGTACGTGTTAGGGCATGGGTTAGTGTTAGCGTACGATTTAGGTTTAGTTGACGTGTTAGGGTAAGGCTTTGGGTAAGTGTTAGGGTTAGGGTTAGGGTTAGGGTTAGGGGACGGGGACGGTTTAGGTTACAAGTTAGGGTACGACAACGGTTTACGGTGAGCGTACGTGTTAGTGTACGGGTTAGTGTTAGCGTACGGGTTAGGATTAGGGTACGGGTTAGGGTAAGGCTTCGGGTAAGGGTTAGTGTTAGGGTTAGGGTTATGGTTAGGGGTAGGGGACAGGGACGGTTTAGGGTACAGGTTAGTGTACGACAACGGTTTAGGTTGAGCGTACGTGTTAGGTTACGGTTTAGTGTTAATGTATGGGTTAGGATTAGGGGACGGGTTATGGTAAGGCTTCGGGTAAGGATTAGGGTTTTGGTTAGGGTTAGGGTTAGGGTTAAGGGACGGGGACGGTTTAGGGTACAGTTTAGTGTACGACAACGGTTCAGGGTGACCGTACGTGTTAGGGTACGTGTTAGTGTTTTCGTACGGGTTATGTTTAGGGGACGGGTTAGGGTAAGGCTTCGGGTAAGTGTTAGGGTTAGGTTTAGGTTTAGTGTTAGGTTTAGGGGACGGACACGGTTCAGGGTACAGGTTAGGGTACGACAACGGTTTAGGGTGAGTGTACGTGTTAGGGTACGGGTTAGTGTTACAGTACGGGTTAGGATTGGGGACGGGTTAGGGTAAGGCTTCGGGTAAGCTTCAGGGTTAGGCTTAGCGTTATGGTTAGGGGACGGGGACGGGGACGGTTTAGGGTACAGGTTAGGTTACGACAACGGTTTAGGGTGATCGTACGTGTTAGGGTACGTGTTAGTGTCAGCGTACAATTTAGGATTAGGGGACGGGTTAGGGTAAGGCTTCGGGTAAGGGTTAGGGTTAGGGTTAGGGTTAGGGGATGGGGACGGTTTAGGGTACAGGTTAGGGCACGACAAAAGTTTAGGTTGAGCGTACGTGTTAGCGTACGGGTTAGTGTTAGCATACGGGTTCGGATTAGGGGACCGGTTAGGGTAAGGCTTCGGGTAAAAGCTAGGGTTAGGGTTAGGGTTAGGGTTAGGGTTAGGGTTATTAGACGGGGACGGTTTAGGGTACATGTTAGTATATGACAACGGTTTAAGGTGAGCGTACGTGTTAGGGTACGGCTTAGAGTTAGCGTACGGGTTAGGATTAGAGGACGGGTTAAGGTAAGGCTTCGGGTAAGGGTTAGGTTTAGGGTTAGGGGACGGGGACGGTTTAGGTTACAGGTTAGTGTACGAGAACGGTTTAGGGTGAGCGTACGTGTTAGGGTATGGCTTAGAGTTAGCGTACGGGTTAGGATTAGGGGATGGGTTAGGGTTAGGGTTAGGGTTAGGAGACGGGGACGGTTGAGGGTGCAGTTTAGGGTACGACAGCGGTTTAGGGTGAGCGTACGTGTTAGGGTACGGGTTAGGGTTAGCGTACGGTTTAGGGTTAGGGGACGGGTTAGGGGAAGGCTTCGTGTAAGGGTTCGGTTTAGGGTTAGTGTTAGTGTTAGGGTTAGGTTACAGGGACGGTTTAGGGTACAGGTTAGGGTAAGACAACGGTTTAGGGTGAGTGTACATGTTAGGGCAAGGGTTAGTGTTAGCGTAAGGGTTAGGATTAGGGGACAGGTTAGGGTAAGGCTTCGGGTAAGTGTTAGGGTTAGGTTTAGGGGACGGGGACGGGGATGGGGATGGTTTAGGGTACAGGTTAGGGTACGACAATGATTTATGGTGAGCCTACGTGTTAGGGCACGGGTTAGTGTTAGCGTACGGGTTATGATTATGGGACGGGTTAGGGTAAGGCTTCGGGTAAGGGTTAGGATTAGGGTTAGGTTTAGGGTTAGGGTTAGGGGATGGGGCGGTTTAGGGTACAGGTTAGGGTACGACCACAGTTTAGTGTGAGCGTACGTGTTAGGGTAAGGGTTAGTTTTAGCCTACGGCTTAGGATTAGGGGACGAGTTAGGGTAAGGTTTCGGGTAAGTGTTAGGGTTAGGGTTAGGGTTAGGGCTAGGGGATGGGGACGGTTTAGGGTACATGTTAGTGTACGACAACGGTTTAGGGTGAGCGTACGTGTAAGTTTACGGGTTAGTGTTAGTGTACGGATTAGGATTAGGGGATGGGTTAAGGTAAGGCTTCGGATAAGGGTAAGGGTTAGGGTTAGGGTTAGGGTTAGGGGACGGGGATTGGGATGGTTTAGGGTACAGGTTAGGGTAGGACAACGGTTTAGGGTGAGCGTACATGTTAGGGCACAGTTTACTGTTAGCGTACAGGTTAGGATTAGAGGACGGGTTAGGGTAAGGCTTCGGGTAAGGGTTAGGGTTAGGGGACGGTTTAGGATACAGGTTAGGGTACGACAATGGTTTAGGTTGAGCGTACGTGTTAGGGTACGGGTTTGTGTTAGCGTACGGGTTAGGATTAGGGGACAGGATAGGGTAAGGCTTCGGGTAAGGGTTACGGTTAGGTCTAGGGTTAGGGTTAGGGGACGGGGACGGGGACAGTTTAGGGTACAGGTTAGGGTACAACAAGGGTTTAGGGTGAGCGTATGTGTTAGTGTATGGGTTAGTGTTAGCGTATGGGTTAGGATTTGGGGACAGGTTAGGGTAAGGCTTCGGGTAAGTCTTAGGGTTAGGGTTAGGGTTAGGGGACGGGGACGCTTTAGTGTACAGGTTAGGGTATGACAACGCTTTAGGTTGAGCGTACGTGTTAGGGCACGTGTTAGTGTTAGTGTACGAGTTAGGATTAGGGGACGGGTTAGGGTAAGGCTTCGGGTAAGGGTTAGGGTTAAGGTTACGGGACGGGGACGGTTTAGCGTACAGGTTAGGGTATGACAACGGTTTAGTGTGAGCGTACGTGTTAGGGCATGGGTTAGTTTTAGCATATCGGTTAGGATTATGGGATGGGTTACGGTAAGGCTTCGGGTAAGAGTTAGGGTTTGGGTTAGGGGTAGGGGACGGGGACGGGGACGGTTTAGGGTACAGGTTAGGGTACGACAAAGGTTTAGGGTGAGCGTACGTGTTAGGATAATTGTTAGTGTAAGCGTACGGGTTAGGATTAGTGGACGGGTTAGGGTAAGGCTTCGAGTAAGGGTTAAGTTTAGGGTTAGGGTTTTGGTTAGGGTTAGGGGACGGGGACGGTTTAGAGTTCAGGTTAGGGTAGGACAACGGTTTAGGGTGAGGGTACATGTTAGGGCACAGTTTACCGTTAGCGTACAGGTTAGGATTAGAGGACGGGTTAGGGTAAGGCTTCGGGTAAGGGTTAGGGTTAGGGTTAGGGTTAGGGGACGGTTTAGGGTACAGGTTAGTGTACAACAATGGTTTAGGTTGAGCGTACGTGTTAGGGCACAGGTTAGTGTTAGCGTACGGGTTAGGATTAGGGGACGGGTTAGGGTAAGGCTCCGGGTAAGGGTTAGGGTTTTGGTTAGGGTTAGGGTTAGGGTTAGGGCACGGGAACGGTTTAGGGTACACGTTAGGGTACAACACTGCTTTAGGGTGAGCGTACGTGGTAGGGTATGTGTTAGTGTTAGCGAACGGGTTAGGATTAGGGGACGGGTTAGGTTAAGCTTCGGGTAAGGGTTAGGGTTAGGGTTAGGTTTAGGGTAAGTGTTAGGGCATGGGGAGGGTTTAGGGTACAGGTTAGGCTACGACAACGGTTTAGGCTGAGCGTACGTGTTAGGGTACGGGTTAGTGTTAGCGTACGGTTTAGGATTAGGGGACGGGTTAGGGTAAGCCTTCGGGTAAGTGTTAGTGTTAGGGTTAGGGTTACGGTTATGTTTAGGCGACGGGGACTGTTTAGGGTACAGCTTAGGTTAAGATAACGGTTTAGGGTGAGCGAACATGTTAGGGTACGGGTTAGTGTTAGCGTACGGTTTAGGATTAGAGGACGGGTTAGGGTAAGGCTCCGGGTAAGGGTTAGGGTTAGGGTTAGGGGATGGGGACGGTTTAGGGTACAGGTTAGTGTACGAGAACGGTTTAGAGTGAGCCTATGTGTTAGGGTATGGGTTAGTGTTAGCGTACGGGTTAGGATTAGGGGACAGGTTAGTGTAAGGCTTCGGGTAAGGGTTAGGGTTAGGGTTAGGGGACAGGAACGGGGAAGGTTTAGGGTACAGGATAGGATTTGACAACAGTTTAGGGTGTGCGTACGTGTTAGGGTAAGGGTTAGTGTTAGCGTACGGGTTAGGATTAGGGGACAGGTTAGGGTAAGGCTTCGGGTAAGGGTTAGGGTTAGGGTTAGGGGACGGGCACGGGGAAGGTTTAGGGTACAGGATAGGATATGACAACAGTTTAGAGTGTGCGTACGTGTTAGGGTAAGGTTTAGTGTTAGCGTACGGGTTAGGATTAGGGGACGGGTTAGGGTAAGGCTTCGGGTAAGGGTTAGGGTTAGGGTTAGGGTACGGGGACTGTTTAGGGTATAGGTTAGGGTACGACAACGGTTTAGGGTGAGCATACGTGTTAGGGTATGTGTTAGTGTTAGCGTACGGGTTAGGATTGGGGACTTGTTAGGGTAAGGCTTCGGGTAAGGGTTAGGGTTAGGGTTAGGGGACGGGGACGGGGACGGGGACGGTTTAGGGTAGAGGTTAGTGTACGACAACTCTTTACGGTGAGCGTACATGTTAGGGTACGGGTTAGAGTTAGCGTATAGGTTAGGAATAGGGGACGGGTTAGGGTAAGGCTACGGGTAAGGGTGAGGTTTAGGGTTAAGTTTAGGGGATGGGGACGGTTTAGGGTACAGGTTATGGTACGACAACGGTTTAGGGTGAGCATACGTGTTAGGGTACGGGTTAGTGTTAGCGTACGGGGTAGGATTATGGGACGGGTTAGGGTAAGGCGTCGGGTAAGGGTTAGGGTTAGGGTTAGGGTTAATGGTCAGGGACAGGGACGGTTTAGGGTACAGTTTAGGGTACGACAACCGTTTAGGGTGAGCGTACATGTTAGGGTACGGGTTAGTGTTAGCGTACGGGTTAGGATTATGGGACGGGTTAGGGTAAGGCTTCGGGTAAGCTTTAGGGTTAGGATAAGGGTTAGGGTTAGGGTTAGGGTAGAGGGACGGTTTAGGGTACAGGTTAGGGTACGACAACGATTTAGGGTAAGCGTACGTGTTAGGGCAAGGGTTAGTGTTAGCGTACGGGTTAGGATTAGGGGACAGGTTAGGGTAAGGCTCCGGGTAAAGGTTAGGGTTAGTGTTAGGGTTAGGGTTAGGGTTAGGGGACGGAGACGGTTTATGTTACAGGTTAGTGTACGACAACGTTTTAAGGTGAGCGTACGTGTAAGGGTACGGGATAGTGTTAGCGTACGGGTTAGGAATAGGGGACATGTTAGGGTAAGGTTTCGGGTAAGGGCTAGGGTTAGGGGACGGGGACGGGACGGTTTAGGGTACAGGTTAGGGTATGACAACGGTTTAGGGTGAGCGCACATATTAGGGTACGGGTTAGTGTTAGCGTACAGATTAGGATTAGGGGACGGGTTAGCGTAAGGCTTTGGGTAAGGGTTAGGGTGAGGGTTAGGGTTAGGGTTAGGGGACGGGGACAGTTTAGGGTACAGGTTAGGGTAAGATAACGGTGTAGGGTGAGCGTACGTGTTAGGACATGGGTTAGTGTTAGCGTACGGGTTAGGATTAGGTGACGGCTTAGGGTAAGGCGTTGGGTAAGGGTTAGGGTTAGGGTTAGGGTTAGAGTTAGGGTTAGAGGACGGGGACGGGGACGGTTTAGGGTACTGTTTAGGGTACGACTAAGTTTTAGGGTGAGTGTACGTCTTAGGGTACGGGTTAGTGTTAGCGTATGGGTTAGGATTAGGGGATGGTTTAGGGTAAGGCGTCAGGTAAGTGTTAGGGTTAGGGTTAGGTGATGGGGACGTTTTAGGGTACAGGTTAGTGTATGAGAATGGTTTAGGGTGAACGTACGGGTTAGGGTACGCGTTAGAGTTAGCGTATGTGTTAGGATTAGGGGACGGGTTAGGGTAAGGTTTCGGGTAAGGATTAGGGTTAGGGTTAGGGGACGGGGATGGTTTAGGGTACAGGTTAGGGTACGACAACGGTTTAGGGTGAGCGTATGTGTTAGGGCATGGGGTAGTTTTAGCGTATTATTTAGGATTATGGGACGGGTTAAGGTAAGGCTTCGGGTAAGGGGTAGGGTTTGGGATAGGGTTAGGGTTAGGGAACGGGGACGGGGACGGTTTAATGTACAGGTTAGGGTACGACCACGCTTTAGGGTGAGCGTACCTGTTAGGGCACGGGTTAGTGTTAGCTTACGGGTTAGGATTAGGGGACGGGTTAGGGTAAGGCTTCGGGTAAGGGTTAGGTTTAGGGTTAGGGTTAGGGGACGGGGACGGGGACGGTTTAGGGTACAGGTTAGTGTACGACAGCGGTTTAGGGTGAGCATTCGTTTTAGGGCACAGGTTAGTGTTAGCGTATGGGTTAGGATTAGGGGATGGTTTAGGGTAAGGCTTCGGGTAAGTATTAGGGTTAGGGTTAGGCTTAGGGGAAGGGGACGACTTAGGGTACAGGTTAGGGTACGACAAAGTTTTAGGGTGAGCATACGTGTTAGGGTACGGGTTAGTGTTAGCGTATGGTTTAGAATTGGGGGCCGAGTTAGGGTAAGGCTTCGGGTAAGGGTTAGGGATAGTGTTAGGGTTAGGTTTAGGGGACGGGGATGGTTTAGGGTACAGATTAGGGTAGAAAACGATTTAGGGTGAGCGTATGTGTTAGGGTACGGGTTAGTGTTAGCGTACGGGTTAGGATTAAGGGACGGGTTAGGGTAAGGCTTCGGGTAAGTGTTAGGGTTAGGGTTAGGGTTAGAGTTAGGGTTAGGGTTAGGGTACAGGGACGGTTCAGGGTACTGTTTAGGGTACGACAATGGTTTAGGGTGAGTGTACGTGTTAGGGCAAGGGTTAGTGTTAGCATACGGGTTAGGATTAGGGGACAGATTAGGGTAAGGCTTCGGGTAAGGGATAGGGTTAGGGTTAGGGTTAGGGTTAGGGGACGGGGACGGTTTAGGTAACAGGTTAGTGTACGACAACAGTTTAGGGTGAGCGTATGTGTTAGGGTACTTGTTAGTGTTAGCTTACGGGTTAGGATTGGGGACGGGTTAGGGTAAGGCTTCGCGTAAGGTTTAGGGTTAGGGTTAGGGCTAGAGGACGGTGACGGTTTAGGGTACAGGTTAGGGTACGACAACGGTTTAGGGTGAGGGTACGTGTTAGGACACGGGTTAGTGTTAGCGTACGGATTAGTATTAGGGGACGGGTTAGTGTAATGCTTCGGGTAAGTGTTAGGGTTAGGGTTAGGGTTAGGGTTAGGGGACGGGGACGGTTTAGGGTACATGTTAGGGTACGACAAAGATTTAGGGTGAGTGTACGTGTTAGGGTATGGGTTAGTGTTAGCGGGTTAGGATTAAGGGTCGGGTTAGGGTAAGGCTTGGGGTAAGGTTTAGGTTTAGGGCTAGGTTTAGGGTTAGGGTTAGGGGACGGGGACGGTTTAGGTTACAAGTTAGGGTAGGACAATGGTTTAGGTTGAGCGTACATTTTAGGGCAGAGTTTACTGTTAGCGTACGGGTTAGGATTAGAGGACGGGTTATGGTAAGGCTTCGGGTAAGGGTTAGGGTTAAGCTTAGTTGACGGGGATGGTTTAGGGTACAGGTTAGTGTATGAGAATGGTTTAGGGTGAGCGTACGTGTTAGGATACGGGTTAGAGTTAGCGTATGGGTTAGGATTAGGGGACGGGTTAGTGTAAGGCTTCGGGTAAGGATTAGGGTTAGGGTTAGGGGACGGGGACGGTTTAGGGTACAGGTTAGGGTACGACAACGGTTTAGGGTGAGCGTATGTGTTAGGGCATGGGTTAGTTTTAGCGTATCGGTTAGGATTATGAGACGGGTTAGGGTAAGGCTTCGGGTAAGGCTTAGGGTTTGGGTTAGGGTTAGGGTTAGGGAACGGGGACAGGGACGGTTTAGTGTACAGGTTAGGGTACGACCACACTTTAGGTTGAGCGTACGTGTTAGGGCACGGGTTAGTGTTAGCGTACGGGTTAGGATTAGGGGACGGGTTAGGGTAAGGCTTCGGGTAAGGGTTAGATTTAGTGTTAGGGTTAGGGGACGGGGACGGGGACGGGGACGGTTTAGAGTACAGGTTAGTGTACGACAACTGTTTAGGGTGAGCGTACGTTTTAGGGTACAAGTTAGTGTTAGCGTACGTGTTAGGATTAGGGGACGGGTTAGGGAAAGGCTTCGGGTAAGGGTTAGTGTTAGGGTTAGTTTTACTGTTAGGGTTAGGGGACAGGGACGGTTTAGGGTACAGGTTAGGTTACGAAAACGGTTTCGGGTGAGCGTACGTGGTAGGGTACGGGTTAGTGTTAGCGTACGGGTTATGATTAGGGGACGTGTTAGGGTAAGGCTTCGGGTAAGGGTTAAGTTTACGGTTAGGTTTAGGGTTAGGGGACGGGGACGGGGACGGTTTAGGGTTCAGGTTAGGGTACAACAACGATTTAGGGTGAGTGTACGTGTTAGGGTATGGTTTAGTGTTAGCGTACGGGTTAGGATTAGGGGAGGGGTTAGTGTAAGGCTTTGGGTAAGGGTTAGGGTTAGGGTTAAGCTTAGGGGATGGGGACGGGGAGAGTTTAGGGTACAGGTTAGGGTACGACAACGGTTTATGGTGAGCGTACGTGTTTGGGTACTTGTTAGTGTTAGCGTACGGGTTAGGATTAGGGGACCGTTTAGGGTAAGGCTTTGGGTAAGGGTATGGGTTAGGGTTAGGGTTAGGTTTAGGGGACGGGGACGGTTTAGGGTACAGGTTAGGGTACAACAACCGTTTAGGTTGAGCATACGTGTTAGGGTACGGGTTAGTGTTAGCGTACGGGTTAGGATTAGGGGAAGTGTTAGGGTAAGGCTTCGGGTAAGGGTTAGGGTTAGGGTTAGGGTTAGGTTTAGTGGACGGGGACGGTTTAGGGTACAGGTTAGTGTACGAAAACGGTTTAGGGTGAGTGTGCGTTTTAGGGTACGGGTTAGTGTTAGCCTACAGGTTATGATTAGGGTACGGGTTAGGATAAGGCTGCGGGTAAGGGTTAGGGTTAGGGTTAGGGGACGGGGACGGGGACGGTTTAGGGTACAGGTTAGGGTACGACAACGGTTTAGTGTGAGCGTACGTGTTAGGTTACGATTTAATATTTGCGTACGGGTTAGGATTAGGGGACGGGTTATGTTAAGGCTTCGGGAAAGGATTAGGGTTAGGGTTAGGGTTAGGGTTAGGGTTAAGGGACGGGGAAGGTTTAGGGTACAGTTTAGGGTACGACAATTCTTCAGGGTGACCGTACGTTTTAGGGTATGTGTTGTTGTTAGCGTACGGGTTAGGATTAGGGGACGGGTTAGGGTAAGGCTTCGGGTAAGGGTTAGATTTAGGGTTAGGGTTAGGGTTAGGTTTAGGGGACGGACACGGTTTAGGGTACAGGTTAGAGTACGACAACGGTTTAGGGTGAGCGTACGTGTTAGGCTACGTGTTAGTGTCAGCGTACGGTTTAGGATTAGGGGACGGTTTAGTGTAAGGCTTCGGGTAAGGTTTAGGGTTAGGGTTAGGGTTAGGGTTAGGGTTAGGGCACGGGGACGGTTTAGGGTACAGGTTAGGGTACGACAACGGTTTAGGTTGAGCGTATGTTTTAGGGCACGGGTTAGTGTTAGTGTACGGGTTAGGATTAGGGGACGTGTTAGGGTAAGGCTTTGGGTAAGGGATAGGATTAGGGTGAGGTTAGCGTTAGGTTTAGGGGACGGGGACGGTTTAGGGTACAGGTTAGGGTACGACAACAGTTCAGGGTGAGCGTACGTGTTAGGGCACGGGTTAGTGTGAGCGTACGGTTTAGGATTAGGGGACGGTTAGGGTAAGGCTTCGGGGAATGGTTAGGGTTAGGGTTAGGGTTAGGTTTAGGGGACGGGGACGGGGACGGTTTAGGGTACAGGTTAGGGTAGGACAATGGTTTAGGGTGAGCGTAAGTGTTAGGGTACGGGTTAGTGTTAGCATACGGGTTAGGATTAGGGGACGTGTTAGGGTAAGGCTTCGGGTAAGTGTTACAGTTAGGGTTAGGTTTAGGGTTAGGGGACGGGGACAGGGACGGTTTAGGGTACAGGTTAGGGTACGACAACGCTTTAGGGTGAGCGTATGTGTTAGGGCACGGGTTAGTGTTAGCGTACGGTTTAGGATTAGGGGACGGGTTAGGGTAAGGCTTCGGGTAAGGATTAGGGTTAGGGTTAGGGGACGGTGTAGGGTACAGGTTAGAGTACGACAACCTTTTATGGTGAGCGTACGTCTCAGGGTACGGTTTAGTGATAGCGTACGGGTTAGGATTAGGGTACGGGTTAGTGTAAGGCTTCAGGTAAGAGTTAGGGTTAGGGTTAGGGTTAGGGGACGGGGACTGTTTAGGGTACAGGTTAGGGTATGACAGTGGTTTAGGGTGAGCGTACGTGTTAGGGTACGGGTTAGTGTTAGCGTACGGGTTAGGAGTAGGGGACAGGTTAGGTTAAGTATTCGGGTAAGGGTTAGTGTTAGGGTTCGGGTTAGGGTTAGGGGATGGGGATGGTTTAGGGTACAGGTAAGGGTACAGCTACGGTTTAGGGTGAGCGTACGTGTTAGGGTACGGGTTAGTGTTAGCGTACGGGTTAGGATTTGGGGACGGGTTAGGGTAAGGCGTCGGGTAAGGGTTAGGGGTAGGATTAGGGATAGGGTTAAGGGTCGGGGACAGGGACGGTTTAGGGTACAGGTTAGGGTACGACAACAGTTTAGGGTGAGCGTACATGTTAGGGTACGGTTTAGTGTTAGCGTACGGGTTAGGATTATGGGACGGGTTAGGGTAAGGCGTCGGGTAAGGGTTAGGGTTAGGGTTAGGGTTAGGGTTAATGGTCAGGGACAGGGACGGTTTAGGGTACAGTTTAGGGTACGACAACAGTTTAGGGTGAGAGTACATGTTAGGGTACGGGTTAGTGTTAGCGTACGGGTTAGGATTATGGGACGGGTTAGGGTAAGGCTTTGGGTAAGCTTTAGGTTTAGGATAAGGGTTAGGGTTAGGGTTAGGGTAGAGGGACGGTTTAGGGTACAGGTTAGGGTACGACAACGGTTTAGGGTGAGCGTACGTGTTAGGGCAATGGTTAGTGTTAGCGTACGGGTTAGGATTAGGGGACAGGTTAGGGTAAGGCTCCGGGTAAGGGTTAGGGTTAGTGTTAGGGTTAGGGTTAGGGTTAGGGGACGGAGATGGTTTAGGTTACAGGTTAGTGTACGACAACGTTTTAAGGTGAGCATACATGTAAGGGTACGGAATAGTGTTAGCGTACGGGTTAGGAATAGGGGACATGTTAGGGTAAGGTTTCGGGTAAGGGCTAGGGTTAGGGGACGGGGACGAGACGGTTTAGGGTACAGGTTACTGTACGAGAAAGGTTTAGGTTGAGCATACGGGTTAGGATACGGGTTAGTGTTAGCGTACGGTTTAGGATTAGGGGACGGGTTAGGGTAAGGCTTTGTGTAAGGGTTAGGTTTAGGGTTAGGGGACGGGGACGATTTAGGGTACACCTTAGTGTACGACAAAGTTTTAGGGTGAGCGTACGTGTTAGGATTCAGGTTAGTGTTAGTGTAGGGGTTAGAATTAGGGGACGAGTTAGGGTAAGGCTTCGGGTAAGGATTAGGGTTAGGTTTAGGGTTAGGGCACAGGGACGATTTAGGGTACAGGTTAATGTACGACAACGGTTTAGGGTGAGCGTACGTGTTAGGGCACGGGTTAGTGTTAGCGTAGCGTTTAGGATTATGGGATGGGTTAGTGTAAGGCTTCGGGTAAGGGTTAGGGTTTGTGTTAGGGTTAGGGTTAGGGTACGGGGACAGGAGCAGTTTAGGGTACAGGTTAGGGTACGACAACGCTTTAGGGTGAGCGTACGTGTTAGGGCACGGATTAGTGTTAGCGTACGGTTAGGATTAGGGGACGGGTTAGGGTAAGGCTTCGGGTAAGGTTTAGGGTTATGGTTAGGGTTCGGGTTAGTGTTAGGTAATGGGGACGGTTTAGGGTACAGCTTAGTGTACGACAAATGTTTCGGGTGAGCGTACGTGTTAGGGCACGGGTTAGTGTTAGCGTGCGGGTTAGGTTTAGGGGACCGGTTAGGGTAAGGCTTCGGGTAAGGTTTAAGGTTAGGGTTAGGGTTAGGGTTAGGGGACAGGGACGATTTAGGGTACAGGTTAGGGTACGACAAGGTTTTAGGGTGAGCGTACGTGTTAGGGTACGGGTTAGTGTTAGCGTACGGTTTAGGATTATGGGACGGGTTAGGGTAAGGCTTCCGGTAAGGGTTAGGGTTAGGGTTAGGGTTAGGGGACGGGGACGGTTTAGGGTACAGGTTAGGGTACATCAACGGTTTAGGGTGAGCGTACGTGTTAGGGTACGGGTTAGTGTTAGCGTACTGGTTAGTATTAGGGGACGGGTTAGGGTAAGGCTTCAGGTAAGGGTTAGGGTTAGGGTTAGGGTTAGGGTTACGGTTAGGGTTAAGGGACGGGGACGGTTTAGGGTACAGGTTAGTGTACGACAAATGTTTAGGGTGAGCGTACGTGATAGGGTATGGGTTAGTGTTAGCGTACGTGATAGGATCAGGGGACGGGTTAGGGTAAGGCTTCGGGTAAGGGTTATGGTTAGGGTTAGGGTTAGGGAACGGGGACGGTTTAGGGTACAGGTTAGGGTACGACAACGGTTTAGGGTGAGCGTACGTGTTAGGGTACGAGCTAGTGTTAGCGTACGGGTTAGGATTAGGGGACGGGTTAGGGGAAGGCTTCGGGTAAGGGTTAGGGTTAGGGTTAGGGTTGGGTTTAGGGGATGGGGACGGTTTAGGGTACAGGTTAGGGTACGACAACGGTTTAGAGTGAGCATACGTGTTAGGGTACGGGTTAGTGTTTGCGTACGGGTTAGGATTAGGGCACGGGTTAGGGTAAGGCTTGGTGTAAGTGTTAGGGTTAGGGTTAGGGTTAGGGTTAGGGGAGGAGGACGGTTTAGGGCTCAGGTTAGGGTAGGACAATGGTTTAGGTTCAGCGTACACGTTAGGGCACAGTTTACTGTTAGCGTACGGGTTAGGATTAGAGGACGGGTTATGGTAAGGCTTCGGATAAGGGTTAGGTTTAGGTTTAGGGTTAGGGTTAGGGGACGGGGACGGGGACGGTTTAGGGTACATGTTAGGGTACGACAACGGTTTAGGGTGAGCGTGCGTGTTAGGGTACGGGTTAGTGTTAGCGTACGGTTTAGGATTTGGGGACGGGTTAGTGTAAGGCGTCGGGTAAGGGTTAGGGTTAGGGTTAAGGGTCGGGGACAGGGACGGTTTAGGCTACAGGTTAGGGTACGACAACAGTTTAGGGTGAGCGTACATGTTAGGGTACGGGTTAGTGTTAGCGTACGTGTTAGGATTATGGGACGGGTTAGGGTAAGGCGTCGGGTAAGGGTTAGGGTTAGGGTTAGGGTTAGGGTTAATGGTCAGGGACATTGACGGTTTAGGGTACAGTTTAGGGTTCGACAACCGTTTAGGGTGAGCGTACGTGTTAGGGTACGGGTTAGTGTTAGCGTACGGGTTAGGATTATGGGACGGGTTAGGGTAAGGCTTCGGGTAAGCTTTAGGGTTAGGATAAGGGTTAGGGTTAGGGTTAGGGTAGAGGGACGGTTTAGGGTACAGGTTAGGGTACGACAACGGTTTAGGGTAAGCGTACGTGTTAGGGCAAGGGTTAGTGTTAGCGTACGGGTTAGGATTAGGGGACAGGTTAGGGTAAGGCTCCGGGTAAAGGTTAGGGTTAGTGTTAGGCTTAGGGTTAGGGTTAGGGTTAATGGTCAGGGACAGGGACGGTTTAGGGTACAGTTTAGGGTACGACAACCGTTTAGGGTGAGCGTACATGTTAGGGTACGGGTTAGTGTTAGCGTACGGGTTAGGATTATGGGACGGGTTAGGGTAAGGCTTTGGGTAAGCTTTAGCGTTAGGATAAGGGTTAGGGTTAGGGTTAGGGTAGAGGGACGGTTTAGGGTACAGGTTAGGGTACGACAACGGTTTAGGGTGAGCGTACGTGTTAGGGCAAGGGTTAGTGTTAGCGTACGGGTTAGGATTAGGGGACAGGTTAGGGTAAGGCTCCGGGTAAAGGTTAGGGTTAGGGTTAGGGGACGGAGACGGTTTAGGTTACAGGTTAGTGTACGACAACGTTTTAAGGTGAGCGTACGTGTAAGGGTACGGGATAGTGTTAGCGTACGGGTGAGGAATAGGGGACATGTGAGGGTAAGGTTTCGGGTAAGGGCTAGGGTTAGGGGACGGGGACGGGACGGTTTAGGGCACAGGTTACTGTACGAGAACGGTTTAGGTTGAGCATACGGGTTAGGTTACGGGTTAGTGTTAGCGTACGGGTTAGGATTAGGGGACGGGTTAGGGTAAGGCTTTGTGTAAGGGTTAGGTTTAGGGTTAGGGGACGGGGACGATTTAGAGTACAGCTTAGTGTACGACAAAGTTTTAGGGTGAGCGTACGTGTTAGGATACAGGTTAGTGTTAGCGTAGGGGTTAGAATTAGGGGACGAGTTAGGGTAAGGCTTCGGGTAAGGATTAGGGTTAGGTTTAGGGTTAGGGCACAGGGACGATTTAGGGTACAGGTTAATGTACGACAACGGTTTAGGGTGAGCGTACGTGTTAGGGCACGGGTTAGTGTTAGCGTAGCATTTAGGATTATGGGATGGGTTAGTGTAAGGCTTCGGGTAAGGGTTAGGGTTTGGGTTAGGGTTAGGGTTAGGGTACGGGGACAGGAGCAGTTTAGGGTACAGGTTAGGGTACGACAATGCTTTCGGGTGAGCGTACGTGTTAGGGCACGGATTAGTGTTAGCGTACGGTTAGGATTAGGGGACGGGTTAGGGTAAGGCTTCGGGTAAGGGTTAGGGTTAGGGTTAGGGTTAGGATTACGGTTAGGGTTAAGGGACGGGGACGGTTTAGGGTACAGGTTAGTTTACGACAAATGTTTAGGGTGAGCGTACGTGATAGGGTATGGGTTAGTGTTAGCGTACGTGATAGGATCAGGGGACGGGTTAGGGTAAGGCTTCGGGTAAGGGTTATGGTTAGGATTAGTGTTAGGGAATGGGGACGGTTTAGGGTACAGGTTAGGGTACGACAACGGTTTAGGGTGAGCGTATGTGTTAGGTCACGGTTTACTGTTAGCGTACGTGTTAGGATTAGAGGACGGGTTAGGTTAAGGGTTCGGGTAATTGTTAGGGTTAGGGTAAGGGTTACGGGATGGGGACGGTTTAGGGTACAGGTTAGGGTACGACAAAGTTTTAGGGTGAGCGTACGTGTTAGGACTCGGTTTAGTGTTAGCGTACGGGTTAGGATTAAGGGACGGGTTAGGGTAAGGCTTCGGTTAAGGGTTAGGGTTAGGGTTAGGTTTAGGGTTACTGTTAGGGGACGGGGACGGTTTAGGGTACAGGTTAGGGTACGACAACGGTTTAGGGTGAGCGTACGTGGTAGGGTACGGGTTAGGGTTAGCGTACGGGATAGGATTATGGGATGGGTTAGGGTAGAGCTTCGGGTAAAGTTTAGGTTTTGGTTTAGGGTTAGGGTTAGGGTTAGGGGACGGGGACGGTTTAGGGTACAGGTTGGGGTACGACAACGGTTTAGGGTGAGCGTACGTGTTAGGGTACAGGTTAGTGTTAACGTACGGGTTAGGATTAGGACACGGCTTAGGGTAAGGCTTCGGGTATGTGTTAGGGTTACGGTTAGGGACGGGGACGGTTTAGGGTACAGGTTAGGGTGTGACAACGTTTTACGGTGAGTGTACGTTTTAGGGTACGGTTTAGTGTTAGCGTACGGGTTAGGTTTAGTGGACTGGTTAGTGTAAGGCTTCGGTAAGGGTTAGGTTTAGGTTTAGGATTAGGGTTAGGGGACGGGGACGGTTTATGGTAAAGGTTAGGGTACGACAACGGTTTAGGGTGAGCGTACATATTAGGGTACATGTTAGTGTTAGCGTACGGGTTAGGAATAGGGTACGGGTTAGGGTAAGGCTTCGGGTAAGCGTTACGGTTAGGTTTAGGGTTAGGTTTAGGGGACGGGGACGGTTTAGTGTACAGGTTAGGGTACGACAACGGTTTAGGGTGAGCGTACGTGTTAGGGTACGAGTTAGTGTTAGCGTACGGGTTAGGATTAGGGGAAGGGTTAGGGGAAGGCTTCGGGTAAGGGTTAGGGTTAGGTTTAGGTTTGGGTTTAGGGGATGGGGACGGTTTAGGGTACAGGTTAGGGTACGACAACGGTTTAGAGTGAGCATACGTGTTAGGGTACGGGTTAGTGTTTGCGTACGGGTTAGGATTAGGGCACGGGTTAGGGTAAGGCTTGGTGTAAGGGTTAGGGTTAGGGTTAGGGTTAGGGTTAGGGGAGGGGGACGGTTCAGGGTACAGGTTAGGGTAGGACAATGGTTTAGGTTCAGCGTACACGTTAGGGCACAGTTTACTGTTAGCGTACGGGTTAGGATTAGAGGACGGGTTATGGTAAGGCTTCGGATAAGGGTTAGGTTTAGGGTTAGAGTTAGGGTTAGGGGACGGGGACGGTTTAGGGTACATGTTAGGGTATGACAACGGTTTAGGGTGAGCGTGCGTGTTAGGGTACGGGTTAGTGTTAGCGTACGGTTTAGGATTTGGGGACGGGTTAGTGTAAGGCGTCGGGTAAGGGTTAGGGTTAGGGTTAGGGTTAGGGTTAAGGGTCGGGGACAGGGACGGTTTAGGCTACAGCTTAGGGTACGACAACAGTTTAGGGTGAGCGTACATGTTAGGGTACGGGTTAGTGTTAGCGTACGTGTTAGGATTATGGGACGTGTTAGGGTAAGGCGTCGGGTAAGGGTTAGGATTAGGGTTAGGGTTAGGGTTAATGGTCAGGGACAGGGACGGTTTAGGGTACAGTTTAGGGTACGACAACCGTTTAGGGTGAGCGTACATGTTAGGGTACGGGTTAGTGTTAGCGTACCGGTTAGGATTATGGGACGGGTTAGGGTAAGGCTTCGGGTAAGCTTTAGGGTTAGGATAAGGGTTAGGGTTAGGGTTAGGGTAGAGGTACGGTTTAGGGTACAGGTTAGGGTACGACAACGGTTTAGGGTGAGCGTACGTGTTAGGGCAAGGGTTAGTGTTAGCGTACGGGTTAGGATTAGGGGACAGGTTAGGGTAAGGCTCCGGGTAAAGGTTAGGGTTAGTGTTTGGGTTAGGGTTAGGGTTAGGGGACGGAGACGGTTTATGTTACAGGTTAGTGTACGACAACCTTTTAAGGTGAGCGTACGTGTAAGGGTACGGGATAGTGTTAGCGTACGGGTTAGGAAAAGGGGACATGTTAGGGTAAGGTTTCGGGTAAGGGCTAGGGTTAGGGGACGGGGACTGGACGGTTTAGGGTACAGGTTAGGGTATGACAACGGTTTAGGGTGAGCGCACGTATTAGGGTACGGGTTAGTGTTAGCGTACAGATTAGGATTAGGGAACGGGTTAGCGTAAGGCTTTGGGTAAGGTTTAGGGTGAGGGTTAGGGTTAGGGGACGGGGACAGTTTAGGGTACAGGTTAGGGTAAGATAACGGTTTAGGGTGAGCGTACGTGTTAGGGTACGGGTTAGTGTTAGCGTACGGGTTAGGATTAGATGACGGGTTAGGGTAAGGCTTCGGGTAAGGGTTAGGGTTAGGGTTAAGGTTAGGGTTAGGGGACGGGGACGGGGATGTATTAGGGTACAGTTTAGGGTACGACAACTGTTTAAGGTGAGTGTACGTGTTAGGGTACGGGTTAGTGTTAGCGTACGGGTTCGGATTAGGGGACGGGTTAGGGTAATGCTTCAGGTAAGGGCTAGGGTTAGGGTTAGGGTTAGGGTTAGGGGACGGGCACGGTTTAGTGTACAGGTTAGCGTACGACCACAGTTTAGTGTGCGCGTACGTGTTAGGGTAAGGGTTAGTTTTAGCCTACGGCTTAGGATTAGGGGACGAGTTAGGGCAAGGTTTCGGGTAAGTGTTAGGGTTAGGGTTAGGGTTAGGTGACGGAGACGGTTTAGGGTACAGGTTAGGCTACGACAATGGTTTAGGGTGAGCGTACGTGTTAGGGTACGGGTTAGTGTTAGCGTATGGGTTAGGATTAGGGGACGGGTTAGTGTAAGGCTTTGGGTAAGGTTTAGGGTTAGGGTTAGGGTTAGGGTTATGGTTAGGGGACCGGGACGGTTTAGGGTACAGGTTAGGGTACGGCAAAGTTTTAGGGTGAGCGTACATATTAGGGTACGTGTTAGTGTTAGCGTACGGGTTAGGATTAGGGGACGGTTTAGGGTAGGGCTTCGGGTAAGGGTTAAGTTTAGGGTTAGGGTTAGGGTTAGGGTTAGGGGACAGGGACGGTTTAGGGTACAGGTTAGGGTACGAAAACGGTTTAGGGTGAGCGTACGTGTTAGGGTATGGGTTAGTGTTAGCGTACGGGTTAGGATTAGGGGACGGGTTAGGGTAAGGCTTCGGGTAAGGTTTAGGGTTAGGGTTAGGTTTAGGCTTAGGGTTAGGGGACGGGGATGGTTTAGGGTACAGGTTAGGTTACGACAACGGTTTCGGGTGAGCGTACGTGGTAGGGTACGGGTTAGTGTTAGCGTACGGGTTATGATTAGGGGACGTGTTAGGGTAAGGCTTCGGGTAAGGGTTAAGTTTACGGTTAGGTTTAGGGTTAGGGGACGGGGACGGGGACGGTTTAGGGTTCAGGTTAGGGTACAACAACGATTTAGGGTGAGTGTACGTGTTAGGGTATGGTTTAGTGTTAGCGTACGGGTTAGGATTAGGCGAGGGGTTAGTGTAAGGCTTTGGGTAAGGGTTAGGGTTAGGGTTAAGCTTAGGGGATGGGGACGGGGAGAGTTTAGGGTACAGGTTAGGGTACGACAACGGTTTATGGTGAGCGTACGTGTTTGGGTACTTGTTAGTGTTAGCGTACGGGTTAGGATTAGGGGACCGTTTAGGGTAAGGCTTTGGGCAAGGGTTTGGGTTAGGGTTAGGGTTAGGTTTAGGGGATGGGGACGGTTTAGGGTACAGGTTAGGGTACAACAACCGTTTAGGTTGAGCATACGTGTTAGGGTACGCGTTAGTGTTAGCGAACGGGTTAGGATTAGGGGAAGTGTTATCGTAAGGCTTCGGGTAAGGGTTAGGGTTAGGGTTAGGGTTAGGTTTAGTGGACGGGGACGGTTTAGGGTACAGGTTAGTGTACGAAAACGGTTTAGGGTGAGTGTGCGTTTTAGGGTACGGGTTACTGTTAGCCTACAGGTTATGATTAGGGTACGGGTTAGGATAAGGCTTCGGGTAAGGGTTAGGGTTAGGGTTAGGGGACGGGGACGGGGACGGTTTAGGGTACAGGTTAGGGTACGACAACGGTTTAGTGTGAGCGTACGTGTTAGGTTACGATTTAATATTTGCGTACGGGTTAGGATTAGGGGACGGGTTATGTTAAGGCTTCGGGAAAGGATTAGGGTTAGGGTTAGGGTTAGGGTTAGGGTTAAGGGACGGGGAAGGTTTAGGGTACAGTTTAGGGTACGACAATGCTTCAGGGTGACCGTACGTTTTAGGGTATGTGTTATTGTTAGCGTACGGGTTAGGATTAGGGGACGGGTTAGGGTAAGGCTTCGGGTAAGGGTTAGATTTAGGCTTAGGGTTAGGTTTAGGTTTAGGGGACGGACACGGTTTAGGGTACAGGTTAGAGTACGACAATGGTTTAGGGTGAGCGTACGTGTTAGGCTACGTGTTAGTGTCAGCGTACGGTTTAGGATTAGGGGACGGTTTAGTGTAAGGCTTCGGGTAAGGTTTAGGGTTAGGGTTAGGGTTAGGGTTAGGGTTAGGGCACGGGGACGGTTTAGGGTACAGGTTAGGGTACGACAACGGTTTAGGTTGAGCGTATGTTTTAGGGCACGGGTTAGTGTTAGTGTACGGGTTAGGATTAGGGGACGTGTTAGGGTAAGGCTTTGGGTAAGGGATAGGATTAGGGTGAGGTTAGGGTTAGGTTTAGGGAACGGGGACGGTTTAGGGTACAGGTTAGGGTACGACAACAGTTCAGGGTGAGCGTACGTGTTAGGGCACGGGTTAGTGTGAGCGTACGGTTTAGGATTAGGGGACGGTTAGGCTAAGGCTTCGGGGAATGGTTAGGGTTAGGGTTAGGGTTAGGTTTAGGGGACGGGGACGGGGACGGTTTAGGGTACAGGTTAGGGTAGGACAATGGTTTAGGGTGAGCGTACGTGTTAGGGTACGGGTTAGTGTTAGCATACGGGTTAGGATTAGGGGACGTGTTAGGGTAAGGCTTCGGGTAAGTGTTACGGTTAGGGTTAGGGTTAGGGTTAGGGGACGGGGACGGGGACGGTTTAGGGTACAGGTTAGGGTACGACAACGCTTTAGGGTGAGCGTATGTGTTAGGGCACGGGTTAGTGTTAGCGTACGGTTTAGGATTAGGGGACGGGTTAGGGTAAGGCTTCGGGTAAGGGTTAGGGTTAGGGTTAGGGGACGGTGTAGGGTACAGGTTAGAGTACGACAACCTTTTAGGGTGAGCGTACGTCTCAGGGTACGGTTTAGTGATAGCGTACGGGTTAGGATTAGGGTACGGGTTAGTGTAAGGCTTCAGGTAAGAGTTAGGGTTAGGGTTAGGGTTAGGGGACGGGGACTGTTTAGGGTACAGGTTAGGGTATGACAGTGGTTTAGGGTGAGCGTACGTGTTAGGGTACGGGTTAGTGTTAGCGTACGGGTTAGGAGTAGGGGACAGGTTAGGTTAAGTATTCGGGTAAGGGTTAGTGTTAGGGTTCGGGTTAGGGTTAGGGGATGGGGACGGTTTAAGGTACAGGTTAGGGTACGTCCACGGTTTAGGGTGAGCGTACGTGTTAGGGTACTGTTTAGTGTTAGCGTACGGGTTAGGTTTAGGGGACGGGTTAGGTTAAGGCTTCGGGTAAGGGTTAGGGTTAGGGTTAGGGGACGGGGATGGTTTAGGGTACAGGTAAGGGTACAACTACGGTTTAGGGTGAGCGTACGTGTTAGGGTACGGGTTAGTGTTAGCGTACGGGTTAGCATTAGGGGACGGGTTAGGGTAAGGCTTCGGGTAAGGGTTAGGGTTAGGGTTAGGGGACGGGGACGGTTTAGGGTACAGGTTAGGGTACGACAAAGTTTTAGGGTGAGCGTACGTGTTAGGGTACGGGTTAGTGTTAGCGTACGGGTTAGGATTAGGGGACGGGTTAGGGTAAGGCTTCGGGTAAGGGTTAGGGGTGGGGTTAGGGTTAGGGTTAGGGTTAGGGGATGGGGACAGTTTAGGGTACGACAACAGTTTAGGTTGAGCGTACATGTTGGGGTATGGGTTACTGTTAGCGCACGGCTTAGGATTAGGGGACGGGTTAGTGTTAGGCTTCGGGTAAGGGTTAGTGATAGGGTTAGGGTTACGGTTAGGGTTAGGGGACAGGGACGGTTTAGTGTACAGGTTAGGGTACGACAACGGTTTAGTGTGCGCGTACGTGTTAGGTTACAATTTAATGTTAGTGTACGGGTTAGGTTTAGGAGACGGGTTATGTTAAGGCTTCAGGAAAGGATTAGGGTTAGGGTTAGGGTTAGGGTTAGGGTTAGGGTTAAGGGACGTGTACGGTTTAGGGTACAGTTTAGGGTACGACAATGGTTCAGGGTGACCGTATGTTTTAGGGTACGTGTTATTGTTAGCGTACGGGTTAGGATTAGGGGACGGGTAAGGGTAAGGCTTCGGGTAAGGGTTAGGTTTAGGGTTAGGGTTAGGGTTAGGTATAGGGGACGGACACGGTTTAGGGTACAGGTTAGTGTACGAAAACGGTTTAGGGTGAGCGTACGTGTTAGGCTACGTGTTAGTGTCAGCGTACGGTTTAGGATTAGGGGACGGGTTAGTGTAAGGCTTCGGGTAAGGTTTAGGGTTAGGGTTAGGGTTAGGGCACGGGGATGGTTGAGGGTACAGTTTAGTGTACGACAATTGTTTAGGGTGAGCATACGTGTTAGGGTACGGCTTAGTGTTAGCATATGGGTTAGGATTAGGGGACAGGTAATGGTAAGGCTTCGGGTAAGGGTTAGGGTTAGGGTTAGGGGACGGGGACGGTTTAGGGTACAGGTTAGGGTATGACAACGGTTTAGAGTGAGCGTACGTGTTAGGGTACGGTTTAGTGTTAGCGTACAGGTTAGGATTAGGGGACATGTTAGGGTAAGGCTTTGGGTAAGGGTTAGCGTTAGGGTTAGGGGACGTGGACGGGGACGGTTTAGGGCAAAGGTTAGGGTACAACAACATTTTAGGGTGAGCGTACGTGTTAGGGTACGGGTTAGTGTTAGCATACGGGTTAGGATTAGGGGACGGGTTAGGGTAAGGCTTCGGGTAAGTGTTAGGGTTAGGGTTAGGGTTAGGGTTAGGGGATGGGGACAGTTTAGGGTACGACAACGGTTTAGGTTGAGCGTACATGTTGGGGTATGGGTTATTGTTAGCGCACGGCTTAGGATTAGGGGACGGGTTAGTGTTAGGCTTCGGGTACGGGTTAGTGTTAGGGTTAGGGTTAGGGGCCAGGGACGGTTTAGGGTACAGGTTAGGGTACGACAACGGTTTAGTGTGAGCGTACGTGTTAGGTTACGGTTTAGTGTTAGCGTACGGGTTAGGATTAGGGGACGGGTTATGGTAAGGCTTCGGGTAAGGATTAGGGTTAGTGTTAGGGTTAGGGTTAAGGTTAGGGTTAAGGGACGGGGACGGTTTAGGGTACAGTTTAGGGTACGACAATGGTTCAGGGTGACCGTAAGTGTTAGGGTACGTGTTAGTGTTAGCGTACAGGTTAGGATTAGGGGACGGGTTAGGGTAAGGCTTCGGGTAAGGGTTAAGGTTAGGGTTAGGGTTAGGGTTAGGTTTATGGGACGGACACGGTTTAGGGTACAGGTTAGGGTACGACAACCGTTTAGGGTGAGCGTACGTGTTAGGGTATGGGTTAGTGTTACCATACGGGTTAGAATTAGGGGACGGGTTAGGGTAAGGCTTCGGGTAAGCTTCAGGGTTAGGCTTAGGGTTAGGGATAGGGGACGGGGACGGGGACGGTTTAGGGTATAGGTTAGGGTACGACAGTGGTTTAGGGTGAGAGTACGTGTTAGGGTACGGTTTAGTTTTAGCCTACGGGTTAGGATTATGGGACCGATTAGGGTAAGGCTTTGGGTAAGGGTTAGGGTTAGGGTTTGGGTTAGGGTTAGGGTTAAGGGATGGGGACGGGGATGGGGACGGATTAGGGTACAGTTTAGTGTACGACAATGTTTTAGGGTGAGCGTCTGTGTTAGGGTACGTGTTAGTGTCAGCGTACGGTTTAGGATTAGGGGACAGGTTAGGGTAAGGCTTCACGTAAGGGTTAGGTTTAGGGTTAGGTTAGGGGACGGGGACGGTTTAGGGTATAGGTTAGGGTTCGACAATGGTTAAGGGTGAGCGTACATGTTAGGGTACTGATTAGTGTTAGCGTACGGGTTAGGGTTAGGGGACCGGTTAGTGTAAGGCTTCGGGTAAAAGCTAGGGTTAGGGTTAGGGTTAGGGTTAGGGTTAGGGGACGAGGACGGTTTAGGGAACAGGTTAGGGTACGAGAACGGTTTAGGGTGAGCGTACATGTTAGGATACGGGTTAGTGTTAGCGTACGGGTTAGGATTGGGGGACGGGTTAGGGTAAGGCTTTGCGTAATGGTTAGGGTTAGGGTTAGGGTTAGGGGACAGGGACAGTTTAGTGTACAGGTTAGTGTAAGACAACGGTTTAGGGTGAGCGTACGTGTTAGGGCATGGGTTAGTGTTAGCGTACGATTTAGGTTTAGTTGACGTGTTAGGGTAAGGCTTTGGGTAAGTGTTAGGGTTAGGGTTAGGGGACTGGGACGGTTTAGGTTACAAGTTAGGGTACGACAACGGTTTACGGTGAGCGTACGTGTTAGTGTACGGGTTAGTGTTAGCGTACGGGTTAGGATTAGGGGACGGGTTAGGGTAAGGCTTCGGGTAAGGGTTAGTGTTAGGGTTAGGGTTATGGTTAGGGGTAGGGGACAGGGTCGGTTTAGGGTACAGGTTAGTGTACGACAACGGTTTAGGGTGAGCGTACGTGTTAGGTTACGGTTTAGTTTTAATGTATGGGTTAGGATTAGGGGACGGGTTAGGGTAAGGCTTCGGGTAAGGATTAGGGTTTTGGTTAGGGTTAGGGTTAGGGTTAGGGTTAGGGTTAAGGGACGGGGACGGTTTAGGGTACAGTTTAGTGTATGACAACGGTTCAGGGTGACCGTACGTGTTAGAGTACGTGTTAGTGTTCGCGTACGGGTTATGTTTAGGGGACGGGTTAGGGTAAGGCTTCGGGTAAGGGTTAGGGTTAGGTTTAGGTTTAGTGTTAGGTTTAGGGGACGGACACGGTTCAGGGTACAGGTTACGGTACGACAACGGTTTAGGGTGAGCGTACGTGGTAGGGTATGGGTTAGTGTTAGCGTACGGGTTCGGTTTATGTGATGGGTTAGGGTAAGGCTTCGCGTAAGTGTTAGGGTTAGGGTTAGTTTTAGGGTTAGGCTTAGGGGATGGGAAGGGTTTAGGGTACAGGTAGGGTTAGGCTTAGCGTTATGGTTAGGGGACGGGGACGGGGACGGTTTAGGGTACAGGTTAGGTTACGACAACGACTTAGGGTGATCGTACGTGTTAGGGTACGTGTTAGTGTCAGCGTACAGTTTAGGATTAGGGGACGGGTTAGGGTAAGGCTTCGGGTAAGGGTTAGGTTTACGGTTAGGGTTAGGGTTAGCGTTAGGGGATGGGGACGGTTTAGGGTACAGGTTAGGGCACGACAAAAGTTTCGGTTGAGTGTACGTGTTAGGGTATGGGTTAGTGTTAGCATACGAGTTCGGATTAGGGGACCGGTTAGGGTAAGGCTTCGGGTAAAATCTAGGGTTAGGGTTAGGGTTAGGGTTAGGGTTAGGCTTATTAGATGGGGACGGTTTAGGGTACAGGTTAGGGTACGACAACGGTTTAGGGTGAGCGTACGTGTTAGGGTACGGGTTAGTGTTAGCGTATGAGTTAGGATTAAGGGACGGGTTAGGGTAAGGCTTTGGGTAATGTTTAGGGTTAGGGTTAGGTTTAGGGTTAGGGGACAGGGACGGTTTAGTGTACAGGTTAGTATATGTCAACGGTTTAGGGTGAGCATACGTGTTAGGGTACGGCTTAGAGTTAGCGTACGGGTTAGGATTAGAGGACGGGTTAAGGTAAGGCTTCAGGTAAGGGTTAGGTTTAGGGTTAGGGGACGGGGACGGTTTAGGTTACAGGTTAGTGTATGAGAACGCTTTAGGGTGAGCGTACATGTTAGGGTATGGCTTAGAGTTAGCGTACGGGTTAGGATTAGGGGACGGGTTAGGGTTAGGGTTAGGGGACGTGGACGGGGACGGTTTAGGGTGCAGTTTAGGGTACGACAGCGGTTTAGGGTGAGCGTACGTGTTAGGGTACGGGTTAGGGTTAGCGTACGGTTTAGGATTAGGGGACGGGTTAGGGGAAGGCTTCGGGTAAGGGTTCGGTTTAGGGTTAGTGTTAGTGTTAGGGTTAGGTTACAGGGACGGTTTAGGGTACAGGTTAGGGTAAGACAACGGTTTAGGGTGAGTGTACATGTTAGGACAAGGGTTAGTGTTAGCGTAAGGGTTAGGATTAGGGGACAGGTTAAGGTAAGGAGTCGGGTAAGTGTTAGGGTTAAGGTTAGGGGACGGGGACGGGGATGGGGATGGTTTAGGGTACAGGTTAGGGTACGACAATGATTTATGGTGAGCCTACGTGTTAGGGCACGGGTTAGTGTTAGCGTACGGGTTATGATTATGGGACGGGTTAGGGTAAGGCTTCGGGTAAGGGTTAGGATTAGGGTTAGGTTTAGGGTTAGGGTTAGGGGATGGGGCGGTTTACGGTACAGGTTAGGGTACGACCACAGTTTAGTGTGAGCGTACGTGTTAGGGTAAGGGTTAGTTTTAGCCTACGGCTTAGGATTAGGGGACGAGTTAGGGTAAGGTTTCGGGTAAGTGTAAGGGTTAGGGTTAGGGTTAGGGCTAGGGGATGGGGACAGTTTAGGGTACATGTTAGGGTACGACAACGGTTTAGGGTGAGCGTACGTGTTAGGTTTCGGGTTAGTGTTAGTGTACGGATTAGGATTAGGGGATGGGTTAAGGTAAGGCTTCGGGTAAGGGTAAGGGTTAGGGGTAGGGTTAGGGTTAGGGGACGGGGATTGGGATGGTTTAGGGTACAGGTTAGGGTAGGACAACGGTTTAGGGTGAGCGTACATGTTAGGGCAGAGTTTACTGTTAGCGTACATGTTAGGATTAGAGGACGGGTTAGGGTAAGGCTTCGGGTAAGGTTTAGTGTTAGGGTTAGGGTTAGGGGACGGTTTAGGGTACAGGTTAGGGTACGACAATGGTTTAGGTTGAGCGTACGAGTTAGGGCAGAGGTTAGTGTTAGCGTACGGGTTAGGATTCGGGGACGGGTTAGGGTAAGGCTTCGGGTAAGGGTTAGGGTTTGGGTTAGGGTTAGGGTTAGGGTTAGGGCACGGGAACAGTTTAGGGTACAGGTTAGGGTACAACAAGGGTTTAGGGTGAGCGTACGTGGTAGGGTATGGTTTAGTGTTAGCGTACGGGTTCGGTATATGTGATGGGTTAGGGTAAGGCTTCGCGTAAGGGTTAGGGTTAGGGGATGGGGAGGGTTTAGGGTACAGGTTAGGGTACGACAACCGTTTAGGGTGAGCGTACGTGTTAGGGTACGGGTTAGTGTTAGCGTACGGGTTAGTATTAGGGGACGGGATAGGGTAAGGCTTCGGGTAAGGGTTAGGGTTAGGGTTAGGGTTAGGGGACGGATACGATTTAGGGTACAGGTTAGTGTACGACAACGTTTTAATGTGAGCGTACGTGTAAGGGTACGGGATAGTGTTAGCGTACGGGTTAGGAATAGGGGACATGTTAGGGTAAGGTTTCGGGTAAGGGCTAGGGTTAGGGGACGGGGATGGGACGGTTTAGGGTACAGGTTAGGGTATGACAACGGTTTAGGGTGAGCGCACGTATTAGGGTACGGGTTAGTGTTAGCGTACAGATTAGGATTAGGGGACGGGTTAGCGTAAGGCTTTGGGTAAGGGTTAGGGTGAGGGTTAGGTTTAGGGTTAGGGGACGGGGACAGTTTCGGGTACAGGTTAGGGTAAGATAACGGTTTAGGGTGAGCGTACGTGTTAGGGTACGGGTTAGTGTTAGCGTACAGGTTAGGATTAGATGACGGGTTAGGGTAAGGCTTCGGGTAAGGGTTAGGGTTAGGGTTAAGGTTAGGGTTAGGGGACGGGGACGGGGATGTATTAGGGTACAGTTTAGGGTACGACAACTGTTTAAGGTGAGTGTACGTGTTAGGGTACGGGTTAGTGTTAGCGTACGGGTTCGGATTAGGGGACGGGTTAGGGTAATGCTTCAGGTAAGGGCTAGGGTTAGGGTTAGGGTTAGGGTTAGAGGACGGGGACGGTTTAGTGTACAGGTTAGCGTACGACCACAGTTTAGTGTGCGCGTACGTGTTAGGGTACGGGTTAGTTTTAGCCTACGGCTTAGGATTAGGGGACGAGTTAGGGCAAGGTTTCGGGTAAGTGTTAGGGTTAGGGTTAGGGTTAGGTGACGGAGACGGTTTAGGGTACAGGTTAGGGTACGGCAAAGTTTTAGGGTGAGCGTACATATTAGTGTACGTGTTAGTGTTAGCGTACGGGTTAGGATTAGGGGACGGGTTGGGGTAAGGCTACGGGTAAGGTTTAGGATTAGGGTTAGGTGACGGGAACGGGGACGGATTTGGGTACACGTTAGGGTACGACAACGGTTTAGCGTGAGCGTACGTGTTAGGGTATGGGTTAGAGTTAGCGTACAGTTTAAGATTAGGGGACGGTTTAGGGTAGGGCTTCGGGTAAGGGTTAAGTTTAGGGTTAGGGTTAGGGTTAGGGTTAGGGGACGGGGACGGTTTAGGGTACAGGTTAGGGTACGAAAACGGTTTAGGGTGAGCGTACGTGTTAGGGTATGGGTTAGTGTTAGCGTACGGGTTAGGATTAGGGGACGGGTTAGGGTAAGGCTTCGGGTAAGGTTTAGGGTTAGGGTTAGGTTTAGGCTTAGGGTTAGGGGACGGGGATGGTTTAGGGTACAGGTTAGGTTACGACAACGGTTTCGGGTGAGCGTACGTGGTAGGGTACGGGTTAGTGTTAGCGTACGGGTTATGATTAGGGGACGTGTTAGGGTAAGGCTTCGGGTAAGGGTTAAGTTTACGGTTAGGTTTAGGGTTAGGGGACGGGGACGGGGACGGTTTAGGGTTCAGGTTAGGGTACAACAACGATTTAGGGTGAGTGTACGTGTTAGGGTATGGTTTAGTGTTAGCGTACGGGTTAGGATTAGGGGAGGGGTTAGTGTAAGGCTTTGGGTAAGGGTTAGGGTTAGGGTTAAGCTTAGGGGATGGGGACGGGGAGAGTTTAGGGTACAGGTTAGGGTACGACAACGGTTTATGGTGAGCGTACGTGTTTGGGTACTTGTTAGTGTTAGCGTACGGGTTAGGATTAGGGGACCGTTTAGGGTAAGGCTTTGGGTAAGGGTTTGGGTTAGGGTTAGGGTTAGGTTTAGGGGACGGGGATGGTTTAGGGTACAGGTTAGGGTACAACAACCGTTTAGGTTGAGCATACGTGTTAGGGTACGGGTTAGTGTTAGCGTACGGGTTAGGATTATGGGAAGTGTTAGGGTAAGGCTTCGGGTAAGGGTTAGGGTTAGGGTTAGGGTTAGGTTTAGTGGACGGGGACGGTTTAGGGTACAGGTTAGTGTACGAAAACGGTTTAGGGTGAGTGTGCGTTTTAGGGTATGGGTTAGTGTTAGCCTACAGGTTATGATTAGGGTACGGGTTAGGATAAGGCTTCGGGTAAGGGTTAGGGTTAGGGTTAGGGGACGGGGACGGGGACGGTTTAGGGTACAGGTTAGGGTACGACAACGGTTTAGTGTGAGCGTACGTGTTAGGTTACGCTTTAATATTTGCGTACGGGATAGGATTAGGGGACGGGTTATGTTAAGGCTTCGGGAAAGGATTAGGGTTAGGGTTAGGGTTAGGGTTAGGGTTAGGGTTAAGGGACGGGGAAGGTTTAGGGTACAGTTTAGGGTACGACAATGCTTCAGGGTGACCGTACGTTTTAGGGTATGTGTTATTGTTAGCGTACGGGTTAGGATTAGGAGACGGGTTAGGGTAAGGCTTCGGGTAAGGATTAGGGTTTTGGTTAGGGTTAGGGTTAGGGTTAGGGTTAGGGTTAAGGGACGGGGACGGTTTAGGGTACAGTTTAGTGTATGACAACGGTTCAGGGTGACCGTACGTGTTAGAGTACGTGTTAGTGTTCGCGTACGGGTTATGTTTAGGGGACGGGTTAGGGTAAGGCTTCGGGTAAGGGTTAGGGTTAGGTTTAGGTTTAGTGTTAGGTTTAGGGGACGGACACGGTTCAGGGTACAGGTTACGGTACGACAACGGTTTAGGGTGAGCGTACGTGGTAGGGTATGGGTTAGTGTTAGCGTACGGGTTCGGTTTATGTGATGGGTTAGGGTAAGGCTTCGCGTAAGTGTTAGGGTTAGGGTTAGTTTTAGGGTTAGGCTTAGGGGATGGGAAGGGTTTAGGGTACAGGTAGGGTTAGGCTTAGCGTTATGGTTAGGGGACGGGGACGGGGACGGTTTAGGGTACAGGTTAGGTTACGACAACGACTTAGGGTGATCGTACGTGTTAGGGTACGTGTTAGTGTCAGCGTACAGTTTAGGATTAGGGGACGGGTTAGGGTAAGGCTTCGGGTAAGGGTTAGGTTTACGGTTAGGGTTAGGGTTAGCGTTAGGGGATGGGGACGGTTTAGGGTACAGGTTAGGGCACGACAAAAGTTTCGGTTGAGTGTACGTGTTAGGGTATGGGTTAGTGTTAGCATACGAGTTCGGATTAGGGGACCGGTTAGGGTAAGGCTTCGGGTAAAATCTAGGGTTAGGGTTAGGGTTAGGGTTAGGGTTAGGCTTATTAGATGGGGACGGTTTAGGGTACAGGTTAGGGTACGACAACGGTTTAGGGTGAGCGTACGTGTTAGGGTACGGGTTAGTGTTAGCGTATGAGTTAGGATTAAGGGACGGGTTAGGGTAAGGCTTTGGGTAATGTTTAGGGTTAGGGTTAGGTTTAGGGTTAGGGGACAGGGACGGTTTAGTGTACAGGTTAGTATATGTCAACGGTTTAGGGTGAGCATACGTGTTAGGGTACGGCTTAGAGTTAGCGTACGGGTTAGGATTAGAGGACGGGTTAAGGTAAGGCTTCAGGTAAGGGTTAGGTTTAGGGTTAGGGGACGGGGACGGTTTAGGTTACAGGTTAGTGTATGAGAACGCTTTAGGGTGAGCGTACATGTTAGGGTATGGCTTAGAGTTAGCGTACGGGTTAGGATTAGGGGACGGGTTAGGGTTAGGGTTAGGGGACGTGGACGGGGACGGTTTAGGGTGCAGTTTAGGGTACGACAGCGGTTTAGGGTGAGCGTACGTGTTAGGGTACGGGTTAGGGTTAGCGTACGGTTTAGGATTAGGGGACGGGTTAGGGGAAGGCTTCGGGTAAGGGTTCGGTTTAGGGTTAGTGTTAGTGTTAGGGTTAGGTTACAGGGACGGTTTAGGGTACAGGTTAGGGTAAGACAACGGTTTAGGGTGAGTGTACATGTTAGGACAAGGGTTAGTGTTAGCGTAAGGGTTAGGATTAGGGGACAGGTTAAGGTAAGGAGTCGGGTAAGTGTTAGGGTTAAGGTTAGGGGACGGGGACGGGGATGGGGATGGTTTAGGGTACAGGTTAGGGTACGACAATGATTTATGGTGAGCCTACGTGTTAGGGCACGGGTTAGTGTTAGCGTACGGGTTATGATTATGGGACGGGTTAGGGTAAGGCTTCGGGTAAGGGTTAGGATTAGGGTTAGGTTTAGGGTTAGGGTTAGGGGATGGGGCGGTTTACGGTACAGGTTAGGGTACGACCACAGTTTAGTGTGAGCGTACGTGTTAGGGTAAGGGTTAGTTTTAGCCTACGGCTTAGGATTAGGGGACGAGTTAGGGTAAGGTTTCGGGTAAGTGTAAGGGTTAGGGTTAGGGTTAGGGCTAGGGGATGGGGACAGTTTAGGGTACATGTTAGGGTACGACAACGGTTTAGGGTGAGCGTACGTGTTAGGTTTCGGGTTAGTGTTAGTGTACGGATTAGGATTAGGGGATGGGTTAAGGTAAGGCTTCGGGTAAGGGTAAGGGTTAGGGGTAGGGTTAGGGTTAGGGGACGGGGATTGGGATGGTTTAGGGTACAGGTTAGGGTAGGACAACGGTTTAGGGTGAGCGTACATGTTAGGGCAGAGTTTACTGTTAGCGTACATGTTAGGATTAGAGGACGGGTTAGGGTAAGGCTTCGGGTAAGGTTTAGTGTTAGGGTTAGGGTTAGGGGACGGTTTAGGGTACAGGTTAGGGTACGACAATGGTTTAGGTTGAGCGTACGAGTTAGGACAGAGGTTAGTGTTAGCGTACGGGTTAGGATTCGGGGACGGGTTAGGGTAAGGCTTCGGGTAAGGGTTAGGGTTTGGGTTAGGGTTAGGGTTAGGGTTAGGGCACGGGAACAGTTTAGGGTACAGGTTAGGGTACAACAAGGGTTTAGGGTGAGCGTACGTGGTAGGGTATGGTTTAGTGTTAGCGTACGGGTTCGGTATATGTGATGGGTTAGGGTAAGGCTTCGCGTAAGGGTTAGGGTTAGGGGATGGGGAGGGTTTAGGGTACAGGTTAGGGTACGACAACCGTTTAGGGTGAGCGTACGTGTTAGGGTACGGGTTAGTGTTAGCGTACGGGTTAGTATTAGGGGACGGGATAGGGTAAGGCTTCGGGTAAGGGTTAGGGTTAGGGTTAGGGTTAGGGGACGGATACGATTTAGGGTACAGGTTAGGGTACGACAACGCTTTAGGGTGAGCGTACATGTTAGAGTACGGGTTAGGGTTTGTGTACGATTTAGGATTAGGGGACGGGTTAGGGTAAGGCTTCGGGTAAGGGTTACGGTTAGGGCTAGGGTTAGGGTTAGGGGAGCGGGACGGGGACAGTTTAGGGTACAGGTTAGGGTACAACAAGGGTTTAGGGTGAGCGTATGTGTTAGTGTATGAGTTAGTGTTAGCGTATGGGTTAGGAGTAGGGGATGCGTTAGGGTAAGGCTTCGGGTAAGGTTTAGGGTTAGGGTTAGGGTTAGGGTTAGGGGACGGGGACGGTTTAGGGTACAGTTTAGTGTACGACAACTGTTTAGGGTGAGCGTACGTTTTAGGGTACAAGTTAGTGTTAGCGTACGGGTTAGGATTAGGGGACGGGTTAGGGAAAGGCTTCGGGTAAGGGTTAGTGTTAGGGTTAGGTTTACTGTTAGGGTTAGGGGACAGGGACGGTTTAGGGTACAGGTTAGGTTACGACAACGGTTTCGGGTGAGCGTACGTGTTAGGGTACGGGTTAGTGTTAGCATACGGGTTAGGATTAGGGGACGTGTTAGGGTAAGGCTTCGGGTAAGTGTTACGGTTAGGGTTAGGGTTAGGGTTAGGGGACGGGGACGGGGACGGTTTAGGGTACAGGTTAGGGTACGACAACGCTTTAGGGTGAGCGTATGTGTTAGGGCACGGGTTAGTGTTAGCGTACGGTTTAGGATTAGGGGACGGGTTAGGGTAAGGCTTCGGGTAAGGGTTAGGTTTAGGGTTAGGTGACGGTGTAGGGTACAGGTTAGAGTACGACAACCTTTTAGGGTGAGCGTACGTCTCAGGGTACGGTTTAGTGATAGCGTACGGGTTAGGATTAGGGTACGGGTTAGTGTAAGGCTTCAGGTAAGAGTTAGGGTTAGGGTTAGGGTTAGGGGACGGGGACTGTTTAGGGTACAGGTTAGGGTATGACAGTGGTTTAGGGTGAGCGTACGTGTTAGGGTACGGGTTAGTGTTAGCGTACGGGTTAGGAGTAGGGGACAGGTTAGGTTAAGTATTCGGGTAAGGGTTAGTGTTAGGGTTCGGGTTAGGGTTAGGGGATGGGGATGGTTTAAGGTACAGGTTAGGGTACGTCCACGGTTTAGGGTGAGCGTACGTGTTAGGGTACTGTTTAGTGTTAGCGTATGGGTTAGGATTAGGGGACGTGTTAGGTTAAGGCTTCGGGTAAGGGTTAGGGTTAGGGTTAGGGGACGGGGATGGTTTAGGGTACAGTTTAGGGTACGACAACCGTTTAGGGTGAGCGTATATGTTAGGGTACGGGTTAGTGTTAGCGTACGGGTTAGGATTATGGGACGGGTTGGGGTAAGGCTTCGGGTAAGCTTTAGGGTTAGGATAAGGGTTAGGGTTAGGGTTAGGGTAGAGGGACGGTTTAGGGTACAGGTTAGGATACAACAACGGTTTAGGGTGAGCGTACGTGTTAGGGCAAGGGTTAGTGTTAGCGTACGGGTTAGGTTTAGGGGACAGGTTAGGGTAAGGCTCCGCGTAAAGGTTAGGGTTAGTGTTAGGGTTAGGGTTAGGGGACGGAGACGGTTTACGTTACAGGTTAGTGTACGACAACGTTTTAATGTGAGCGTACGTGTAAGGGTACGGGATAGTGTTAGCGTACGGGTTAGGAATAGGGGACATGTTAGGGTAAGGTTTCGGGTAAGGGCTAGGGTTAGGGGACGGGGACGGGACGGTTTAGGGTACAGGTTAGGGTATGACAACGGTTTAGGGTGAGCGCACGTATTAGGGTACGGGTTAGTGTTAGCGTACAGATTAGGATTAGGGGACGGGTTAGCGTAAGGCTTTGGGTAAGGGTTAGGGTGAGGGTTAGGTTTAGGGTTAGGGGACGGGGACAGTTTCGGGTACAGGTTAGGGTAAGATAACGGTTTAGGGTGAGCGTACGTGTTAGGGTACGGGTTAGTGTTAGCGTACAGGTTAGGATTAGATGACGGGTTAGGGTAAGGCTTCGGGTAAGGGTTAGGGTTAGGGTTAAGGTTAGGGTTAGGGGACGGGGACGGGGATGTATTAGGGTACAGTTTAGGGTACGACAACTGTTTAAGGTGAGTGTACGTGTTAGGGTACGGGTTAGTGTTAGCGTACGGGTTCGGATTAGGGGACGGGTTAGGGTAATGCTTCAGGTAAGGGCTAGGGTTAGGGTTAGGGTTAGGGTTAGAGGACGGGGACGGTTTAGTGTACAGGTTAGCGTACGACCACAGTTTAGTGTGCGCGTACGTGTTAGGGTACGGGTTAGTTTTAGCCTACGGCTTAGGATTAGGGGACGAGTTAGGGCAAGGTTTCGGGTAAGTGTTAGGGTTAGGGTTAGGGTTAGGTGACGGAGACGGTTTAGGGTACAGGTTAGGGTACGGCAAAGTTTTAGGGTGAGCGTACATATTAGTGTACGTGTTAGTGTTAGCGTACGGGTTAGGATTAGGGGACGGGTTGGGGTAAGGCTACGGGTAAGGTTTAGGATTAGGGTTAGGTGACGGGAACGGGGACGGATTTGGGTACACGTTAGGGTACGACAACGGTTTAGCGTGAGCGTACGTGTTAGGGTATGGGTTAGAGTTAGCGTACAGTTTAAGATTAGGGGACGGTTTAGGGTAGGGCTTCGGGTAAGGGTTAAGTTTAGGGTTAGGGTTAGGGTTAGGGTTAGGGGACGGGGACGGTTTAGGGTACAGGTTAGGGTACGAAAACGGTTTAGGGTGAGCGTACGTGTTAGGGTATGGGTTAGTGTTAGCGTACGGGTTAGGATTAGGGGACGGGTTAGGGTAAGGCTTCGGGTAAGGTTTAGGGTTAGGGTTAGGTTTAGGCTTAGGGTTAGGGGACGGGGATGGTTTAGGGTACAGGTTAGGTTACGACAACGGTTTCGGGTGAGCGTACGTGGTAGGGTACGGGTTAGTGTTAGCGTACGGGTTATGATTAGGGGACGTGTTAGGGTAAGGCTTCGGGTAAGGGTTAAGTTTACGGTTAGGTTTAGGGTTAGGGGACGGGGACGGGGACGGTTTAGGGTTCAGGTTAGGGTACAACAACGATTTAGGGTGAGTGTACGTGTTAGGGTATGGTTTAGTGTTAGCGTACGGGTTAGGATTAGGGGAGGGGTTAGTGTAAGGCTTTGGGTAAGGGTTAGGGTTAGGGTTAAGCTTAGGGGATGGGGACGGGGAGAGTTTAGGGTACAGGTTAGGGTACGACAACAGTTTATGGTGAGCGTACGTGTTTGGGTACTTGTTAGTGTTAGCGTACGGGTTAGGATTAGGGGACCGTTTAGGGTAAGGCTTTGGGTAAGGGTTTGGGTTAGGGTTAGGGTTAGGTTTAGGGGACGGGGATGGTTTAGGGTACAGGTTAGGGTACAACAACCGTTTAGGTTGAGCATACGTGTTAGGGTACGGGTTAGTGTTAGCGTACGGGTTAGGATTATGGGAAGTGTTAGGGTAAGGCTTCGGGTAAGGGTTAGGGTTAGGGTTAGGGTTAGGTTTAGTGGACGGGGACGGTTTAGGGTACAGGTTAGTGTACGAAAACGGTTTAGGGTGAGTGTGCGTTTTAGGGTATGGGTTAGTGTTAGCCTACAGGTTATGATTAGGGTACGGGTTAGGATAAGGCTTCGGGTAAGGGTTAGGGTTAGGGTTAGGGGACGGGGACGGGGACGGTTTAGGGTACAGGTTAGGGTACGACAACGGTTTAGTGTGAGCGTACGTGTTAGGTTACGCTTTAATATTTGCGTACGGGATAGGATTAGGGGACGGGTTATGTTAAGGCTTCGGGAAAGGATTAGGGTTAGGGTTAGGGTTAGGGTTAGGGTTAGGGTTAAGGGACGGGGAAGGTTTAGGGTACAGTTTAGGGTACGACAATGCTTCAGGGTGACCGTACGTTTTAGGGTATGTGTTATTGTTAGCGTACGGGTTAGGATTAGGAGACGGGTTAGGGTAAGGCTTCGGGTAAGGGTTAGATTTAGGGTTAGGGTTAGGTTTAGGTTTAGGGGACGGACACGGTTTAGGGTACAGGTTAGAGTACGACAACGGTTTAGGGTGAGCGTACGTGTTAGGCTACGTGTTAGTGTCAGCGTACGGTTTAGGATTAGGGGACGGTTTAGTGTAAGGCTTCGGGTAAGGTTTAGGGTTAGGGTTAGGGTTAGGGTTAGGGTTAGGTCATGGGGACGGTTTAGGGTACAGGTTAGGGTACGACAACGGTTTACGTTGAGCATATGTTTTAGGGCACAGGTTAGTGTTAGTGTACGGGTTAGGATTAGGGGACGTGTTAGGGTAATGCTTTGGGTAAGGGATAGGATTAGGGTGAGGTTAGGGTTAGGTTTAGGGGACGGGGACGGTTTAGGGTACAGGTTAGGGTACGACAACAGTTCAGGGTGAGCGTACGTGTTAGGGCACGGGTTAGTGTGAGCGTACGGTTTAGGATTAGGGGACGGTTAGGCTAAGGCTTCGGGGAATGGTTAGGGTTAGGGTTAGGGTTAGGTTTAGGGGACGGGGACGGGGACGGTTTAGGGTACAGGTTAGGGTAGGACAATGGTTTAGGGTGAGTGTACGTGTTAGGGTACGGGTTAGTGTTAGCATACGGGTTAGGATTAGGGGACGTGTTAGGGTAAGGCTTCGGGTAAGTGTTACGGTTAGGGTTAGGGTTAGGGTTAGGGGACGGGGACGGGGACGGTTTAGGGTACAGGTTAGGGTACGACAACGCTTTAGGGTGAGCGTATGTGTTAGGGCACGGGTTAGTGTTAGCGTACTGTTTAGGATTAGGGGACGGGTTAGGGTAAGGCTTCGGGTAAGGGTTAGGGTTAGGGTTAGGGGACGGTGTAGGGTACAGGTTAGAGTACGACAACCTTTTAGGGTGAGCGTACGTCTCAGGGTACGGTTTAGTGATAGCGTACGGGTTAGGATTAGGGTACGGGTTAGTGTAAGGCTTCAGGTAAGAGTTAGGGTTAGGGTTAGGGTTAGGGGACGGGGACTGTTTAGGGTACAGTTTAGGGTATGACAGTGGTTTAGGGTGAGCGTACGTGTTAAGGTACGGGTTAGTGTTAGCGTACGGG
Organism: Delphinapterus leucas; assembly: GCF_059928025.1. Classification (NCBI taxonomy): domain Eukaryota; kingdom Metazoa; phylum Chordata; class Mammalia; order Artiodactyla; family Monodontidae; genus Delphinapterus; species Delphinapterus leucas. Next base: position 20,777,561 of record NW_028322232.1, read on the forward strand.
TTAGGAGTAGGGGACAGGTTAGGTTAAGTATTCGGGTAAGGGTTAGTGTTAGGGTTCGGGTTAGGGTTAGGGGATGGGGACGGTTTAAGGTACAGGTTAGGGTACGTCCACGGTTTAGGGTGAGCGTACGTTTTAGGGTACAAGTTAGTGTTAGCGTACGGGTTAGGATTAGGGGACGGGTTAGGGAAAGGCTTCGGGTAAGGGTTAGTGTTAGGGTTAGGTTTACAGTTAGGGTTAGGTGACAGGGACGGTTTAGGGTACAGGTTAGGATACGACAACGGTTTAGGCTGAGCGTACGTGTTAGGTTACGGGTTAGTGTTAACGTACGGGTTAGCATTAGGTTACGGGTTATGGGAAGGCTTCGAGTAAGGGTTAGGGTTAGGGTTAGGGTTAGGGTTAGGGTTCGGGTTAAGGGACGGGGACGGCTTAGGGTCCAGTTTAGTGTACAACAACGGTTCAGAGTGAGCGTACGTGTTAGGGTACGTGTTAGTGTTCGCGTACGGTTTAGGAATAGGGGACGGGTTAGGGTAAGGCTTCGGGTAAGGGTTAGGGTTAGGGCTAGGGTTAGGGTTAGGGGACTGTTTAGGGTACAGGTTAGTGTACGACAACGTTTTTGGGTGAGCATACGTGTTAGGGTATGGGTTAGTGTTAGCGTACGGGTTAGGATTTGGGGACAGGTTAGGGTAAGGCTTCGGGTAAGTCTTAGGGTTAGGGTTAGGGTTAGGGTTAGGGGACGGGGACGGTTTAGTGTACAGGTTAGGGTACGACAACGCTTTAGGTTGAGCGTACATGTTAGGGCACGGGTTAGTGTTAGTGTACGAGTTAGGATTAGGGGACGGGTTAGGGTAAGGCTTCGGGTAAGTGTTAGGGTTAGAGTTAGATTTAGGGTTAGGGGACGGGGACGGTTTAGGGTACAGGTTAGGGTACGACAACGGTTTAGGGTGATCGTACATGTTAGAGTATGGACTAGTGTTAGCGTACGAGTTAGGATTAGGGGACGGGTTAGTGTAAGGCTTCGGGCAAGGGTTAGGGTTAGGCTTAGGGATAGGTTTAGGGGACGTGGACGGGGACGGGGAAGGTTTAGGGTATAGGTTAGGATATGAGAACAGTTTAGGGTGCGCGTACGGGTTAGGGTAAGGGTTAGTTTTAGCGTATGGGTTAGGATTAGGGGACGGGTTAGGGTAAGGGGTTAGGATTAGGGGACGGGTTAGGGTAAGGCTTCAGGTAAGGGTTAGGGTTAGAGTTAGGGTTAGGTTACGGGGACGGTTTAGGGTACAGGTTAGGGTACGAAAAAGGTTTAGGGTGAGCGTACGTGTTAGGGTACGATTTAGTGTTAGCGTACGGGTTAGGATTAGGGAAGTGGTTAGGGTAAGGCTTCGGGCAAGTGTTAGGCTTAGGGTTAGGGTTAGGGTTAGGGGACGGGGACAGTTTAGGGTACAGGATAGTGTATGACAACGGTTTAGGGTGAGCGTACGTGTTAGGGTACAGGTTAGAGTTAGCGTACGCGTTAGGATTAGGGGATGTGTTAGGGTAAGGCTTCAGGTAAGGGTTAGGGTTAGGGCTACGGGACGGGGACGGTTTAGCGTACAGGTTAGGGTACGACAACGGTTTAGGGTGAGCGTACGTGTTAGGGCATGGGTTAGTTTTAGCGTATCGGTTAGGATTATGGGATGGTTTACGGTAAGGCTTCGGGTAAGAGTTAGGGTTTGGGTTAGGGTTAGGGGACGGGGACGGGGACGGTTTAGGGTACAGGTTAGGGTACGACCACGCTTTAGGGTGAGCGTACATGTTAGGGCAGTTGTTAGTGTTAGCGTACGGGTTAGACTTAGGGGACTGGTTAGGGTAAGGCTTCGGGTAATGGATAGGGTTAGGGTTAGGGTTAGGGTTAGGGTTAGGGGACGGGTATGGTTTAGGGTACAGGTTAGGGTATGACAATGGTTTACGGTGAGTGTACGTGTTAGGGTACGGGTTAGTGTTAGCGTACGGGTTAGGATTATGGGACGGGTTATGGTAAGGCTTCGGGTAAGTGTTAGGGTTAGGGTTATGGTTAGGGTTAGGGTACAGGGACGGTTTAGGGTACAGGTTAGGGTACGACAACGGTTTAGGGTGAGTGTACGTGTTAGGGCAAGGGTGAGTGTTAGCGTACGGGTTAGGATTAGTGGACAGGAAAGGGTAAGGCTTCGGGTAAAGGTTACGGTTAGGGTTAGAGTTAGGCTTAGGGGACGGGGACGGTTTAGGTTACAGGTTAGGGTACGACAACAGTTTACGATGAGCGTACGTGTTAGAATACGTGTTAGTCTTAGCGTAGCGGTTAGGATTAGGGGACGGGTTAGGGTAAGGCTTCGGGTAAGGGTTAGGGTTAGGGTTAGGGCTAGGGGACGGGGTCGGTTTAGGGTACATGTTAGGGTATGACAACGTTTTAGGGTGAGCGTACGTGTTAGGTTACGTGTTAGTGTTAGCGTACGGATTAGGATTAGGGGACGGGTTAAGGTAAGGCTTCGGGTAAGGGTTAGGGTTAGGGTTAGGGTTAGGGGACGGGGACGGGGACGGGGACGGGACGGTTTAGGGTACAGTTTAGGGTACGACAAAGGTTTAGGATGAGCGTACGTGTTAGGATAATTGTTAGTGTAAGCGTACGGGTTAGGATTAGTGGACGGGTTAGGGTAAGGCTTCGAGTAAGGGTTAAGTTTAGGGTTAGGATTTGGGTTAGGGTTAGGGGACGTGGACGGTTTAGAGTACAGGTTAGGGTAGGACAACGGTTTAGGGTGAGGGTACATGTTAGGTCACAGTTTACTGTTAGCGTACAGTTTAGGATTAGAGGACGGGTTAGGTTAAGGCTTCGGGTAAGGGTTAGGGTTAGGGTTAGGGTTAGGGGACGGTTTAGGGTACAGGTTAGGGTACGAAAATGGTTTAGGTTGAGCGTACGTGTTAGGGCACAGGTTAGTGTTAGCGTACGGGTTAGGATTAGGGGACGGGTTAGGGTAAGGCTCCGGGTAAGGGTTAGGGTTTGGGTTAGGGTTAGGGTTAGGGTTAGGGCACGGGAACGGTTTAGGGTACACGTTAGGGTACAACAATGCTTTAGGGTGAGCGTACGTGGTAGGGTATGTGTTAGTGTTAGCGAATGGATTAGGATTAGGGGACGGGTTAGGATAAGCTTCGGGTAAGGGTTAGGGTTAGGGTTAGGTTTAGGGTTAGGGTTAGGGGATGGGGAGGGTTTAGGGTACAGGTTAGGGTACAACAACGGTTTAGGGTGAGCGTACGTGATAGGGTATGGGTTAGTGTTAGCGTACGGGTTCCGATTAGGTGATGGGTTAGGGTAAGGCTTCGGGTAAGGGTTAGGGTTAGGGTTAGGTTTAGGGTAAGTGTTAGGGCATGGGGAGGGTTTAGGGTACAGGTTAGGCTACGACAACGGTTTAGGCTGAGCGTACATGTTAGGGTACGGGTTAATGTTAGCGTACGGTTTAGGATTAGGGGACGGGTTAGGGTAAGCCTTCGGGTAAGTGTTAGTGTTAGGGTTAGGGTTACGGTTATGTTTAGGCGACGGGGACTGTTTAGGGTACAGCTTAGGTTAAGATAACGGTTTAGGGTGAGCGAACATGTTAGGGTACGGGTTAGTGTTAGCGTACGGTTTAGGATTAGAGGACGGGTTAGGGTAAGGCTCCGGGTAAGGGTTAGGGTTAGGGTTAGGGGATGGGGACGGTTTAGGGTACAGGTTAGTGTACGAGAACGGTTTAGAGTGAGCCTATGTGTTAGGGTATGGGTTAGTGTTAGCGTATGGTCTAGAATTGGGGGCCGAGTTAGGGTAAGGCTTCGGGTAAGGGTTAGGGATAGTGTTAGGGTTAGGGTTAGGGGACGGGGATGGTTTAGGGTACAGGTTAGGGTACGAAAACGATTTAGGGTGAGCGTACGTTTTAGGGTACGGGTTAGTGTTAGCGTACGGGTTAGGATTATGGGACGGGTTAGGGTAAGGCTTCGGGTAAGTGTTAGGGTTAGGGTTAGGGTTAGAGTTAGGGTTAGGGTTAGGGTACAGGGACGGTTCAGGGTACAGGTTAGGGTACGACAATGGTTTAGGGTGAGTGTACGTGTTAGGGCAAGGGTTAGTGTTAGCATACGGGTTAGGATTAGGGGACAGATTAGGGTAAGGCTTCGGGTAAGGGTTAGGGTTAGGGTTAGGGTTAGGGTTAGGGGACGGGGACGGTTTAGGTTACAGGTTAGTGTACGACAACAGTTTAGGGTGAGCGTATGTGTTAGGGTACTTGTTAGTGTTAGTGTTAGGATTGGGTACGAGTTAGGGTAAGGCTTCGTGTAAGGATTAGGGTTAGGGTTAGGGCTAGGGGACGGTGACGGTTTAGGGTACAGGTTAGGGTATGACAACGGTTTAGGGTGAGGGTATGTGTTAGGGCATGGGTTAGTTTTAGCGTATCGGTTAGAATTATGAGACGGGTTAGGGTAAGGCTTCGGGTAAGGCTTAGGGTTTGGGTTAGGGTTAGGGTTAGGGAACGGGGACGGGGACGGTTTAGTGTACTGGTTAGGGTACAACCACACTTTAGGGTGAGCGTACGTGTTAGGGCACGGGTTAGTGTTAGCGTACGGGTTAGGATTAGGGGACGGGTTACGGTAAGGCTTCGGGTAAGGGTTAGGTTTAGGGTTAGGGTTAGGGGACGGGGACGGGGACAGGGACGGTTTAGGGTACAGGTTAGTGTACGACAGCGGTTTAGGGTGAGCGTACGTGTTAGGGTATGGGTTAGTGTTAGCGTACGGGTTAGGATTAGGGCACGGGTTAGGGTAAGGCTTGGTGTAAGGGTTAGAGTTAGGGTTAGGGTTAGGGTTAGGGGAGTGGGACGGTTTAGGGTACAGGTTAGGGTAGGACAATGGTTTAAGTTCAGCGTACATGTTAGGGCACAGTTTACTGTTAGCGTACGGGTTAGGATTAGAGGACGGGTTATGGTAAGGCTTCGGGTAACGGTTAGGTTTAGGTTTAGGGTTAGGGTTAGGGGATGGGGACGGTTTAGGGTACATGTTAGGGTACGACAACGGTTTAGGGTGAGCGTGCGTGTTAGGGTACGGGTTAGTGTTAGCGTACAGGTTAGGATTTGGGGACGGGTTAGGGTAAGGCGTCAGGTAAGGGTTAGGGTTAGGGTTAGGGTTAGGGTTAAGGGTCGGGGACAGGGACGGTTTAGGGTACAGGTTAGGGTACGACAACAGTTTAGGGTGAGCGTACATGTTAGGGTACGGGTTAGTGTTAGCGTACGGGTTAGGATTATGGGACGGGTTAGGGTAAGGCGTCGGGTAAGGGTTAGGGTTAGGGTTAGGGTTAGGGTTAATGGTCAGGGACAGGGACGGTTTAGGGTACAGTTTAGGGTACGACAACCGTTTAGGGTGAGCGTACATGTTAGGGTACGGGTTAGTGTTAGCGTACGGGTTAGGATTATGGGACGGGTTAGGGTAAGGCTTCGGGTAAGCTTTAGGGTTAGGATAAGGGTTAGGGTTAGGGTTAGGGTAGAGGGACGGTTTAGGGTACAGGTTAGGGTACGACAACGGTTTAGGGTGAGCGTACGTGTTAGGGCAAGTGTTTGTGTTAGCGTACGGGTTAGGATTAGGGGACAGGTTAGGGTAAGGCTCCGGGTAAGGGTTAGGGTTAGGGTTAGGGGACGGAGACGGTTTAGGTTACAGGTTAGTGTACGACAACGTTTTAAGGTGAGCGTACGTGTAAGGGTACGGGATAGTGTTAGCGTACGGGTTAGGAATAGGGGACATGTTAGGGTAAGGTTTCGGGTAAGGGCTAGGGTTAGGGGACGGGGACGGGACGGTTTAGGGTACAGGTTAGTGTACGAGAACGGTTTAGGTTGAGCATACGGTTTAGGTTACGGGTTAGTGTTAGCGTACGGGTTAGGATTAGGGGACGGGTTAGGGTAAGGCTTTGTGTAAGGGTTAGGTTTAGGGTTAGGGGACGGGGACGATTTAGGGTACAGCTTAGTGTACGACAAAGTTTTAGGGTGAGCGTATGTGTTAGGATACAGGTTAGTGTTAGCATACGGGTTAGAATTAGGGGACGAGTTAGGGTAAGGCTTCGGGTAAGGATTAGGGTTAGGGTTAGGGTTAGGGGACAGGGACGATTTAGGGTACAGGTTAATGTACGACAACGGTTTAGGGTGAGCGTACGTGTTAGGGCACGGGTTAGTGTTAGCGTAGCGTTTAGGATTATGGGATGGGTTAGTGTAAGGCTTCGGGTAAGGGTTAGGGTTTGGGTTAGGGTTAGGTTTAGGGTACAGGGACAGGAACGGTTTAGGGTACAGGTTAGGGTACGACAACGCTTTAGGGTGAGCGTACATGTTAGGGCACGGGTTAGAGTTAGCATACGGTTAGGATTAAGGGACGGGTTAGGGTAAGGCTTCGGTTAAGGTTTAGGGTTATGGTTAGGGTTCGGGTTAGTGTTAGGTAATGGGGACGGTTTAGGGTACAGCTTAGTGTACGACAAATGTTTCGGGTGAGCGTACGTGTTAGGGCACGGGTTAGTGTTAGCGTGCGGGTTAGGTTTAGGGGACCGGTTAGGGTAAGGCTTCGGGTAAGGTTTAAGGTTAGGGTTAGGGTTAGGGTTAGGGGACAGGGACGATTTAGGGGACAGGTTAGGGTACGACAACGTTTTAGGGTGAGCGTACGTGTTAGGGTACGGGTTAGTGTTAGCGTACGGGTTAGGATTACGGGACGGGTTAGGGTAAGGCTTCTGGTAAGGGTTAGGGTTAGGGTTAGGGTTAGGGTTAGGGGACAGGGACGATTTAGGGTACAGGTTAGGGTACGACATCGTTTTAGGGTGAGCGTACGTGTTAGGGTACGGGTTAGTGTTAGCGTACGGGTTAGGATTACGGGACGGGTTAGGGTAAGGCTTCTGGTAAGGGTTAGGGTTAGGGTTAGGGGACGGGGACCGTTTAGGGTACAGGTTAGGGTACGTCAACGGTTTAGGGTGAGCGTACGTGTTAGGGTAACGGTTAGTGTTAGCGTAAGGGTTAGGATTATGGGACGGGTTAGTGTAAGGCTTCGGGTAAGCGTTAGGGTTAGGGTTAGGGTTAGGGTTACGGTTAGGGTTAAGGGACGGGGACGGTTTAGGGTACAGGTTAGTGTACGACAAATGTTTAGGGTGAGCGTACGTGATAGGGTATGGGTTAGTGTTCGCGTACGTGATAGGATCAGGGGACGGGTTAGGGTAAGGCTTCGGGTAAGGGTTATGGTTAGGGTTAGGGTTAGGGAACGGGGACGGTTTAGGGTACAGGTTAGGGTACGACAACGGTTTAGGGTGAGCGTATGTGTTAGGGCAGGGTTTACTGTTAGCGTACGTGTTAGGATTAGAGGACGGGTTAGGTTAAGGATTCGGGTAATTGTTAGGGTTAGGGTAAGGGTTACGGGATGGGGACGGTTTAGGGTACAGGTTAGGGTACGACAAAGTTTTAGGGTGAGCGTACGTGTTAGGACTCGGTTTAGTGTTAGCGTACGGGTTAGGATTAAGGGACGGGTTAGGGTAAGGCTTCGGTTAAGGGTTAGGGTTAGGGTTAGGTTTAGGGTTACTGTTAGGGGACGGGGACGGTTTAGGGTACAGGTTGGGGTACGACAACGGTTTAGGGTGAGCGTACGTGTTAGGGTACGGGTTAGTGTTAACGTACGGGTTAGGATTAGGACACGGGTTAGGGTAAGGCTTCGGGTATGTGTTAGGGTTACGGTTAGGGACGGGGACGGTTTAGGGTACAGGTTAGGGTAGGACAACGGTTTAGGGTGAGGGTACATGTTAGGGCACAGTTTACTGTTAGCGTACAGGTTAGGATTAGAGGACGGGTTAGAGTAAGGATTCGGGTAAGTGTTAGGGTTAGGGTTAGGATTAGGGGACGGTTTAGGGTACAGGTTAGGGTACGACAATTGTTTAGGTTGAGCGTACGTGTTAGGGCACAGGTTAGTGTTAGCGTACGGGTTAGGATTAGGGGATGGGTTAGGGTAAGGCTCCGGGTAAGGGTTAGGGTTTGGGTTAGGGTTAGGGTTAGGGTTAGGGCACGGGAACGGTTTAGGGTACACGTTAGGGTACAACAATGCTTTAGGGTGAGCGTACGTGGTAGGGTATGTGTTAGTGTTAGCGAACGGGTTAGGATTAGGGGACGGGTTAGGATAAGCTTCGGGTAAGGGTTAGGTTTAGGGTTAGGTTTAGGGTTAGGGTTAGGGGATGGGGAGGGTTTAGGGTACAGGTTAGGGTACAACAACGGTTTAGGGTGAGCGTACGTGATAGGGTATGGGTTAGTGTTAGCGTACGGGTTCCGATTAGGTGATGGGTTAGGGTAAGGCTTCGGGTAAGGGTTAGGGTTAGCGTTAGGTTTAGGGTAAGTGTTAGGGCATGGGGAGGGTTTAGGGTACAGGTTAGGCTACGACAACGGTTTAGGGTGAGCGTGCGTGTTAGGGTATGGGTTAGTGTTAGCGTACGGGTTAGGATTAAGGGTCGGGTTAGGGTAAGGCTTGGGGTAAGGTTTAGGTTTAGGGCTAGGTTTAGGGTTAGGGTTAGGGGACGGGGATGGTTTAGGGTACAAGTTAGGGTAGGACAATGGTTTAGGTTGAGTGTACATTTTAGGGCACAGTTTACTGTTAGCGTACGGGTTAGGATTAGAGGACGGGTTATGGCAAGGCTTCGGGTAAGTATTAGGGTTAAGGTTAGTTGACGGGGATGGTTTAGGGTACAGGTTAGTGTATGAGAATGGTTTGGGTGAGCGTACGTGTTAGGATACGGGTTAGAGTTAGCGTATGGGTTAGGATTAGGGGACGGGTTAGTGTAAGGCTTCGCGTAAGGATTAGGGTTAGGGTTAGGGGACGGGGACAGTTTAGGGTACAGGTTAGGGTATGACAACGGTTTAGGGTGAGCGTATGTGTTAGGGCATGGGTTAGTTTTAGCGTATCGGTTAGGATTATGAGACGGGTTAGTGTAAGGCTTCGGGTAAGGCTTAGGGTTTGGGTTAGGGTTAGGGTTAGGGATCGGGGACGGGGACGGTTTAGTGTACTGGTTAGGGTACAACCACACTTTAGGTTGAGCGTACGTGTTAGGGCACGGGTTAGTTTTAGCGTACGGGTTAGGATTAGGGGACGGGTTAGGGTAAGCCTTCGGGTAAGGGTTAGGTTTAGGGTTAGGGTTAGGGGACGGGGACGGGGACGGGGATGGTTTAGGGTACAGGTTAGTGTACGACAGCGGTTTAGGGTCAGCGTACGTGTTAGGGTATGGGTTAGTGTTAGCGTACGGGTTAGGAATAGGGCACGGGTTAGGGTAAGGCTTGGTGTAAGGGTTAGGGTTAGGGTTAGGGTTAGGGTTAGGGGAGTGGGACGGTTTAGGGTACAGGTTAGGGTAGGACAATGGTTTAGGTTCAGCGTACATGTTAGGGCACAGTTTACTGTTAGCGTACGGGTTAGGATTAGAGGACGGGTTATGGTAAGGCTTCGGGTAAGGGTTAGGTTTAGGTTTAGGGTTAGGGTTAGTGTTAGGGGACGGGGACGGTTTAGGGTACAGGTTAGGGTACGACAACAGTTTAGGGTGAGCGTACATGTTAGGGTACGGGTTAGTGTTAGCGTACGGGTTAGGATTATGGGACGGGTTAGGGTAAGGCGTCGGGTAAGGGTTAGGGTTAGGGTTAGGGTTAGGGATAATGGTCAGGGACAGCGACGGTTTAGGGTACAGTTTAGGGTACGACAACCGTTTAGGGTGAGCGTACATGTTAGGGTACGGGTTAGTGTTAGCGTACGGGTTAGGATTATGGGACGGGTTAGGGTAAAGCTTCGGGTAAGCTTTAGGGTTAGGATAAGGGTTAGGGTTAGGGTTAGGGTAGAGGGACGGTTTAGGGTACAGGTTAGGGTACGACAACGGTTTAGGGTGAGCGTACGTGTTAGGGCAAGGGTTAGTGTTAGCGTACGGGTTAGGATTAGGGGACAGGTTAGGGTAAGGCTCCGGGTAAGGGTTAGGGTTAGGGTTAGGGTTAGGGTTAGGGTTAGGGGACGGAGACGGTTTAGGTTACAGGTTAGTGTACGACAACGTTTTAAGGTGAGCGTACGTGTAAGGGTACGGGATAGTGTTAGCGTACGGGTTAGGAATAGGGGACATGTTAGGGTAAGGTTTCGGATAAGGGCTAGGGTTAGGGCACGGGGACGGGACGGTTTAGGGTACAGGTTAGTGTACGAAAACGGTTTAGGTTGAGCATACGGGTTGGGTTACGGGTTAGTGTTAGCGTACGGGTTAGGATTAGGGGACGGGTTAGGGTAAGGCTTCGGGTAAGGATTAGGGTTAGGGTTAGGGTTGGGGACAGGGACGATTTAGGGTACAGGTTAATGTACGACAACGGTTTAGGGTGAGCGTACGTGTTAGGGCACGGGTTAGTGTTAGCGTAGCGTTTAGGATTATGGGATGGGTTAGTGTAAGGCTTCGGGTAAGGGTTAGGGTTTGGGTTAGGGTTAGGGTTAGGGTACAGGGACAGGAACGGTTTAGGGTACAGGTTAGGGTACGACAACGCTTTAGGGTGAGCGTACGTGTTAGGGCACGGATTAGTGTTAGCGTACGGTTAGGATTAGGGGACGGGTTAGGGTAAGGCTTCGGGTAAGGTTTAGGGTTATGGTTAGGGTTCGGGTTAGTGTTAGGTAATGGGGACGGTTTAGGGTACAGCTTAGTGTACGACAAATGTTTCGGGTGAGCGTACGTGTTAGGGCACGGGTTAGTGTTAGCGTGCGGGTTAGGTTTAGGGGACCGGTTAGGGTAAGGCTTCGGGTAAGGTTTAAGGTTAGGGTTAGGGTTAGGGTTAGGGGACAGGGACGATTTAGGGTACAGGTTAGGGTACGACAAGGTTTTAGGGTGAGCGTACGTGTTAGGGTACGGGTTAGTGTTAGCGTACGGGTTAGGATTACGGGACGGGTTAGGGTAAGGCTTCGGGTAAGGGTTAGGGTTAGCGTTAGGTTTAGGGTAAGTGTTAGGGCATGGGGAGGGTTTAGGGTACAGGTTAGGCTACGACAACGGTTTAGGGTGAGCGTGCGTGTTAGGGTATGGGTTAGTGTTAGCGTACGGGTTAGGATTAAGGGTCGGGTTAGGGTAAGGCTTGGGGTAAGGTTTAGGTTTAGGGCTAGGTTTAGGGTTAGGGTTAGGGGACGGGGATGGTTTAGGGTACAAGTTAGGGTAGGACAATGGTTTAGGTTGAGTGTACATTTTAGGGCACAGTTTACTGTTAGCGTACGGGTTAGGATTAGAGGACGGGTTATGGCAAGGCTTCGGGTAAGTATTAGGGTTAAGGTTAGTTGACGGGGATGGTTTAGGGTACAGGTTAGTGTATGAGAATGGTTTGGGTGAGCGTACGTGTTAGGATACGGGTTAGAGTTAGCGTATGGGTTAGGATTAGGGGACGGGTTAGTGTAAGGCTTCGCGTAAGGATTAGGGTTAGGGTTAGGGGACGGGGACAGTTTAGGGTACAGGTTAGGGTATGACAACGGTTTAGGGTGAGCGTATGTGTTAGGGCATGGGTTAGTTTTAGCGTATCGGTTAGGATTATGAGACGGGTTAGTGTAAGGCTTCGGGTAAGGCTTAGGGTTTGGGTTAGGGTTAGGGTTAGGGATCGGGGACGGGGACGGTTTAGTGTACTGGTTAGGGTACAACCACACTTTAGGTTGAGCGTACGTGTTAGGGCACGGGTTAGTTTTAGCGTACGGGTTAGGATTAGGGGACGGGTTAGGGTAAGCCTTCGGGTAAGGGTTAGGTTTAGGGTTAGGGTTAGGGGACGGGGACGGGGACGGGGATGGTTTAGGGTACAGGTTAGTGTACGACAGCGGTTTAGGGTCAGCGTACGTGTTAGGGTATGGGTTAGTGTTAGCGTACGGGTTAGGAATAGGGCACGGGTTAGGGTAAGGCTTGGTGTAAGGGTTAGGGTTAGGGTTAGGGTTAGGGTTAGGGGAGTGGGACGGTTTAGGGTACAGGTTAGGGTAGGACAATGGTTTAGGTTCAGCGTACATGTTAGGGCACAGTTTACTGTTAGCGTACGGGTTAGGATTAGAGGACGGGTTATGGTAAGGCTTCGGGTAAGGGTTAGGTTTAGGTTTAGGGTTAGGGTTAGTGTTAGGGGACGGGGACGGTTTAGGGTACAGGTTAGGGTACGACAACAGTTTAGGGTGAGCGTACATGTTAGGGTACGGGTTAGTGTTAGCGTACGGGTTAGGATTATGGGACGGGTTAGGGTAAGGCGTCGGGTAAGGGTTAGGGTTAGGGTTAGGGTTAGGGATAATGGTCAGGGACAGCGACGGTTTAGGGTACAGTTTAGGGTACGACAACCGTTTAGGGTGAGCGTACATGTTAGGGTACGGGTTAGTGTTAGCGTACGGGTTAGGATTATGGGACGGGTTAGGGTAAAGCTTCGGGTAAGCTTTAGGGTTAGGATAAGGGTTAGGGTTAGGGTTAGGGTAGAGGGACGGTTTAGGGTACAGGTTAGGGTACGACAACGGTTTAGGGTGAGCGTACGTGTTAGGGCAAGGGTTAGTGTTAGCGTACGGGTTAGGATTAGGGGACAGGTTAGGGTAAGGCTCCGGGTAAGGGTTAGGGTTAGGGTTAGGGTTAGGGTTAGGGTTAGGGGACGGAGACGGTTTAGGTTACAGGTTAGTGTACGACAACGTTTTAAGGTGAGCGTACGTGTAAGGGTACGGGATAGTGTTAGCGTACGGGTTAGGAATAGGGGACATGTTAGGGTAAGGTTTCGGATAAGGGCTAGGGTTAGGGCACGGGGACGGGACGGTTTAGGGTACAGGTTAGTGTACGAAAACGGTTTAGGTTGAGCATACGGGTTGGGTTACGGGTTAGTGTTAGCGTACGGGTTAGGATTAGGGGACGGGTTAGGGTAAGGCTTCGGGTAAGGATTAGGGTTAGGGTTAGGGTTGGGGACAGGGACGATTTAGGGTACAGGTTAATGTACGACAACGGTTTAGGGTGAGCGTACGTGTTAGGGCACGGGTTAGTGTTAGCGTAGCGTTTAGGATTATGGGATGGGTTAGTGTAAGGCTTCGGGTAAGGGTTAGGGTTTGGGTTAGGGTTAGGGTTAGGGTACAGGGACAGGAACGGTTTAGGGTACAGGTTAGGGTACGACAACGCTTTAGGGTGAGCGTACGTGTTAGGGCACGGATTAGTGTTAGCGTACGGTTAGGATTAGGGGACGGGTTAGGGTAAGGCTTCGGGTAAGGTTTAGGGTTATGGTTAGGGTTCGGGTTAGTGTTAGGTAATGGGGACGGTTTAGGGTACAGCTTAGTGTACGACAAATGTTTCGGGTGAGCGTACGTGTTAGGGCACGGGTTAGTGTTAGCGTGCGGGTTAGGTTTAGGGGACCGGTTAGGGTAAGGCTTCGGGTAAGGTTTAAGGTTAGGGTTAGGGTTAGGGTTAGGGGACAGGGACGATTTAGGGTACAGGTTAGGGTACGACAAGGTTTTAGGGTGAGCGTACGTGTTAGGGTACGGGTTAGTGTTAGCGTACGGGTTAGGATTACGGGACGGGTTAGGGTAAGGCTTCTGGTAAGGGTTAGGGTTAGGGTTAGGTTTAGGGGACGGGGACGGTTTAAGGTACAGGTTAGGGTACGTCAACGGTTTAGGGTGAGCGTACGTGTTAGGGTACGGGTTAGTGTTAGCGTACGGGTTAGGATTATTTGACGGGTTAGGGTAAGGCTTCGGGTAAGTGTTAGGGTTAGGGTTAGGGTTAGGGTTAGGGTACAGGGACGGTTCAGGGTACAGGTTAGGGTACGACAATGGTTTAGGGTGAGTGTACGTGTTAGGGCAATGGTTAGTGTTAGCATACGGGTTAGGATTAGGGGACAGATTAGGGTAAGGCTTCGGGTAAGGGTTAGGGTTAGGGTTAGGGTTAGGGTTAGGGTTAGGGGACGGGGACGATTTAGGTTACAGGTTAGTGTACGACAACAGTTTAGGGTGAGCGTATGTGTTAGGGTACTTGTTAGTGTTAGCGTACGGGTTAGGATTGGGGACGGGTTAGGGTAAGGCTTCGCGTAAGGGTTAGGGTTAGGGTTAGGGCTAGGGGACGGTGACGGTTTAGGGTACAGGTTAGGGTACGACAACGGTTTAGGGTGAGGGTACGTGTTAGGACACGGGTTAGTGTTAGCGTACGGATTAGGATTAGGGGACGGGTTAGTGTAATGCTTCGGGTAAGTGTTAGGGTTAGAGTTAGGGTTAGGGTTAGGGGACGGGGACGGTTTAGGGTACATGTTAGGGTACGACAAAGATTTAGGGTGAGCGTGCGTGTTAGGGTATGGGTTAGTGTTAGCGTACGGGTTAGGATTAAGGGTCGGGTTAGGGTAAGGCTTGGGGTAAGGTTTAGGTTTAGGGCTAGGTTTAGGGTTAGTGTTAGGGGACGGGGACGGTTTAGGGTACAAGTTAGGGTAGGACAATGGTTTAGGTTGAGTGTACATTTTAGGGCACAGTTTACTGTTAGCGTACGGGTTAGGATTAGAGGACGGGTTATGGTAAGGCTTCGGGTAAGGGTTAGGGTTAAGGTTAGTTGACGGGGATGGTTTAATGTACAGGTTAGTGTATGAGAATGGTTTAGGGTGAGCGTACGTGTTAGGATACGGGTTAGAGTTAGCGTATGGGTTAGGATTAGGGGACGGGTTAGTGTAAGGCTTCGCGTAAGGATTAGGGTTAGGGTTAGGGGACGGGGCCGGTTTAGGGTACAGGTTAGGGTATGACAACGGTTTAGGGTGAGTGTATGTGTTAGGGCATGGGTTAGTTTTAGCGTATCGGTTAGGATTATGAGACGGGTTAGGGTAAGGCTTCGGGTAAGGCTTAGGGTTTGGGTTAGGGTTAGGGTTAGGGATCGGGGACGGGGACGGTTTAGTGTACTGGTTAGGGTACAACCACACTTTAGGGTGAGCGTACGTGTTAGGGCACGGGTTAGTGTTAGCGTACGGGTTAGGATTAGGGGACGGGTTAGGGTAAGGCTTCGGGTAAGGGTTAGGTTTAGGATTAGGGTTAGGGGACGGGGACGGGGACGGGGACGGTTTAGGGTACAGGTTAGTGTACGACAGCGGTTTAGGGTGAGCGTACGTGTTAGGGTATGGGTTAGTGTTAGCGTACGGGTTAGGATTAGGGCACGGTTTAGGGTAAGGCTTGGTGTAAGGGTTAGGGTTAGGGTTAGGGTTAGGGTTAGGGGAGTGGGACGGTTTAGGGTACAGGTTAGGGTAGGACAATGGTTTAGGTTCAGCGTACATGTTAGGGCACAGTTTACTGTTAGCGTACGGGTTAGGATTAGAGGACGGGTTATGGTAAGGCTTCGGGTAAGGGTTAGGTTTAGGTTTAGGGTTAGGGTTAGGGTTAGGGGATGGGGACGGTTTAGGGTACATGTTAGTGTACGACAACGGTTTAGGGTGAGCGTGCGTGTTAGGGTACGGGTTAGTGTTAGCGTACGGGTTAGGATTTGGGGACGGGTTAGGGTAAGGCGTCAAGTAAGGGTTAGGGTTAGGGTTAGGGTTAGGGTTAAGGGTTGGGGACAGGGACGGTTTAGGATACAGGTTAGGGTACGATAACAGTTTAGGGTGAGCGTACATGTTAGGGTACGGGTTAGTGTTAGCGTACGGGTTAGGATTATGGGACGGGTTAGGGTAAGGCGTCGGGTAAGGTTTAAGGTTAGGGTTAGGGTTAGGGTTAGGGGACAGGGACGATTTAGGGTACAGGTTAGGGTACGACAAGGTTTTAGGGTGAGCGTACGTGTTAGGGTACGGGTTAGTGTTAGCGTACGGGTTAGGATTACGGGACGGGTTAGGGTAAGGCTTCTGGTAAGGGTTAGGGTTAGGGTTAGGGTTAGGGGACGGGGACAGTTTAGGGTACAGGTTAGGGTACGTCAACGGTTTAGGGTGAGCGTACGTGTTAGGGTACGGGTTAGTGTTAGCGTACGGGTTAGGATTATGGGACGGGTTAGGGTAAGGCTTCGGGTAAGTGTTAGGGTTAGGGTTAGGGTTAGAGTTAGGGTTAGGGTTAGGGTACAGGGACGGTTCAGTGTACAGGTTAGGGTACGACAATGGTTTAGGGTGAGTGTACGTGTTAGGGCAAGGGTTAGTGTTAGCATACGGGTTAGGATTAGGGGACAGATTAGGGTAAGGCTTCGGGTAAGGGTTAGGGTTAGGGTTAGGGTTAGAGTTAGGGTTAGGGGACGGGGACGGTTTAGGTTACAGGTTAGTGTACGACAACAGTTTAGGGTGAGCGTATGTGTTAGGGTACTTGTTAGTGTTAGCGTACGGGTTAGGATTGGGGACGGGTTAGGGTAAGGCTTCTGGTAAGGGTTAGGGTTAGGGTTAGGGTTAGGGGACGGGGAAGGTTTAGGGTACAGGTTTGGGTACGTCAACGGTTTAGGGTGAGCCTACGTGTTAGGGTACGGGTTAGTGTTAGCGTACTGGTTAGTATTAGGGGACGGGTTAGGGTAAGGCTTTGGGTAAGCGTTAGGGTTAGGGTTAGGGTTAGGGTTACGGTTAGGGTTAAGGGATGGGGACGGTTTAGGGTACAGGTTAGTGTACGACAAATGTTTAGGTTGAGCGTACGTGATAGGGTATGGGTTAGTGTTAGCATACGGGTTAGAATTAGGGGACGGGTTAGGGTAAGGCTTCGGGTAAGGGTTATGGTTAGGGTTAGGGTTAGGGAACGGGGACGGTTTAGGGTACAGGTTAGGGTACGACAACGGTTTAGGGTGAGCGTATGTGTTAGGGCACGGTTTACTGTTAGCGTACGTTTTAGGATTAGAGGACGGGTTAGGTTAAGGATTTGGGTAATTGTTAGGGTTAGGGTAAGGGTTACGGGATGGGGACGGTTTAGGGTACAGGTTAGGGTACGACAAAGTTTTAGGGTGAGCGTACGTGTTAGGACTCGGTTTAGTGTTAGTGTACGGGTTAGGATTAAGGGACGGGTTAGGGTAAGGCTTCGGGTAAGGGTTAGGTTAAGGGTTAGGGTTAGGGGACGGGGACGGGGACGGTTTAGGGTACAGGTTAGTGTACGACAGCGGTTTAGGGTGAGCATTCGTTTTAGGGCACGGGTTAGTGTTAGCGTAAGGGTTAGGGTTAGGGGACGGTTTAGGGTAAGGCTTCGGGTAAGTATTAGGGTTAGGGTTAGGCTTAGGGGAAGGGGACGACTTAGGGTACAGGTTAGGGTACGACAAAGTTTTAGGGTGAGCGTACGTGTTAGGGTGCGTGTTAGTGTTAGCGTATGGTGTAAAATTGGGGGCCGAGTTAGGGTAAGGCTTCGGGTAATGGTTAGGGATAGTGTTAGGGTTCGGGATAGGGGACGGGGATGGTTTAGGGTACAGGTTAGGGTACGAAAACGATTTAGGGTGAGCGTACGTGTTAGGGTACGGGTTAGTGTTAGCGTACGGGTTAGGATTATGGGACGGGTTAGGGTAAGGCTTCGGGTAAGTGTTAGGGTTAGGGTTAGGGTTAGAGTTAGGGTTAGGGTTAGGGTACAGGGATGGTTCAGGGTACAGGTTAGGGTGCGACAATGGTTTAGGGTGAGTGTACGTGTTAGGGCAAGGGTTAGTGTTAGCATACGGGTTAGGATTAGGGGACAGATTAGGGTAAGGCTTCGGGTAAGGGTTAGGGTTAGGGTTAGGGTTAGGGTTAGGGTTAGGGTTAGGGGACGGGGACGGTTTAGTTTACAGGTTAGTGTACGACAACAGTTTAGGGTGAGCGTATGTGTTAGGGCATGGGTTAGTGTTAGCGTACGGGTTAGGATTGGGGACGGGTTATGGTAAGGCTTCGCGTAAGGGTTAGGGTTAGGGTTAGGGCTAGGGGACGGTGACGGTTTAGGGTACAGGTTAGGGTACGACAACGGTTTAGGGTGAGGGTACGTGTTAGGACACGGGTTAGTGTTAGCGTACGGATTAGGATTAGGGGACGGGTTAGTGTAAGGCTTCGGGTAAGTGTTAGGGTTAGGGTTAGGGTTAGGGTTAGGGGACGGGGACGGTTTAGGGTACATGTTAGGGTACGACAAAGATTTAGGGTGAGCGTGCGTGTTAGGGTATGGGTTAGTGTTAGCGTACGGGTTAGGATTAAGGGTCGGGTTAGGGTAAGGCTTGGGGTAAGGTTTAGGTTTAGGGCTAGGTTTAGGGTTAGGGTTAGGGGACGGAGACGGTTTAGGTTACAGGTTAGTGTACGACAACGTTTTAAGGTGAGCGTACGTGTAAGGTTACGGGATAGTGTTAGCGTACGGGTTAGGAATAAGGGACATGTTAGGGTAAGGTTACGGGTAAGGGCTAGGGTTAGGGGACCAGGACGGGATGGTTTAGGGTACAGGTTAGTGTACGAGTACGGTTTAGGTTGAGCATACGGGTTAGGTTACGGGTTAGTGTTAGCGTACGGGTTAGGATTAGGGGACGGGTTAGGGTAAGGCTTTGTGTAAGGGTTAGGTTTAGGGTTAGGGGACGGGGACGATTTTGGGTACAGCTTAGTGTACGACAAAGTTTTAGGGTGAGCGTATGTGTTAGGATACAGGTTAGTGTTAGCATACGGGTTAGAATTAGGGGACGAGTTAGGGTAAGGCTTCGGGTAAGGATTAGGGTTAGGGTTAGGGTTAGGGGACAGGGACGATTTAGGGTACAGGTTAATGTACGACAACGGTTTAGGGTGAGCGTACGTGTTAGGGCACGGGTTAGTGTTAGCGTAGCGTTTAGGATTATGGGATGGGTTAGTGTAAGGCTTCGGGTAAGGGTTAGGGTTTGGGTTAGGGTTAGGGTTAGGGTACAGGGACAGGAACGGTTTAGTGTACAGGTTAGCGTACGACAACGCTTTAGGGTGAGCGTACGTGTTAGGGCACGGATTAGTGTTAGCGTACGGTTAGCATTAGGGGACGGGTTAGGGTAAGGCTTCGGGTAAGGTTTAGGGCTATGGTTAGGGTTCGGGTTAGTGTTAGGTAATGGGGACGGTTTAGGGTACAGCTTAGTGTACGACAAATGTTTCGGGTGAGCGTACGTGTTAGGGCACGGGTTAGTGTTAGCGTGCGGGTTAGGTTTAGGGGACCGGTTAGGGTAAGGCTTCGGGTAAGGTTTAAGGTTAGGGTTAGGGTTAGGGTGAGGGGACAGGGACGATTTAGGGTACAGGTTAGGGTACGACAAGGTTTTAGGGTGAGCGTACGTGTTAGGGTACGGGTTAGTGTTAGCGTACGGGTTAGGATTACGGGACGGGTTAGGGTAAGGCTTCTGGTAAGGGTTAGGGTTAGGGTTAGGGTTAGGGGACAGGGACGGTTTAGGGTACAGGTTAGGGTACGTCAACGGTTTAGGGTGAGCGTACGTGTTAGGGTACGGGTTAGTGTTAGCGTACGGGTTAGGATTATGGGACGGGTTAGGGTAAGGCTTCGGGTAAGTGTTAGGGTTAGGGTTAGGGTTAGAGTTAGGGTTAGGGTTAGGGTACAGGGACGGTTCAGGGTACAGGTTAGGGTACGACAATGGTTTAGGGTGAGTGTACGTGTTAGGGCAAGGGTTAGTGTTAGCATACGGGTTAGGATTAGGGGACAGATTAGGGTAAGGCTTCGGGTAAGGGTTAGGGTTAGGGTTAGGGTTAGGGTTAGGGTTAGGGGACGGGGACGGTTTAGGTTACAGGTTAGTGTACGACAACAGTTTAGGGTGAGCGTATGTGTTATGGTACTTGTTAGTGTTAGTGTACGGGTTAGGATTGGGGACGGGTTAGGGTAAGGCTTCGCGTAAGGGTTAGGGTTAGGGTTAGTGCTAGGGGACGGTGACGGTTTAGGGTACAGGTTAGGGTACGACAACGGTTTAGGGTGAGGGTACGTGTTAGGACACGGGTTAGTGTTAGCGTACGGATTAGGATTAGGGGACGGGTTAGTGTAATGCTTCGGGTAAGTGTTAGGGTTAGGGTTAGGGTTAGGGTTAGGGGACGGGGACGGTTTAAGGTACATGTTAGGGTACGACAAAGATTTAGGGTGAGCGTGCGTGTTAGGGTATGGGTTAGTGTTAGCGTACGGGTTAGGATTAAGGGTCGGGTTCGGGTAAGGCTTGGGGTAAGGTTTAGGTTTAGGGCTAGGTTTAGGGTTAGGGTTAGGGGATGGGGACGGTTTAGGGTACAAGTTAGGGTAGGACAATGGTTTAGGTTGAGCGTACATTTTAGGGCACAGTTTACTGTTAGCGTACGGGTTAGGATTAGAGGACGGGTTATGGTAAGGCTTCGGGTAAGGGTTAGGGTTAAGGTTAGTTGACGGGGATGGTTTAGGGTACAGGTTAGTGTATGAGAATGGTTTAGGGTGAGCGTACGTGTTAGGATACGGGTTAGAGTTAGCGTATGGGTTAGGATTAGGGGACGGGTTAGTGTAAGGCTTCGGGTAAGGATTAGGTTTAGGGTTAGGGTACAGGGACGGTTCAGGGTACAGGTTAGGGTACGACAATGGTTTAGGGTGAGTGTACGTGTTAGGGCAAGGGTTAGTGTTAGCATACGGGTTAGGATTAGGGGACAGATTAGGGTAAGGCTTCGGGTAAGGGTTAGGGTTAGGGTTAGGGTTAGGGTTAGGGTTAGGGGACGGGGACGGTTTAGGTTACAGGTTAGTGTACGACAACAGTTTAGGGTGAGCGTATGTGTTATGGTACTTGTTAGTGTTAGTGTACGGGTTAGGATTGGGGACGGGTTAGGGTAAGGCTTCGCGTAAGGGTTAGGGTTAGGGTTAGTGCTAGGGGACGGTGACGGTTTAGGGTACAGGTTAGGGTACGACAACGGTTTAGGGTGAGGGTACGTGTTAGGACACGGGTTAGTGTTAGCGTACGGATTAGGATTAGGGGACGGGTTAGTGTAATGCTTCGGGTAAGTGTTAGGGTTAGGGTTAGGGTTAGGGTTAGGGGACGGGGACGGTTTAAGGTACATGTTAGGGTACGACAAAGATTTAGGGTGAGCGTGCGTGTTAGGGTATGGGTTAGTGTTAGCGTACGGGTTAGGATTAAGGGTCGGGTTCGGGTAAGGCTTGGGGTAAGGTTTAGGTTTAGGGCTAGGTTTAGGGTTAGGGTTAGGGGATGGGGACGGTTTAGGGTACAAGTTAGGGTAGGACAATGGTTTAGGTTGAGCGTACATTTTAGGGCACAGTTTACTGTTAGCGTACGGGTTAGGATTAGAGGACGGGTTATGGTAAGGCTTCGGGTAAGGGTTAGGGTTAAGGTTAGTTGACGGGGATGGTTTAGGGTACAGGTTAGTGTATGAGAATGGTTTAGGGTGAGCGTACGTGTTAGGATACGGGTTAGAGTTAGCGTATGGGTTAGGATTAGGGGACGGGTTAGTGTAAGGCTTCGGGTAAGGATTAGGTTTAGGGTTAGGGGACGGGGACGGTTTAGGGTACAGGTTAGGGTACGACCACGCTTTAGGGTGAGCGTACCTGATAGGGCACGGGTTAGTGTTAGCGTACGGGTTAGGATTAGGGGACTGGTTAGGGTAAGGCTTCGGGTAAGGGTTAGGTTTAGGGTTAGGGTTAGGGGACGGGGACGGGGACGGGGACGGTTTAGGGTACAGGTTAGTGTATGACAGCGGTTTAGGGTGAGCGTACGTGTTAGGGTATGGGTTAGTGTTAGCGTACGGGTTAGGATTAGGGCACGGGTTAGGGTAAGGCTTGGTGTAAGGGTTAGGGTTAGGGTTAGGGTTAGGGTTAGGGGAGTGGGACGGTTTAGGGTACAGGTTAGGGTAGGACAATGGTTTAGGTTCAGCGTACATGTTAGGGCACAGTTTACTGTTAGCGTACGGGTTAGGATTAGAGGACGGGTTATGGTAAGGCTTCGGGTAAGGGTTAGGTTTAGGTTTAGGGTTAGGGTTAGGGTTAGGGGACGGGGACGGTTTAGGGTACATGTTAGGGTACGACAACGGTTTAGGGTGAGCGTGCGTGTTAGGGTACGGGTTAGTGTTAGCGTACGGGTTAGGATTTGGGGACGGGTTAGGGTAAGGCGTGAGGTAAGGGTTAGGGTTAGGGTTAGGGTTAGGGTTAAGGGTCGGGGACAGGGACGGTTTAGGGTACAGGTTAGGGTACGACAACAGTTTAGGGTGAGCGTACATGTTAGGGTACGGGTTAGTGTTAGCGTACGGGTTAGGATTATGGGACGGGTTAGGGTAAGGCTTCGGGTAAGCTTTAGGGTTAGGATAAGGGTTAGGGTTAGGGTTAGGGTAGAGGGACGGTTTAGGGTACAGGTTAGGGTACGACAACGGTTTAGGGTGAGCGTACGTGTTAGGGCAAGGGTTAGTCTTAGCGTACGGGTTAGGATTAGGGGACAGGTTAGGGTAAGGCTCCGGGTATGGGTTAGGGTTAGGGTTAGCGTTAGGGTTAGGGGACGGAGACGGTTTAGGTTACAGGTTAGTGTACGACAACGTTTTAAGGTGAGCGTACGTTTAAGGGTACGGGATAGTGTTAGCGTACGGGTTAGGAATAGGGGACATGTTAGGGTAAGGTTTCGGGTAAGGGCTAGGGTTAGGGGACGGGGACGGGACGGTTTAGGGTACAGGTTAGTGTACGAGAACGGTTTAGGTTGAGCATACGGGTTAGGTTACGGGTTAGTGTTAGCGTACGGGTTAGGATTAGGGGACGGGTTAGGGTAAGGCTTTGTGTAAGGGTTAGGTTTAGGGTTAGGGGACGGGGACGATTTAGGGTACAGCTTAGTGTACGACAAAGTTTTAGGGTGAGCGTATGTGTTAGGATACAGGTTAGTGTTAGCATACGGGTTAGAATTAGGGGACGAGTTAGGGTAAGGCTTCGGGTAAGGATTAGGGTTAGGGTTAGGGTTAGGGGACAGGGACGATTTAGGGTACAGGTTAATGTACGACAACGGTTTAGGGTGAGCGTACGTGTTAGGGCACGGGTTAGTGTTAGCGTAGCGTTTAGGATTATGGGATGGGTTAGTGTAAGGCTTCGGGTAAGGGTTAGGGTTTGGGTTAGGGTTCGGGTTAGGGTACGGGGACAGGAACGGTTTAGGGTACAGGTTAGGGTACGACAACGCTTTAGGGTGAGCATACGTGTTAGGGCACGGATTAGTGTTAGCATACGGTTAGGATTAGGGGACGGGTTAGGGTAAGGCTTCGGGTAAGGTTTAGGGTTATGGTTAGGGTTCGGGTTAGTGTTAGGTAATGGGGACGGTTTAGGGTACAGCTTAGTGTACGACAAATGTTTCGGGTGAGCGTACGTGTTAGGGCACGGGTTAATGTTAGCGTGCGGGTTAGGTTTAGGGGACCGGTTTGGGTAAGTCTTCGGGTAAGGTTTAAGGTTAGGGTTAGGGTTAGGGTTAGGGGACAGGGACGATTTAGGGTACAGGTTAGGGTACGACAAGGTTTTAGGGTGAGCGTACGTGTTAGGGTACGGGTTAGTGTTAGCGTACGGGTTAGGATTACGGGACGGGTTAGGGTAAGGCTTCGGGTAAGTGTTAGAGTTAGGGTTAGCGTTAGGGTTAGGGTTAGGGCACGGGGACGGTTTAGGGTACAGGTTAGGGTACGACAACGGTTCAGGGTGAGCGTACGTGTTAGGGTACGGGTTAGTGTTAGCGTACAGGTTAGGATTAGGGGACGGGTTAGCGTAAGGCTTTGGGTAAGGGTTAGGGTGAGGGTTAGGGTTAGGGTTAGGGGACGGGGACAGTTTAGGGTACAGGATAGGGTAAGATAACGGTTTAGGGTGAGCGTACGTGTTAGGGTATGGGTTAGTGTTAGCGTACGGGTTAGGATTAGATGACGGGTTAGGGTAAGGCTTCGGGTAAGGGTTAGGGTTAGGGTTAGGTTTAGGCTTAGGGTTAGGGGACGGGGATGGTTTAGGGTACAGGTTAGGTTACGACAACGGTTTCGGGTTGCATACGTGTTAGGGTACGTGTTAGTGTTAGCGTACGGGTTATGATTAGGGGACGTGTTAGGGTAAGGCTTCGGGTAAGGGTTAAGTTTACGGTTAGGTTTAGGGTTAGGGGACGGGGACGGGGACGGTTTAGGGTACAGGTTAGGGTACAACAACGATTTAGGGTGAGTGTACGTGTTAGGGTATGGTTTAGTGTTAGCGTACGGGTTAGGATTAGGGGAGGGGTTAGTGTAAGGCTATGGGTAAGGGTTAGGGTTAGGGTTAAGTTTAGGGGACGGGGACGGGGAGAGTTTAGGGTACAGGTTAGGGTACGACAACGGTTTATGATGAGCGTACGTGTTTGGGTACTTGTTAGTGTTAGCGTACGGGTTAGGATTAGGGGACCGTTTAGGGTAAGGCTTTGGGTAAGGGTTTGGGTTAGGGTTAGGGTTAGGTTTAGGGGACGTGGACGGTTTAGGGTACAGGTTAGTGTACGCAAACGGTTTAGGGTGAGTGTGCGTGTTAGGGTACGGGTTAGTGTTAGCCTACGGTTTATGATTAGGGGACGGGTTAGGGTAAGGCTTTGGGTAAGGGTTAGGGTTAGGGTTAGGGGACGGGGACGGTTTATGTTACAGGTTAGTCTACGACAACGTTTTAAGGTGAGCGTACGTGTAAGGGTACGGGATAGTGTTAGCGTACGGGTTAGGAAAAGGGGACATGTTAGGGTAAGGTTTCGGGTAAGGGCTAGGGTTAGGGGACGGGGACTGGACAGTTTAGGGTACAGGTTAGGGTATGACAACGGTTTAGGGTGAGCGCACGTATTAGGGTACGGGTTAGTGTTAGCGTACAGATTAGGATTAGGGGACGGGTTAGCGTAAGGCTTTGGGTAAGGTTTAGGGTGAGGGTTAGGGTTAGGGGACGGGGACAGTTTAGGGTACAGGTTAGGGTAAGATAACGGTTTAGGGTGAGCGTACGTGTTAGGGTACGGGTTAGTGTTAGCGTACGGGTTAGGATTAGATGACGGGTTAGGGTAAGGCTTCGGGTAAGGGTTAGGGTTAAGGTTAGGGTTAGGGGACGGGGACGGGGATGTATTAGGGTACAGTTTAGGGTACGACAACTGTTTAAGGTGAGTGTACGTGTTAGGGTACGGGTTAGTGTTAGCGTACGGGTTCGGATTAGGGGACGGGTTAGGGTAATGCTTCAGGTAAGGGCTAGGGTTAGGGTTAGGGTTAGGGTTAGGGGACGGGCACGGTTTAGTGTACAGGTTAGCGTACGACCACAGTTTAGTGTGCGCGTACGTGTTAGGGTAAGGGTTAGTTTTAGCCTACGGCTTAGGATTAGGGGACGAGTTAGGGCAAGGTTTCGGGTAAGTGTTAGGGTTAGGGTTAGGGTTAGGTGACGGAGACGGTTTAGGGTACAGGTTAGGCTACGACAATGGTTTAGGGTGAGCGTACGTGTTAGGGTACGGGTTAGTGTTAGCGTATGGGTTAGGATTAGGGGACGGGTTAGTGTAAGGCTTTGGGTAAGGTTTAGGGTTAGGGTTAGGGTTAGGGTTATGGTTAGGGGACCGGGACGGTTTAGGGTACAGGTTAGGTTACGGCAAAGTTTTAGGGTGAGCGTACATATTAGGGTACGTGTTAGTGTTAGCGTACGGGTTAGGATTAGGGGACGGGTTAGGGTAAGGCTCCGGGTAAGGGTTAGGGTTTGGGTTAGGGTTAGGGTTAGGGTTAGGGCACGGGAACGGTTTAGGGTACACGTTAGGGTACAACAATGCTTTAGGGGGAGCGTACGTGGTAGGGTATGTGTTAGTGTTAGCGAACGGGTTAGGATTAGGGGACGGGTTAGGATAAGCTTCGGGTAAGGGTTAGGTTTAGGGTTAGGTTTAGGGTTAGGGTTAGGGGATGGGGAGGGTTTAGGGTACAGGTTAGGGTACAACAACGGTTTAGGGTGAGCGTACGTGATAGGGTATGGGTTAGTGTTAGCGTTCGGGTTCCGATTAGGTGATGGGTTAGGGTAAGGCTTCGGGTAAGGGTTAGGGTTAGGGTTAGGTTTAGGGTAAGTGTTAGGGCATGGGGAGGGTTTAGGGTACAGGTTAGGCTACGACAACGGTTTAGGGTGAGCGTACGTGTTAGGGTACGGGTTAGTGTTAGCGTACGGTTTAGGATTAGGGGACGGGTTAGGGTAAGCCTTCGGGTAAGTGTTAGTGTTAGGGTTAGGGTTACGGTTATGTTTAGGCGACGGGGACTGTTTAGGGTACAGCTTAGGTTAAGATAACGGTTTAGGGTGAGCGAACATGTTAGGGTACGGGTTAGTGTTAGCGTAAGGTTTGGATTATAGGACGGGTTAGGGTAAGGCTCCGGGTAAGGGTTAGGGTTAGGGTTAGGGGATGGGGACGGTTTAGGGTACAGGTTAGTGTACGAGAACGGTTTAGAGTGAGCCTATGTGTTAGGGTACGGGTTAGTGTTAGCGTACTGGTTAGGATTAGGGGACAGGTTAGTGTAAGGCTTCGGGTAAGGGTTAGGGTTAGGGTTTGGGGATGGTGACGGTTCAGGGTACAGTTTAGGGTACGACAACGGTTTAGGGTGAGCGTACGTGTTAGGGTACGGGTTAGGGTTAGCGTACGGGTTAGGATTAGGTGGCGGGTTAACGGAAGGCTTCGGGTAAGGGTTAGTATTAGGGTTAGTGTTAGGGTTAGGGGATGGGGACGGTTTAGGGTACAGGTTAGGGTACGACAACGCTTTAGGGTGAGCGTATGTGTTAGGGCATGGGTTAGTGTTAACGTACGGGTTAGGATTAGGGGACAGGTTAGGGTAAGGCTTCGGGTAAGGGTTAGGGTTAGGGTTAGGGGACAGGAACGGGGAAGGTTTAGGGTACAGGATAGGATTTGACAACAGTTTAGGGTGTGCGTACGTGTTAGGGTAAGGGTTAGTGTTAGCGTATGGGTTAGGATTAGGGGACAGGTTAGGGTAAGGCTTCGGGTAAGAGTTAGGGTTAGGGTTAGGGGACGGGCACGGGGAAGGTTTAGGGTACAGGATAGGATATGACAACAGTTTAGAGTGTGCGTACGTGTTAGGGTAAGGTTTAGTGTTAGCGTACGGGTTAGGATTAGGGGACGGGTTAGGGTAAGGCTTCGGGTAAGGGTTAGGGTTAGGGTTAGGGTTAGGGTACGGGGACTGTTTAGGGTATAGGCTAGGGTACGACAACGGTTTAGGGTGAGCGTACGTGTTAGGGTATGTGTTAGTGTTAGCGTACGGGTTAGGATTGGGAACTTGTTAGGGTAAGGCTTCGGGTAAGGGTTAGGGTTAGGGTTAGGGTTAGGGGACGGGGACGGGGACGGTTTAGGGTAGAGGTTAGTGTACGACAACTCTTTAGGGTGAGCATATATGTTTGGGTACGGGTTAGAGTTAGCGTATAGGTTAGGAATAGGGGACGGGTTAGGGTAAGGCTACGGGTAAGGGTGAGGTTTAGGGTTAAGTTTAGGGGACGGGGACGGGGACGGTTTAGGTACAGGTTATGGTACGACAACGGTTTAGGGTGAGCGTACGTGTTAGGGTACGGGTTAGTGTTAGCGTACGGGGTAGGATTATGGGACGGGTTAGGGTAAGGCTTCGGGTAAGGGTTAGGGTTAGGGTTAGGGTTAGGGTTAGGCTACAGGGACGGTTTAGGGTACAGGTTAGGGTACGACAACGGTTTAGGGTGAGCGTATGTGTTAGGGCATGGGGTAGTTTTAGCGTATTATTTAGGATTATGGGACGGGTTAGGGTAAGGCTTCGGGTAAGGGGTAGGGTTTGGGATAGGGTTAGGGTTAGGGAACGGGGACGGGGACGGTTTAGTGTACAGGTTAGGGTACGACCACGCTTTAGGGTGAGCGTACCTGTTAGGGCACGGGTTAGTGTTAGCGTACGGGTTAGGATTAGGGGACGTGTTAGGGTAAGGCTTCGGGTAAGGGTTAGGTTTAGGGTTAGGGTTAGGGGACGGGGACGGGGACGGTTTAGGGTACAGGTTAGTGTACGACAGCGGTTTAGGGTGAGCATTCGTTTTAGGGCACGGGTTAGTGTTAGCGTAAGGGTTAGGGTTAGGGGACGGTTTAGGGTAAGGCTTCGGGTAAGTATTAGGGTTAGGGTTAGGCTTAGGGGAAGGGGACGACTTAGGGTACAGGTTAGGGTACGACAAAGTTTTAGGGTGATCGTACGTGTTAGGGTACGGGTTAGTGTTAGCGTATGGTGTAGAATTGGGGGCCGAGTTAGTGTAAGGCTTCGGGTAAGGGTTAGGGATAGTGTTAGGGTTCGGGATAGGGGACGGGGATGGTTTAGGGTACAGGTTAGGGTACGAAAACGATTTAGGGTGAGCGTACGTGTTAGGGTACGGGTTAGTGTTAGCGTACGGGTTAGGATTATGGGACGGGTTAGGGTAAGGCTTCGGGTAAGTGTTAGGGTTAGGGTTAGGGTTAGAGTTAGGGTTAGGGTTAGGGTACAGGGATGGTTCAGGGTACAGGTTAGGGTGCGACAATGGTTTAGGGTGAGTGTACGTGTTAGGGCAAGGGTTAGTGTTAGCATACGGGTTAGGATTAGGGGACAGATTAGGGTAAGGCTTCGGGTAAGGGTTAGGGTTAGGGTTAGGGTTAGGGTTAGGGTTAGGGTTAGGGGACGGGGACGGTTTAGGTTACAGGTTAGTGTACGACAACAGTTTAGGGTGAGCGTATGTGTTAGGGCATGGGTTAGTGTTAGCGTACGGGTTAGGATTGGGGACGGGTTAGGGTAAGGCTTCGCGTAAGGGTTAGGGTTAGGGTTAGGGCTAGGGGACGGTGACGGTTTAGGGTACAGGTTAGGGTACGACAACGATTTAGGGTGAGGGCACGTGTTAGGACACGGGTTAGTGTTAGCGTACGGATTAGGATTAGGGGACGGGTTAGTGTAAGGCTTCGGGTAAGTGTTAGGGTTAGGGTTAGGGTTAGGGGACGGGGACGGTTTAGGGTACATGTTAGGGTACGACAAAGATTTAGGGTGAGCGTGCGTGTTAGGGTATGGGTTAGTGTTAGCGTACGGGTTAGGATTAAGGGTCGGGTTAGGGTAAGGCTTGGGGTAAGGTTTAGGTTTAGGGCTAGGTTTAGCGTTAGGGTTAGGGGACGGAGACGGTTTAGGTTACAGGTTAGTGTACGACAACGTTTTAAGGTGAGCGTACGTGTAAGGTTACGGGATAGTGTTAGCGTACGGGTTAGGAATAGGGGACATGTTAGGGTAAGGTTTCGGGTAAGGGCTAGGGTTAGGGGACCAGGACGCGATGGTTTAGGGTACAGGTTAGTGTACGAGTACGGTTTAGGTTGAGCATACGGGTTAGGTTACGGGTTAGTGTTAGCGTACGGGTTAGGATTAGGGGACGGGTTAGGGTAAGGCTTTGTGTAAGGGTTAGGTTTAGGGTTAGGGGATGGGGACGATTTAGGGTACAGCTTAGTGTACGACAAAGTTTTAGGGTGAGCGTATGTGTTAGGATACAGGTTAGTGTTAGCATACGGGTTAGAATTAGGGGACGAGTTAGGGTAAGGCTTCGGGTAAGGATTAGGGTTAGGGTTAGGGTTAGGGGACAGGGACGATTTAGGGTACAGGTTAATGTATGACAACGGTTTAGGGTGAGCGTACGTGTTAGGGGACGGGTTAGTGTTAGCGTAGCGTTTAGGATTATGGGATGGGTTAGTGTAAGGCTTCGGGTAAGGGTTAGGGTTTGGGTTAGGGTTAGGGTTAGGGTACAGGGACAGGAACGGTTTAGGGTACAGTTTAGGGTACGACAACGCTTTAGGGTGAGCGTACGTGTTAGGGCACGGATTAGTGTTAGCGTACGGTTAGCATTAGGGGACGGGTTAGGGTAAGGCTTCGGGTAAGGTTTAGGGCTATGGTTAGGGTTCGGGTTAGTGTTAGGTAATGGGGACGGTTTAGGGTACAGCTTAGTGTACGACAAATGTTTCGGGTGAGCGTACGTGTTAGGGCACGGGTTAGTGTTAGCGTGCGTGTTAGGTTTAGGGGACCGGTTAGGGTAAGGCTTCGGGTAAGGTTTAAGGTTAGGGTTAGGGTTAGGGTTAGGGGACAGGGACGATTTAGGGTACAGGTTAGGGTACGACAAGGTTTTAGGGTGAGCGTACGTGTTAGGGTACGGGTTAGTGTTAGCGTACGGGTTAGGATTACGGGACGGGTTAGGGTAAGGCTTCTGGTAAGGGTTAGGGTTAGGGTTAGGGTTAGGGGACAGGGACGGTTTAGGGTACAGGTTAGGGTACGTCAACGGTTTAGGGTGAGCGTACCTGTTAGGGTACGGGTTAGTGTTAGCGTACGGGTTAGGATTATGGGACGGGTTAGTGTAAGGCTTCGGGTAAGTGTTAGGGTTAGGGTTAGGGTTAGAGTTAGGGTTAGGGTTAGGGTACAGGGACGGTTCAGGGTACAGGTTAGGGTACGACAATGGTTTAGGGTGAGTGTACGTGTTAGGGCAAGGGTTAGTGTTAGCATACGGGTTAGGATTAGGGGACAGATTAGGGTAAGGCTTTGGGTAAGGGTTAGGGTTAGGGTTAGGGTTAGGGTTAGGGTTAGGGGACGGGGACGGTTTAGGTTACAGGTTAGTGTACGACAACAGTTTAGGGTGAGCGTATGTGTTATGGTACTTGTTAGTGTTAGTGTACGGGTTAGGATTGGGGACGGGTTAGGGTAAGGCTTCGCGTAAGGGTTAGGCTTAGGGTTAGGGCTAGGGGACGGTGACGGTTTAGGGTACAGGTTAGGGTACGACAACGGTTTAGGGTGAGGGTACGTGTTAGGACACTGGTTAGTGTTAGCGTACGGATTAGGATTAGGGGACGGGTTAGTGTAATGCTTCGGGTAAGTGTTAGGGTTAGGGTTAGGGTTAGGGTTAGGGGACGGGGACGGTTTAGGGTACATGTTAGGGTACGACAAAGATTTAGGGTGAGCGTGCGTGTTAGGGTATGGGTTAGTGTTAGCGTACGGGTTAGGATTAAGGGTCGGGTTAGGGTAAGGCTTGGGGTAAGGTTTAGGTTTAGGGCTAGGTTTAGGGTTAGGGTTAGGGGACGGGGACGGTTTAGGGTACAAGTTAGGGTAGGACAATGGTTTAGGTTGAGCGTACATTTTAGGGCACAGTTTACTGTTAGCGTACGGGTTAGGATTAGAGGACGGGTTATGGTAAGGCTTCGGGTAAGGGTTAGGGTTAAGGTTAGTTGACGGGGATGGTTTAGGGTACAGGTTAGTGTATGAGAATGGTTTAGGGTGAGCGTACGTGTTAGGATACGGGTTAGAGTTAGCGTATGGGTTAGGATTAGGTGACGGGTTAGTGTAAGGCTTCGGGTAAGGATTAGGGTTAGGGTTAGGGGACGGGGACGGTTTAGGGTACAGGTTAGGGTACGACCACGCTTTAGGGTGAGCGTACCTGTTAGGGCACGGGTTAGTGTTAGCGTACGGGTTAGGATTAGGGGACGGGTTAGGGTAAGGCTTCGGGTAAGGGTTAGGTTTAGGGTTAGGGTTAGGGGACGGGGACGGGGACGGGGACGGTTTAGGGTACAGGTTAGTGTACGACAGCGGTTTAGGGTGAGCGTACGTGTTAGGGTATGGGTTAGTGTTAGCGTACGGGTTAGGATTAGGGCACGGGTTAGGGTAAGGCTTGGTGTAAGGGTTAGGGTTAGGGTTAGGGTTAGGGTTAGGGGAGTGGGACGGTTTAGGGTACAGGTTAGGGTAGGACAATGGTTTAGGTTCAGCGTACATGTTAGGGCACAGTTTACTGTTAGCGTACGGGTTAGGATTAGAGGACGGGTTATGGTAAGGCTTCGGGTAAGGGTTAGGTTTAGGTTTAGGGTTAGGGTTAGGGTTAGGGGACGGGGACGGTTTAGGGTACATGTTAGGGTACGACAACGGTTTAGGCTGAGCGTGCGTGTTAGGGCACGGGTTAGTGTTAGCGTGCGGGTTAGGTTTAGGGGACCGGTTTGGGTAAGGCTTCGGGTAAGGTTTAAGGTTAGGGTTAGGGTTAGGGTTAGGGGACAGGGACGATTTAGGGTACAGGTTAGGGTACGACAAGGTTTTAGGGTGAGCGTACGTGTTAGGGTACGGGTTAGTGTTAGCGTACGGGTTAGGATTACGGGACGGGTTAGGGTAAGGCTTCGGGTAAGTGTTAGAGTTAGGGTTAGCGTTAGGGTTAGGGTTAGGGCACGGGGACGGTTTAGGGTACAGGTTAGGGTACGACAACGGTTCAGGGTGAGCGTACGTGTTAGGGTATGGGTTAGTGTTAGCGTACAGGTTAGGATTAGGGGACGGGTTAGCGTAAGGCTTTGGGTAAGGGTTAGGGTGAGGGTTAGGGTTAGGGTTAGGGGACGGGGACAGTTTAGGGTACAGGATAGGGTAAGATAACGGTTTAGGGTGAGCGTACGTGTTAGGGTACGGGTTAGTGTTAGCGTACGGGTTAGGATTAGATGACGGGTTAGGGTAAGGCTTCGGGTAAGGGTTAGGGTTAGGGTTAGGTTTAGGCTTAGGGTTAGGGGACGGGGATGGTTTAGGGTACAGGTTAGGTTACGACAACGGTTTCGGGTTGCATACGTGTTAGGGTACGTGTTAGTGTTAGCGTACGGGTTATGATTAGGGGACGTGTTAGGGTAAGGCTTCGGGTAAGGGTTAAGTTTACGGTTAGGTTTAGGATTAGGGGACGGGGACGGGGACGGTTTAGGGTACAGGTTAGGGTACAACAACGATTTAGGGTGAGTGTACGTGTTAGGGTATGGTTTAGTGTTAGCGTACGGGTTAGGATTAGGGGAGGGGTTAGTGTAAGGCTTTGGGTAAGGGTTAGGGTTAGGGTTAAATTTAGGGGACGGGGACGGGGAGAGTTTAGGGTACAGGTTAGGGTGCGACAACGGTTTATGATGAGCGTACGTGTTTGGGTACTTGTTAGTGTTAGCGTACGGGTTAGGATTAGGGGACCGTTTAGGGTAAGGCTTTGGGTAAGGGTTTGGGTTAGGGTTAGGGTTAGGTTTATGGGACGTGGACGGTTTAGGGTACAGGTTAGTGTACGCAAACGGTTTAGGGTGAGTGTGCGTGTTAGGGTACGGGTTAGTGTTAGCCTACGGTTTATGATTAGGGGACGGGTTAGGGTAAGGCTTTGGGTAAGGGTTAGGGTTAGGGTTAGGGGACGGGGACGGTTTATGTTACAGGTTAGTCTACGACAACGTTTTAAGGTGAGCGTACGTGTAAGGGTACGGGATAGTGTTAGCGTACGGGTTAGGAAAAGGGGACTTGTTAGGGTAAGGTTTCGGGTAAGGGCTAGGGTTAGGGGACGGGGACTGGACAGTTTAGGGTACAGGTTAGGGTATGACAACGGTTTAGGGTGAGCGCACGTATTAGGGTACGGGTTAGTGTTAGCGTACAGATTAGGATTAGGGGACGGGTTAGCGTAAGGCTTTGGGTAAGGGTTAGGGTGAGGGTTAGGGTTAGGGTTAGGGGACGGGGACAGTTTAGGGTACAGGTTAGGGTAAGATAACGGTTTAGGGTGAGCATACGTGTTAGGGTACGGGTTAGTGTTAGCGTACGGGTTAGGATTAGATGACGGGTTAGGGTAAGGCTTCGGGTAAGGGTTAGGGTTAGGGTTAAGGTTAGGGTTAGGGGACGGGGACGGGGATGTATTAGGGTACAGTTTAGGGTACGACAACTGTTTAAGGTGAGTGTACGTGTTAGGGTACGGGTTAGTGTTAGCGTACGGGTTCGGATTAGGGGACGGGTTAGGGTAATGCTTCAGGTAAGGGCTAGGGTTAGGGTTAGGGTTAGGGTTAGGGGACGGGCACGTTTTAGTGTACAGGTTAGCGTACGACCACAGTTTAGTGTGCGTGTACGTGTTAGGGTAAGGGTTAGTTTTAGCCTACGGCTTAGGATTAGGGGACGAGTTAGGGCAAGGTTTCGGGTAAGTGTTAGGGTTAGGGTTAGGGTTAGGTGACGGAGACGGTTTAGGGTACAGGTTAGGCTACGACAATGGTTTAGGGTGAGCGTACGTGTTAGGGTACGGGTTAGTGTTAGCGTATGGGTTAGGATTAGGGGACGGGTTAGTGTAAGGCTTTGGATAAGGTTTAGGGTTAGGGTTAGGGTTAGGGTTATGGTTAGGGGACCGGGACGGTTTAGGGTACAGGTTAGGGTACGGCAAAGTTTTAGGGTGAGCGTACATATTAGGGTACGTGTTAGTGTTAGAGTACGGGTTAGGATTAGGGGACGGGTTAGGGTAAGGCTCCGGGTAAGGGTTAGGGTTTGGGTTAGGGTTAGGGTTAGGGTTAGGGCACGGGAACGGTTTAGGGTACACGTTAGGGTACAACAATGCTTTAGGGGGAGCGTACGTGGTAGGGTATGTGTTAGTGTTAGCGAACGGGTTAGGATTAGGGGACGGGTTAGGATAAGCTTCGGGTAAGGGTTAGGTTTAGGGTTAGGTTTAGGGTTAGGGTTAGGGGATGGGGAGGGTTTAGGGTACAGGTTAGGGTACAACAACGGTTTAGGGTGAGCGTACGTGATAGGGTATGGGTTAGTGTTAGCGTACGGGTTCCGATTAGGTGATGGGTTAGGGTAAGGCTTCGGGTAAGTGTTAGGGTTAGGGTTAGGTTTAGGGTAAGTGTTAGGGCATGGGGAGGGTTTAGGGTACAGGTTAGGCTACGACAACGGTTTAGGGTGAGCGTACGTGTTAGGGTACGGGTTAGTGTTAGCGTACGGTTTAGGATTAGGGGACGGGTTAGGGTAAGCCTTCGGGTAAGGGTTAGTGTTAGGGTTAGGGTTACGGTTATGTTTAGGCGACGCGGACTGTTTAGGGTACAGCTTAGGTTAAGATAACGGTTTAGGGTGAGCGAACATGTTAGGGTACGGGTTAGTGTTAGCGTAAGGTTTAGGATTATAGGACGGGTTAGGGTAAGGCTCCGGGTAAGGGTTAGGGTTAGGGTTAGGGGATGGGGACGGTTTAGGGTACAGGTTAGTGTACGAGAACGGTTTAGAGTGAGCCTATGTGTTAGGGTACGGGTTAGTGTTAGCGTACTGGTTAGGATTAGGGGACAGGTTAGTGTAAGGCTTCGGGTAAGGGTTAGGGTTAGGGTTGGGGATGGTGACGGGTCAGGGTACAGTTTAGGGTACGACAACGGTTTAGGGTGAGCGTACGTGTTAGGGTACGGGTTAGGGTTAGCGTACGGGTTAGGATTAGGTGGCGGGTTAACGGAAGGCTTCGGGTAAGGGTTAGTATTAGGGTTAGTGTTAGGGTTAGGGGACGGGGACGGTTTAGGGTACAGGTTAGGGTACGACAACGCTTTAGGGTGAGCGTATGTGTTAGGGCATGGGTTAGTGTTAGCGTACGGGTTAGGATTAGGGGACAGGTTAGGGTAAGGCTTCGGGTAAGGGTTAGGGTTAGGGTTAGGGGACAGGAACGGGGAAGGTTTAGGGTACAGGATAGGATTTGACAACAGTTTAGGGTGTGCGTACGTGTTAGGGTAAGGGTTAGTGTTAGCGTATGGGTTAGGATTAGGGGACAGGTTAGGGTAAGGCTTCGGGTAAGGGTTAGGGTTAGGGTTAGGGGACGGGCACGGGGAAAGTTTAGGGTACAGGATAGGATATGACAACAGTTTAGAGTGTGCGTACGTGTTAGGGTAAGGTTTAGTGTTAGCGTACGGGTTAGGATTAGGGGACGGGTTAGGGTAAGGCTTCGGGTAAGGGTTAGGGTTAGGGTTAGGGTTAGGGTACGGGGACTGTTTAGGGTATAGGCTACGGTACGACAACGGTTTAGGGTGAGCGTACGTGTTAGGGTATGTGTTAGTGTTAGCGTACGGGTTAGGATTGGGGACTTGTTAGGGTAAGGCTTCGGGTAAGGGTTAGGGTTAGGGTTAGGGTTAGGGGACGGGGACGGGGACGGTTTAGGGTAGAGGTTAGTGTACGACAACTCTTTAGGGTGAGCGTATATGTTTGGGTACGGGTTAGAGTTAGCGTATAGGTTAGGAATAGGGGACGGGTTAGGGTAAGGCTACGGGTAAGGGTGAGGTTTAGGGTTAAGTTTAGGGGACGGGGACGGGGACGGTTTAGGTACAGGTTATGGTACGACAACGGTTTAGGGTGAGCGTACGTGTTAGGGTACGGGTTAGTGTTAGCGTACGGGGTAGGATTATGGGACGGGTTAGGGTAAGGCTTCGGGTAAGGGTTAGGGTTAGGGTTAGGGTTAGGGTTAGGCTACAGGGACGGTTTAGGGTACAGGTTAGGGTACGACAACGGTTTAGGGTGAGCGTATGTGTTAGGGCATGGGGTAGTTTTAGCGTATTATTTAGGATTATGGGACGGGTTAGGGTAAGGCTTCGGGTAAGGGGTAGGGTTTGGGATAGGGTTAGGGTTAGGGAACGGGGACGGGGACGGTTTAGTGTACAGGTTAGGGTATGACCACGCTTTAGGGTGAGCGTACCTGTTAGGGCACGGGTTAGTGTTAGCGTACGGGTTAGGATTAGGGGACGTGTTAGGGTAAGGCTTCGGGTAAGGGTTAGGTTTAGGGTTAGGGTTAGGGGACGGGGACGGGGACGGTTTAGGGTACAGGTTAGTGTACGACAGCGGTTTAGGGTGAGCATTCGTTTTAGGGCACGGGTTAGTGTTAGCGTAAGGGTTAGGGTTAGGGGACGGTTTAGGGTAAGGCTTCGGGTAAGTATTAGGGTTAGGGTTAGGCTTAGGGGAAGGGGACGACTTAGGGTACAGGTTAGGGTACGACAAAGTTTTAGGGTGATCGTACGTGTTAGGGTACGGGTTAGTGTTAGCGTATGGTGTAGAATTGGGGGCCGAGTTAGGGTAAGGCTTCGGGTAAGGGTTAGGGATAGTGTTAGGGTTCGGGATAGGGGACGGGGATGGTTTAGGGTACAGGTTAGGGTACGAAAACGATTTAGGGTGAGCGTACGTGTTAGGGTACGGGTTAGTGTTAGCGTACGGGTTAGGATTATGGGACGGGTTAGGGTAAGGCTTCGGGTAAGTGTTAGGGTTAGGGTTAGGGTTAGAGTTAGGGTTAGGGTTAGGGTACAGGGATGGTTCAGGGTACAGGTTAGGGTGCGACAATGGTTTAGGGTGAGTGTACGTGTTAGGGCAAGGGTTAGTGTTAGCATACGGGTTAGGATTAGGGGACAGATTAGGGTAAGGCTTCGGGTA
Organism: Delphinapterus leucas; assembly: GCF_059928025.1. Lineage (NCBI taxonomy): Eukaryota > Metazoa > Chordata > Mammalia > Artiodactyla > Monodontidae > Delphinapterus > Delphinapterus leucas. The sequence continues at coordinate 20,814,514 of NW_028322232.1, forward strand.
AGGGTTAGGGTTAGGGTTAGGGTTAGGGTTAGGGTTAGGGTTAGGGGACGGGGACGGTTTAGTTTACAGGTTAGTGTACGACAACAGTTTAGGGTGAGCGTATGTGTTAGGGCATGGGTTAGTGTTAGCGTACGGGTTAGGATTGGGGACGGGTTAGGGTAAGGCTTCGCGTAAGGGTTAGGGTTAGGGTTAGGGCTAGGGGACGGTGACGGTTTAGGGTACAGGTTAGGGTACGACAACGTTTTAGGGTGAGGGTACGTGTTAGGACACGGGTTAGTGTTAGCGTACGGATTAGGATTAGGGGACGGGTTAGTGTAAGGCTTCGGGTAAGTGTTAGGGTTAGGGTTAGGGTTAGGGGACGGGGACAGGGACGGTTTAGGGTACATGTTAGGGTACGACAAAGATTTAGGGTGAGCGTGCGTGTTAGGGTATGGGTTAGTGTTAGCGTACGGGTTAGGATTAAGTGTCGGGTTAGGGTAAGGCTTGGGGTAAGGTTTAGGTTTAGGGCTAGGTTTAGGGTTAGGGTTAGGGGACGGAGACGGTTTAGGTTACAGGTTAGTGTACGACAACGTTTTAAGGTGAGCGTACGTGTAAGGTTACGGGATAGTGTTAGCGTACGGGTTAGGAATAGGGGACATGTTAGGGTAAGGTTTCGGGTAAGGGCTAGGGTTAGGGGACCAGGACGGGATGGTTTAGGGTACAGGTTAGTGTACGAGTACGGTTTAGGTTGAGCATACGGGTTAGGTTACGGGTTAGTGTTAGCGTACGGGTTAGGATTAGGGGACGGGTTAGGGTAAGGCTTTGTGTAAGGGTTAGGTTTAGGGTTAGGGGACGGGGACGATTTAGGGTACAGCTTAGTGTACGACAAAGTTTTAGGGTGAGCGTATGTGTTAGGATACAGGTTAGTGTTAGCATACGGGTTAGAATTAGGGGACGAGTTAGGGTAAGGCTTCGGGTAAGGATTAGGGTTAGGGTTAGGGTTAGGGGACAGGGACGATTTAGGGTACAGGTTAATGTACGACAACGGTTTAGGGTGAGCGTACGTGTTAGGGCACGGGTTAGTGTTAGCGTAGCGTTTAGGATTATGGGATGGGTTAGTGTAAGGCTTCGGGTAAGGGTTAGGGTTTGGGTTAGGGTTAGGGTTAGGGTACAGGGACAGGGACGGTTTAGGGTACAGGTTAGGGTACGTCAACGGTTTAGGGTGAGCGTACGTGTTAGGGTACGGGTTAGTGTTAGCGTACGGGTTAGGATTATGGGACGGGTTAGTGTAAGGCTTCGGGTAAGTGTTAGGGTTAGGGTTAGGGTTAGAGTTAGGGTTAGGGTTAGGGTACAGGGACGGTTCAGGGTACAGGTTAGGGTACGACAATGGTTTAGGGTGAGTGTACGTGTTAGGGCAAGGGTTAGTGTTAGCATACGGGTTAGGATTAGGGGACAGATTAGGGTAAGGCTTCGGGTAAGGGTTAGGGTTAGGGTTAGGGTTAGGGTTAGGGTTAGGGGACGGGGACGGTTTAGGTTACAGGTTAGTGTACGACAACAGTTTAGGGTGAGCGTATGTGTTATGGTACTTGTTAGTGTTAGCGTACGGGTTAGGATTGGGGACGGGTTAGGGTAAGGCTTCGCGTAAGGGTTAGGGTTAGGGTTAGGGCTAGGGGACGGTGACGGTTTAGGGTACAGGTTAGGGTACGACAACGGTTTAGGGTGAGGGTACGTGTTAGGACACGGGTTAGTGTTAGCGTACGGATTAGGATTAGGGGACGGGTTAGTGTAATGCTTCGGGTAAGTGTTAGGGTTAGGGTTAGGGTTAGGGTTAGGGGACGGGGACGGTTTAGGGTACATGTTAGGGTACGACAAAGATTTAGGGTGAGTGTACGTGTTAGGGTATGGGTTAGTGTTAGCGGGTTAGGATTAAGGGTCGGGTTAGGGTAAGGCTTGGGGTAAGGTTTAGGTTTAGGGCTAGGTTTAGGGTTAGGGTTAGGGGACGGGGACGGTTTAGGGTACAAGTTAGGGTAGGACAATGGTTTAGGTTGAGCGTACATTTTAGGGCACAGTTTACTGTTAGCGTACGGGTTAGGATTAGAGGACGGGTTATGGTAAGGCTTCGGGTAAGGGTTAGGGTTAAGGTTAGTTGACGGGGATGGTTTAGGGTACAGGTTAGTGTATGAGAATGGCTTAGGGTGAGCGTACGTGTTAGGATACGGGTTAGAGTTAGCGTATGGGTTAGGATTAGGGGACGGGTTAGTGTAAGGCTTCGGGTAAGGATTAGGGTTAGGGTTAAGGGACGGGGACGGTTTAGGGTACAGGTTAGGGTACGACCACGCTTTAGGGTGAGCGTACCTGTTAGGGCACGGGTTAGTGTTAGCGTACGGGTTAGGATTAGGGGACGGGTTAGGGTAAGGCTTCGGGTAAGGGTTAGGTTTAGGGTTAGGGTTAGGGGACGGGGACGGGGACGGGGACGGTTTAGGGTACAGGTTAGTGTACGACAGCGTTTTAGGGTGAGCGTACGTGTTAGGGTATGGGTTAGTGTTAGCGTACGGGTTAGGATTAGGGCACGGGTTAGGGTAAGGCTTGGTGTAAGGGTTAGGGTTAGGGTTAGGGTTAGGGTTAGGGGAGTGGGACGGTTTAGGGTACAGGTTAGGGTAGGACAATGGTTTAGGTTCAGCGTACATGTTAGGGCACAGTTTACTGTTAGCGTACGGGTTAGGATTAGAGGACGGGTTATGGTAAGGCTTCGGGTAAGGGTTAGGTTTAGGTTTAGGGTTAGGGTTAGGGTTAGGGGACGGGGACGTTTTAGGGTACATGTTAGGGTACGACAACGGTTTAGGGTGAGCGTGCGTGTTAGGGTACGGGTTAGTGTTAGCGTACGGGTTAGGATTTGGGGACGGGTTAGGGTAAGGCATCGGGTAAGGGTTAGGGTTAGGGTTAGGTTTAGGGTTAATGGTCAGGGACAGGGACGGTTTAGGGTACAGTTTAGTGTACGACAACAGTTTAGGGTGAGCGTACATGTTAGGGTACGGGTTAGTGTTAGCGTACGGGTTAGGATTATGGGACGGGTTAGGGTAAGGCTTCGGGTAAGCTTTAGGGTTAGGATAAGGGTTAGGGTTAGGGTTAGGGTAGAGGGACGGTTTAGGGTACAGGTTAGGGTACGACAACGGTTTAGGGTGAGCGTACGTGTTAGGGCAAGGGTTAGTCTTAGCGTACGGGTTAGGATTAGGGGACAGGTTAGGGTAAGGCTCCGGGTATGGGTTAGGGTTAGGGTTAGCGTTAGGGTTAGGGGACGGAGACGGTTTAGGTTACAGGTTAGTGTACGACAACGTTTTAAGGTGAGCGTACGTTTAAGGGTACGGGATAGTGTTAGCGTACGGGTTAGGAATAGGGGACATGTTAGGGTAAGGTTTCGGGTAAGGGCTAGGGTTAGGGGACGGGGACGGGACGGTTTAGGGTACAGGTTAGTGTACGAGAACGGTTTAGGTTGAGCATACGGGTTACGTTACGGGTTAGTGTTAGCGTACGGGTTAGGATTAGGGGACGGGTTAGGGTAAGGCTTTGTGTAAGGGTTAGGTTTAGGGTTAGGGGACGGGGACGATTTAGGGTACAGCTTAGTGTACGACAAAGTTTTAGGGTGAGCGTATGTGTTAGGATACAGGTTAGTGTTAGCATACGGGTTAGAATTAGGGGACGAGTTAGGGTAAGGCTTCGGGTAAGGATTAGGGTTAGGGTTAGGGGACAGGGACGATTTAGGGTACAGGTTAATGTACGACAACGGTTTAGGGTGAGCGTACGTGTTAGGGCACGGGTTAGTGTTAGCGTAGCGTTTAGGATTATGGGATGGGTTAGTGTAAGGCTTCGGGTAAGGGTTAGGGTTTGGGTTAGGGTTAGGGTTAGGGTACGGGGACAGGAACGGTTTAGGGTACAGGTTAGGGTACGACAACGCTTTAGGGTGAGCGTACGTGTTAGGGCACGGATTAGTGTTAGCGTACGGTTAGGATTAGGGGACGGGTTAGGGTAAGGCTTCGGGTAAGGTTTAGGGTTATGGTTAGGGTTCGGGTTAGTGTTAGGTAATGGGGACGGTTTAGGGTACAGCTTAGTGTACGACAAATGTTTCGGGTGAGCGTACGTGTTAGGGCACGGGTTAGTGTTAGCGTGCGGGTTAGGTTTAGGGGACCGGTTAGGGTAAGGCTTCGGGTAAGCGTTAGTGTTAGGGTTAGGGTTAGGGTTAGGGTTCGGGGAAAAGGACGGTGTACGGTACATGTTAGTGCACAACAACGGTTTAGGGTGAGCGTAAGTGTTAGGGTACGGGTTAGTGTTAGCGTATGGGTTAGGATTACGGGACGGGTTAGGGTAAGGCTTCGGGTAAGGGTTAGGGTTAGGGTTAGGGTTAGGTTTAGAGGACGGGGACGCGGACGGTTTAGGGTACAGGTTAGGGTATGACAACGATTTAGCGTGAGCGTACGTGTTACGGTACGGGTTAGAGTTAGCGTACGGGTTAGGATTAGGGGACAGGTTAGGGTAAGGCTCGGGTAAGGGTTAGGATTAGGGTTAGGGTTAGGGATTAGGGGAAGGGGACAGTTTAGGGTACAGGTTAGGGTACAACAACGGTTTAGTGTGAGAGTATATGTTAGGGCATGGGTTAGTGTTAGCGTACGGGATACGATTATGGGACGGGTTAGGGTAAGGCTTCGGGTAAGGGTTAGGGTTAGGGTTAGGGTTAGGTTTAGGGTTAGGCGACCGGGATGGTTTAGGGTACAGGTTAGGGTACGACAACGGTTTAGGGTGAGCGTACATGTCATTGTACAAGTTAGTGTTAGCTAACGGGTTAGGATTAGGGGACGGGTTAGGGTAAGGCTTCGGGTAAGGTTTAGGTTTAGAGGTAGGGTTAGGGTTATGTTTAGGGGACAGGGATTGTTTAGGGTACAGGTTAGGGTACGACAAAGGTTTAGGGTGAGCGTATGTGTTAGGGTACGGGTTAGTGTTAGCGTACGGGTTAGGATTAGGGGACGGGTTAGGGTAAGGCTTCTGGTAAGCGTTAGGTTTCGGGTTATGGTTAAGGTTAGGGTTAGGGGACGGGGAAGTTTTAGGGTACAGGTTAGCGTATGACAACGGTTTAGGGTGAGCGTACGTGTTAGGGTACGGGTTTGTGTTAGCGTACACGTTAGGATTAGGGGACGGGTTAGGGTAAGGCTTTGGGTAAGGGTTAGGGTTAGGGTTAGGATTAGGGTTAGGCTTAGGTGACGGGGATGGTTTAGGGTACAGGTTAGGGTACAACAACGTTTTAGGGTGAGCGTACGGGTTAGGGTACAGTTTAGTGTTAGCGTACGGGTTAGGATTAGGTGACGGGTTAGGGTAAGGCTTCGGGTAAGTGTTAGGGTTAAGGTTAGGGTTAGTGTTAGGGGACGGGGACAGGGACGGTTTAGGGTACAGGTTAGGGTACGACAACGGTTTAGGGTGAGCGTAGGTGTTATGGTACGGGTTAGTGTTAGCATACGGGTTAGTATTAGGGAACGGTTTACGGTAAGGCTTCCGGTAAGGGTTAGGATTAGGGTTAGGGTTAGGGTTAGGTTTAGGGGACAGGGACGGTTTGGGGTACAGGTTAGGGTCGAAACCGGTTTAGGGTGAGCGTACGTGTTAGGGTAGGGGTTAGTGTTAGCGTACGGGTTAGGGTTAGGGGACGAGTTAGGGTAAGGCTTAGGGTAAGGGTTAGGGTTAGGGTTAGGGTTAGGGTTAGGGGACTAGGACGATTTAGGGTACAGGTTAATGTACGACAAAGGTTTAGGGTGAGCATACGTGTTAGGGTACTGGTTAGTGTTAGCGTACAGGTTACGTTCAGGGGACGGGTTAGTGTAAGGCTTCAGGTAAGGGTTAGGGTTAGGGTTAGGGTTAGGGGACAGGGACGGTTTAGGGTACAGGTTAGGGTACGACAATGGTTTTGGGTGAGCGTACGTGTTAGGGTACGGGTTAGTGTTAGGGTACGGGTTAGGATTAGGGGACGGGTTAGGGTAAGGCTTCGGGTAAGGGTTAGGGTTAGTGTTAGGGTTAGGTTTAGGGCTAGTGTTAGGGGACGGGGACGGTTTAGGGTACAGGTTAGTGCACGACAACGCTTTAGGGTGAGCGTACGTGTTAGGGCACGGATTAGTGTTAGCATACGGTTAGTTTTAGGTGACGAGTTAGTGTAATGCTTCGGGTAAGGTTTACAGTTAGGGTTAGGCTTCGGGTAAGGGTTAGGGGATGGGCACGATTTAGGGTACAGGTTAGGGTACGACAATGGTTAGGGTGAGCGTACGTGTTAGGGTACGGGTTAGTGTTAGCGTACAGTTTAGATTAGGGGACGTGTTAGGGTAAGGATTCGGGTAAGGGTTAGGGTTAGGGTTAGGGATAGGGTTAGGAGACGGGGATGGTTTAGGGTACAGGTTAGGGTACGACAACGGTTTAGGGTGAGCGTACGTGTTAGGGTATGGGTTAGAGTTAGCGTACGGGTTAGTATTACGGGACGGGTTAGTGTAAGGCTCCGGTTAAGGGTTAGGGTTAGGTTTAGGGGACGGGGACGGTTTAGGGTAGAGGTTAGGGTACGACAACGGTTTAGGGTGAGCGTACGTGTTAGGGCACGGTTTACTGTTAGCGTACGGTTTAGGATTAGAGGACGGGTTAGGGTAAGGCTTCGGGTAAGGGTTAGGTTTAGGGTTAGGGTTAGGGGACGGTTTAGGGTACAGATTAGGGTATGACAACGTTTTAGGGTGAGTGTACTTGTTAGGGTACGGGTTAGTGTTAGCGTACAGGTTAGGATTAGGGGACGGGTTAGGGTAAGGCTTCAGGTAAGGTTTAGGTTTAGGGTTAGGTTTAGGGTTAGGGTTAGGGGACGGGGACGGTTTAGGGTACAGGTTAGGGTACGACAACGGTTTAGGGTGAGCATACGTGTTAGGGTATGAGTTAGTGTTAGCGTATGGGTTAGGATTAGGGGACGGGTTAGGGGAAGGCTTCGGGTAAGGGTTAGGGTTAGGGTTAGTGTTAGGGGATGGGGACGTTTTAGGGTACAGGTTAGGGTACGACAACGGTTTAGAGTGAGGGTACGTGTTAGGGTACTGGTTAGCGTTAGCGTACGGGTTAGGATTAGGGGACAGGTTAGGGTAAGGCTTCGGGTAATGATTAGGTTTAGTGTTAGGGTTAGGGGACGGGGACGGTTTAGGGTACAGGTTAGGGTACGACAATGGATTAGGGTGAGCGTACATGTTAGGGTATGGGTTAGTGTTAGCGTATGGGTTAGGATTAGGGGACGGGTTAGTGTAAGGCTTCGGGTAAGTGTTAGGGTTAGCGTTAGGGTTAGAATTAGGGGACAGTGACTGTTTAGGGTACAGTTTAGGGTACGACAACGGTTTAGGGTGAGCGCATGTATTAGGGTACGGGTTAGTGTTAGCGTATGGATTTGGATTAGGGAACGGGTTAGTGTAAGGCTTTGGGTAAGTTTTATGGTTAGGTTTAGGGTTAGGGTTAGGGTTACGGAATGGGGACGGTTTAGGGTACAGTTTAGGGTACGACAACTGTTCAGGTTGAGTGTACGTGTTAGGGCACGGGTTAGTGTTAGCATACGGGTTCGGATTAGGGGACGGTTTAGGGTAAGGCTTCGGGTAAGGGTTAGGGTTAGGGTTAGGGTGAGGGGGACGGAGACGGTTTAGGGTACAGGTTAGTGTACGACAAATGTTTCGGGTGAGCGTACGTGTTAGGGTACGGTTTAGTGTTTGCGTAGAGGTTAGGATTAGGTGACGGTTTAGTGTAAGGCTTCGGGTAAGGGTTAGAGTTAGGGTTAGGGTTAGGGTTAGGTTTAGGTGAGGGGGACGGTTTAGGGTACAGATTATGGTTCGACAACGGTTTAGGGTGAGCGTACGTGTTAGGGTACGGGTTAGTGTTAGCCTACGGGTTAGGATTAGGTGACGGGTTAGGGTAAGGCTTCGGGTAAGGGTTAGGTTTAGGGTTAGGTTTAGGGTTAGGGGACGGGACGGGAACGGTTTAGGGTACACGTTAGGGTACAACAACGGTTTAGGGTGTGCGTACGTGTTAGGGTACGGTTTAGTGTTAGCGTACGGTTTAGGATTAGGGGACGGTTTAGGGTAAGGCTTCCGGTAAGTGTTAGGTTTAGGGTTAGCGTTAGGGTTAGTGTACGGGGATGGTTTAATGTACAGGTTAGGGTACACAACGGTTTAGGTTGAGCGTACGTGTTAGGCTACGGGTTAGTGTTACCGTACGGGTTAGGATTAGGGGACGGGTTAGGGTACGGCTTCGGGTAAGGTTTAGGGTTAGGATTAGTGTTAGGGGACGGGGACGGAGATGCTTTAGGGTACAGGTTAGGGTACGACAACGGTTTAGAGTGAGCGTACGTGTTAGGGTACGTGTTAGTATTAGCGTACGGGTTAGGATTAGGGGACGGGTTGTGGTAAGGCTTCGGGTAAGGGTTAGGATTAAGGTTAGGGTTAGGGTTAGGGGACGGGGACGGTTTAGGGTACAGGTTAGGTTACACAACGGTTTAGGGTGAGCGTACGTGTTAGGGTACGGGTTAGTGTTAGCGTACGGGTTCGGATTAGGGGACAGGTTAGGATAAGGCTTCGAGTAAGTGTTAGGGTTAGGGTTATGGTTAGGGTTAGGGGACGGAGACGCTTTAGGGTACAGGTTAGGGTACGACAACGGTTTAGGTTGAGCGTACGTGTTTGGGTACGGTTTAGTGTTAGCGTACGGGTTAGGATTAGGGGACGGGTTAGTGTAAGGCTTCGGGTAAGGGTTAGAGTTAGGGCTAGGGTTAGGGTTCGGGTTAGGTGACAGGGACGGTTTAGGGTACAGGTTAGGGTACGACAACTCTTTAGGGTGAGCGTACGTGTTAGGGTACGGGTTAGTGTTAGCATACGGTTAGGATTATGGGACGGGTTAGGGTAAGGCTTCGGGTAAGGATTAGGTTTAGGGTTAGGTTTACGGTTGGGGGACGGGGACGGGAACGGTTTAGGGTACAGTTTAGGGTACAACAACGGTTTAGGGTGAGCGTACGTGTTAGGGTATCATTTAGTGTTAGCGTATGGGTTAGGATTAGGGGACGGATTAGGGTAAGGCTTCGAGTAAGGGCTAGGTTTAGGTTAGGGTTAGGGGTAGTGTACGGGGATGGTTTAGGGTACAGGTTATGGTACACAACGGTTTAGGTTGAGCGTACGTGTTAGGGTACGGGTTAGTGTTAGGGTACGGGTTAGTGTTAGCGTACGGGTTAGGAATAAGGGATGGGTTAGGGTAAGGCTTCGGATAAGTTTTCGGGTTGGGGTTAGGGTTAGGGTTAGGGTTAGGGGACGGGGACGGTTTAGGGTACAGGTTAGGGTACGACAACGGTTTAGGGTGAGCGTACGTGTTTGGGTACGGGTTAGTGTTAGCGTACGGGTTAGGATTATGGGATGGGTTAGGGTAAGGCTTCAGGTAAGGGTCATTGTTAGGGTTAGGTTTAGGTTTAGGGAACGGGGAAGAGGACGGTTTAGGGTACACTTTAGTGTACGACAACAGTTTATGGTGAGCGTACGTGGTAGCGCACGTTTTAGTGTTAGCGTACGGGTTAGGATTAGGGGACGGGTTAGTGTAAGGCTTCGGGTAAGGGTTAGTGTTAGGGTTAGCGTTAGGGTTAGGGGACGGGGACGGGGACGGTTTAGGGTACAGGTTAGCATACGAAAACGGTTTAGGGTGAGTGTACGTGTTAGAGTACGGGTTAGTGTTAGCATACGGGTTCGGATTAGGGGACGGGTTAGGGTAAGGCTTCGGTTAAGGGTTAGGCTTAGGTTTAGGGTTAGGGTTAGGGGACGGGGACGGTTTAGGGTACAGGTTAGGGTACGACAACGGTTTAGGGTGAGCGTACGTGTTAGGGTACGGGTTATGGTTAGCGTACGTGTTCGGATTAGGGGACGGGTTAGCGTAAGGCTTAAGGTAAGGTTTAGGGTTAGGGTTAGGTTTAGGGTTAGGGTTTGGGGATGGGGACGGTTTAGGGTACAGGTTAGGGTACGACAACGGTTTAGGGTGAGCATACGTGTTACGGTATGGATTAGTGTTAGCGTACGGGTTAGGATTATGGGACAGGTTAGAGTAAGGTTTCGGGTAAGGGTTAGGGTTAGGTTTAGGGTTAGGGTTAGGGGACGGGGACGGGGACGGTTCAGGATACAGGTTAGCGTACGACAACGGTTTAGGATGACTGTACATGTTAGGGCACGGGTTAGTGTTAGCGTACGGGTTAGGATTAGGGAACGGTTTAGGGTAAGGCTTCGGGTAAGGGTTAGGGTTAGGGTTAGGGTTAGGGTTAGTGTTAGGTGACGGGGACGGTTTAGGGTACAGGTTAGTGTACGACAACGGTTTAGGGTGAGCGTACGTGTTAGGGTACGGGTTAGTGTTAGCCTACGGGTTAGGATTAGGGGACGGGTTAGGGTAAGGCTTCGGCTAAGGGTTAGGGTTAGGGTTAGGGTTAGTGTTAGGGGACGGTGACAGGGACGGTTTAGGATACAGGTTAGGGTACAACAACGGTTTAGTGTGAGCGTACGTGTTGGGGTACGGGTTAGTTTTAGCATACGGGTTAGGATTAGGGAACGGTTTAGGGTAAGGCTTCGGGTAAGGTTTAGGATTAGCGTTAAGGTTAGGTTTAGGGTTAGGGGACGGGGACGGTTTAGGGTACAGGTTAGGGTACGACAACGGTTTAGGGTGAGCGTACGTGTTAGGTTACGGGTTAGTGTTAGTGTACTGGTTAGGATAAGGGGACGGGTTAGGGTAAGGCTTCGGTTAAGGGTTAGGATTAGGGTTAGTGTTAGGGGACAGTGACGGTTTAGGGTAGAGGTTAGGGTAAGACAACGGTTTAGCGTGAGTGTACGTGTTAGGGTATGGGTTATTGTTAGCGTACGGGTTAGGATTAGGGGACGGGTTAGTGTAAGGCTTCGTGTAAGTGTTAGGGTTAGGGTTAGGGTTAGGGGACGGTGACGGTTTAGGGTACAGGTTAGGGTACGACAACGGTTTAGGGTGAGCGTACATGTTAGGGTACGGGTTAGTGTTAGCGTCCATGTTAGGATTAGGGGACGGGTTAGGGCAAGGCTTCAGGTAAGGTTTAGGGTTAGGGTTAGGGTTAGGGTTAGGGTAAGGTACGGGGACGGTTTAGGGTACAGGTAAGGGTACAACAAGGGTTTAGTGTGAGCGTATGTGTTAGGGTACGTGTTAGTGTTAGCGTACGGGTTAGGATTAGGGACGGGTTAGGGTAAGGCTTCGCTTAATGGTTAGGGTTAGGGTTAGGGTTAGGGTTAGGGGACGGGGATTGTTTAGGGTACAGGTTAGGGTACGACAACGGTTTAGGGTCAGCATACGTGTTAGGGTACAGTTAGTGTTAGCGTACGGGTTAGGATTAGGCGACGGTTAGGGTAAGGCTTTGGGTAAGGGTTAGGGTTAGGATTAGGGGACGGTGACGGTTTAGGGTACAGGTTAGGGTACGACAACGTTTTCAGGTGAGCGTATGTGGTAGGGCACGGGTTAGTTTTAGCGTACGGTTTAGGATTATGGGACGGATTAGGGTGACGCTTCGGGTAAGGGTTAGGGTTAGTGTTAGAGGACAGGGATGGGGACAGTTTAGGGTACAGGTTAGGGTTCGCCAACGGTTTAGGGTGAGTGTACGTGTTAGGGTATGGGTTAGTGTTAGCGCCCAGGTTAGTTTTAGGGGACGGGTTATGGTAAGGCTTCGGGTAAGGGTTAGGTTTAGGGTTAGGGTTAGTGTTATGTTTAGGGGACGGGGACAGTTTAGGGTACAGGTTAGGGTACGACAATGGTTTAGGGTGAGCGTACATGTTAGGGTATGAGTTAGTGTTAACGTACGGGTTAGGATTAGGGGACGGTTTAGGGTAAGGCTTTGGGTAAGTGTTAGGGTTATGGTTTGTTAGGGTTAGGGGATGGGGACGGTTTAGGGTACAGGTTAGGGTACGACAACTGTTTAGGATGAGCGTACGTGTTAGGATACGGGTTAGTGTTTGCGTATGGGTTAGGATTACGGGACGGATTAGGGCAAGGCTTCGAGTAAGGGTTAGGGTGAGACATAAGGCTGGACACTTCGGGCTGATGGCATTGGTGAGGTTCGGTGAGCAAATGCAGACCCTTTGAAGTCATACTGCATGGTACCCATTCCATGGGTCTCAACTCTCCAGGTTTAAGGGATTCTTCCTTCAGCTAAAACATGCATGGGAAACGCAGAGTACGGTCCACCGTGTCATTGGGAAACATTTTCAAATGCATCGCAGTTTTCGTCCCCTGGTACTCGGGTTCGCCATTCCAGACGCTTTACCAACACTCTCCCCTCTTGGAGAGTCCGTGCCTTTAACCTCCTGTTTGGCACAGTTTGCAATTTCTGCGCAAGATGAATAGGAATAGGGAGAACCAATGAGAGACTAGCTGTAGGTGTCTGCACGGGCAAATGGAACGCTCATTTCCCACCAGGAAGAGGAATTAACCAAAGGCTCAGCATGCCCTGCCAGAAACAGATTAGGGCCTGAAGCAATCCTGCGGTTTTGCGGTCAGCTCACAAGAAAGCGTGTTGAAGAAAAGAGCTCAAGTGGACTGTAGTCCACAAACCTGCAGAGTTATGAATGATAGCTATCGTCCAAAAATATATTCAAGTAAGTCTGTGAAGAGGGCTTTAAAGCGGTGCAGAATTTCAGGAAAACGATTTCAGCGGGTAGACTGGAATTGCACTTAAAGCATAGGAAAAGAGGCAGAATGTCGACAATGATGCACTTGGCCAAAAAGTGCATATGGGTTTTTTCCTGACTATATTCAGGAAAAAACACATATGCACTTTTTGGCCAACCAAGCAAGCGTGTAAAGGAAATCTGCACTACAATGAAGCCTCACTGCCCCCCGGTCAAACGGGCCATGTGAAAAAAGTGTAAAAGAAGGCATCATTGAAGACTAATACAGAATACCAAGTCCTGGTTGTTGGTAGAATGACCAGCAGGGTATAGGATTTAGGAACTACTGGAGGTATATCCTCGGTGGCTTCACTGACTCTCCTGACATCCGTTACCTTGACTGCTGCAGCCCATGGGACTCTCAAGGTCAGGCCAATCCCAGGATATGGAGCTTACCCAGGCAGGTACCCCACCCCCACCCCAGGACACAGGGCCCTCGTGGTCAGGCCCCTCCCAGGATATGGTGTTCCCTGGGCAGGTACCCTGCAGCCCATGGGGTTCTCGTGGTCAGGTCCCTCCCAGGATACAGAGCTACCCTTGCAGGTACCGTGGCAAGTCTGGGCAAACAGGAACCGTGCACATAGTGCACATTGCAAAGCACTCCCAGCTCACCTGTCGCTCAGATCTGACACAGAGCACCTCAGAGCAGTACTTGAACTAACAAACAGCAGCTCCAAAAGGTCTGTGACCTTGGGGATCACTCTGTGCGGCCTCCCTCCACCTGGTCTTCCAGAGGCTTCCACTGCACCCGGGGCACCAGGCCTCTGTCTAAACCCACCACCCACCCCTCCTCTCCCTGACTCCTGGGTTCCTCTCATTAGGAGAGGGTTTTCTTGAAGTTGTCTCCCACTCATGGGCCAGATAAAATGATTAGAAAACAAGCCAGAGCTACAGCCCCTTGTCTATCCTGACTCTCAAGAGCCCACACCTGTTCCTTGGACCTGGCCGATTCAGCAAGTTCCATTTTCTGCAACTGTGAGACCCTGAGGGGTGATGATAGGCTGACCTGGGCAGCCTGACCGTGCCGGCCAGATCTCCCCAGGTGTGCCTGGGTTGAGATCGATATAAACACCACTCCAGGCAGCAAGAGCCCCTGCAGCTGTGCCTGACGCCATTTTCTCTGCCCTGTCAACAGTCTCGGGGCTGGGTTGGTGGGAGGGAGTGAGAGGCCACGGCTTTGTGGGTGGCTCAGTGTGAGTGGGGCTCTGCTGGACTTTCTGCAGCAGTTGCCAAGATGCCACCTGCTAAAGACGAGGATGTGTCACCCATACCTGCCGCTGGAATTCCTCCCTGGGCAGAGGTGAGGAAGGAAGAAAGCAGTGGGGGCCGGGACAGGAGGGGTATCTCAGGCAGGGAAATGGAAAGCTTCCAGAAGAGCACCCAGGGCCAGGGCCATCCTGGCTGGCCTACAGGCATCAAGTCGGCCGGCATGCTGTCGCTCGTGTGGCTCCATGGCCCTTCCTCTAGGCTTTCAAGTCCTTGTACATATTCAGGTGTTTTACCTGGGAAGGGTGGGAACATTTCAGCAGCAGCTGGCCTGGGGCTCGGCCCACGTTTACTCACAGATGCCTCGGCACGGTCCCCCAGCTTTGCAATGAGGACGCTTGTTGCGTGGGGCCTGCTGGCTGAATGGGAGATGATTCCCCACCACTGACCAACTTCAGAATTGTTTACAACTGGAGCAATTGCCCTGATAGGGATTTCCTCTGTGTAACTGGTGGGTTCTGTTTTTCTTTTTCTTTTTTTCGTTTTTGGTTCAAGGTAGATTTTATTCCTCTTTTCTGTATTTACAGATATATGCATGGAAATAATTTATTCATATAAATACATGTATGTGAAGGGCAGAATATTTTTTCTGTTTTACTTTTTTTAATTTTATTTTTTTTAATTTTGAATTTTATTTTATTTTTTATACAGCAGGTTTTTTTTTTTGGTTATCTGTTTTATACATATAAATGTATACATGCCAATCCCAATATCTCAACTCCTCCCACCACCATCCCCCCAACAGCTTTCCCCCCTTGGTGTCCATAAGTTCGTTGTCTACGTCTGTTGCTCTATTTCTGCCTTGCAAAACGGTTCATCTGTACAATTTTTCTAGGTTCCACATATATGCATTAATATACAAGATTTGTTTTGTTTTTCTCTTTCTGACTTACTTCACTGTGTATGACAGTCTCTAGATCCATCAACATCTCTACCGGTGACCCAATTTCGTTCCTTTTTATGGCTCAGTAATATTCCATTTTATATATGTACCACATCTTTATGCATTCGTCTGTCTGTGGGCATTTAGGTTGCTTCCATTACCTGGATATTGTAAATAGTGATGCAATGAACATTGCGTTGAATGTCGTTTTTTAATTTTTGGTTTTGTCTGGGTATATGACCAGTAGTGGGATTGCTGTATCAGATGGTAATTCTATTGTTAGTTTTATAAGAAACTCTGTAATGTTCTCCACAGTGACTGTATCAATTTACATTCCCAACAATAGTAGAAGAGGGTTCCATATCTCCACACCCTTTCCAGCATTTGTTGTTTGTAGATTTTTCTGATGATGCCCATTCTAACCAGTGTGAGGTGATACACCATGGATGAGTCTATTTCGTTGAGCAAGGAGTAGGTCTTGTCTAATACATATTTGGCTTATGGAAAGGTATCTGTGCTAATTTCAATCTCTGGTTTTATACAGCACCCCAACTCAACTTTCCCCTTAAGCAAGCATAAGTTTTTTATCTAAATGTGAGACTCTGTTCGGTTTTGTAATCCAGTTCATGTGGAGCCAAGTTTACACTCCCTCTATTAGTGATATCTTATGATAACTATCTTTCTCTGTGTGACATATTTCTCTTAGAATCATCGTGCTTAAATTCACTCAATTTGCTGCTACAGGCCTGATGACATTGATTTCATTGCTGAGTGATATTCCATTGTACATAAGTAGCACAACTTCTTTATCCATTTTTTTCTTTCTGGGATATTTAATGTGCACTGGACTCAAGTTTCTTGTAAACACAGCAGCCCTAAATTTTGTGTTGGCTGTGTCTTGTTGATTTTAATATTCCTAAGCTATAGAGCCATAAGTGGAAGTGACCTAGGCTCTGTAGCTTTGTTTTTTAGATGTTTCAGGATACATCATAAACATCTCCAGAGTGTCTGTTGGCAATTGACATCCCACCCATCAGCATAACAAGGCTCCCTGTTCTCCATGGCCTGTCCTGTGTTTCTTGTTTTTACACTTTTTTCAGATGGCCCTTTTGACGAATGGGAAAAGAGACTTCATTGTAGTGCGGATTTCCATTGCTGGAGTGCTTGGTTGACAAAAAAGGGCATATGCGTTTTTTCATGAATGTATTCAGGAAAAAATGCATACGCTCTTTTTGTCCAAGTGCATCACTGTCAAAGATCTGCTGCTTTTCATATGCTTTAAATGCAATTCAAATCTACCTCCTGAAATCTGATTCCTGCAATTCTGCCTCGTTTTCAAGTCCTCTTTGCAGCCTTACTTCAATATATTTTTGCCAATAGCTGTCATTTATAACTCTGCAGGTTTGTGAATTACAGTGCCCCTGATTTCCTTTCTTAACTTGCTTCCTTGTGAGCTGGCCACAAAACCGCAGGTTTGCTTCAGGCTGTAATCTGGTTCCGGCATGGCATGCTCAGCGTTTGGTTAATTCCTCTTCCTGGTGGGAAATGAGAGTTAAATGTGCCCGTCCAGACACCTGCCTCATTCCCAGCCCCTTGGTGATGTGTGTCCTCTGGTTCGAGACCACATGTGCTGGGTTCCTCTCCTTTCAATGATGTGGCCCCAATGGTGTGAGGAAACTCCTGCCTGGTTCCCATCCCCTTGGTGATGTGGGCCCTCTGGTGAGAGTCTGATCCTGGCTGGGTTCCTCACCCTTCTGTGAGGTGGGCCCTCGGCTCTTAGGTAAATCCTGCCTGGCTTGCTCCCATTGCCTTGGAGACGTAGGCCCTCTGGTGGCAGTTGGAGCCTGCTGGGAGCCTCCTCTCCTCAGTGATGAGTGCCCTCTGACGTCAGGTTCTAACTGCTGTGCTCCCCACGTTTTCTGATGTGAGCCCAGTGATGCCAGGACACTCCTGCCAGGTTCCCATCCCCATTGGGATGTGGGCCTTCTGCTCTGAGGTCCCAACGCCTGGGTTCCTTACAGTTTCATGGTGTTGGCTCTCTGATGTTAGTTCACTCAGGCCTAGATCCCATAGCCCCTGTGCTCTGGGCCGCCTGCTGCGAGGTTCCAACTGCTGGATTCCTCACCTTTTTTATTCTTTGTGCCCTGTGTTGTGAGGCTCCTCCTGCCTTCCTCACTTCCCCCGTTGGTGATGTAGGTCCTGTGGTTTGAGGCTACATGTGCCGGTTTCCTCACCTTTTAGTGATGTGGCCCCACTGGTGTGAGGACACTCCTGCCTGGATCCCATCCCCTTGGTGATGTGGGCCCTCTGGTGAGAGTCTGATCCTGGCTGGATACCTCACACTTCTGGGAGGTGGGCTCTCTGCTGTGAGGTCACTCCTGCCTGGCTGGCACACATCGCCTTGGCCAAGTGAGCCCTCTGGTTGCAGTTGGAGCGGGATGGGAGCCTCCTCCCCTCGGTGATGAGGGCCCGCTGGCATCAGGCCCTAACTGCTGGGCTCTCCACATTTTCTGATGTGCGCCCACTGGTGCGATGACACTCCTGCCAGTTTCCCATCCCCATGGGGATGTGGGCTTTCTGCTCTGTGGTCCCAATTGCTGGGTTGCTCACAGTATCATGATGTGGGCCCTCTGCTGTGAGTTCACTGCGGCCTAGATCTCATAGACTGGGTGCCCTGGGCCGCCTGCTGGGAGCTTCCAATTACTGGATTCCTCATCTTTTTATTCTATGGGCCCTGTGTTGTAAGGCTACTCCTGCCTGCCTCACTCTGAGCCCCTTGGAGATGTGGGTCCTCTGCTTTGAGGCCACATGTGCTGGGTTCCTCACCTTTCTATGATGTGGCCACATTGGTGTTAGGACACTCCTGCGTGGTTCCGATCCCCTTGGTGATGTGGGCCCTCTGGCGAGAGTCTTATCCTGGTTGGTTTCCTCACCCTTCTGTTAGGTAGGCCCTGTGCTGTGAGGTCACTCCTACCTGACTGGCACACGTCATCTTGGCGATGTGGGCCCTCAATTGTGTGTTGGTGCCTGCTGGGAGCCTCCTTCCCTCGGTAATGAGGGCTCTCTGGTGTCAGGCCCTAACTCCTGGGCTCTCAAAATTTTCTGATGTGCACCCTGTGGTGCGAGTACACGCCTGTCAGGTTCCCAAACCCATGGGAATGTGGGCCTTCTGCTCTGAGGTCCCAACGTCTGGGTTTCTCACAGTTTCATGATGAGGGCCCTCTGGTGTGAGTTCACTCAGCCTGGATCCCATAGCCTCGCTACTCCAGGCCGCCTGCTGGGAGGTTCCAACTGCGGGATTCCTCACCTTTTTTATTCTATGGGCCATCTGTTTTGAGGCTACTCCTGCCTGCCTCATTCCCAGCCCCTTGTTTATGTGTGTCCTCTGATTAGAGGCCACGTGTGCTGGGTCCCTCACCTTTCGATGATGTGGCCCCACTGGTTTGAGGATACTTGTGCCTGGTTCCCATCCCCTTGGCGATATGAGCCCTCTGGTGAGAGTCTGATCCTGGCTGGGTTCCTCACACTTCTGTGAGGTGGGCCCTTTGCTGTGAGGTAACTCCTTCCTGGCTTCCCATTGCCTTGGTGACATCGGCCCTCTGGTGGCAGTTGGAACCTACTGGGAGCCTCCTCCCCTCGGTGATGAGGGCCCTCTGGCGTCAGGCCATAACTGCTGGGCTCCCCACGTTATCTGATGTGAGCCCAGTGATAACAGGACACTCCTGTAAGGTTCCCATCCCCATGGGGATGTGGGCCTTCTGCTCTGTGGTTCCAACGTCTGGGTTGCTCACAGTTCCATGATATAGGCTCTCTGGTGTTAGTTCACTCAGGCTGGGATCCCATAGTCTCTGTGCTCTGGGCTGCCTGCTGCGAGGTTCCAACTGCTGGATACCTCACCTTTTTTATTCTTTGGGCCCTGTGTTGTGAGGCTCCTCCTGCCTGCCTCACTCCCAGCCCCTTCGTGATGTGGGTCCTGTGGTTTCAGGCCACATGTGCCGGTTTACTCACCTTTTAGTGATGTGGACCCACTGGTGTTAGGACACTCCTGCCTGGTTCCCATCCCCTTGGTGATGTGGGCCGTCTGGTGAGAGTCTGATCCTGACTGGTTTCGTCACACTTCTGGGAGGTGGGCCCTCTGCTGTGAGGTCACTCCTGCCTGGCTTGCTCCCGTTGCCTTGGTGACGTCGGCCCTCTGGTGGCAGTTGGAGCTTGCTGGGAGCCTCCTCCCCTCGGGGATGAGGGCCCTGTGGCGTCAGTCACTAACTGCTGTGTACCCATATTTTCTGATGTGTGCCCACTGGTGCGATGGCACTCCTGCCAGTTTCCCATACCCATGTGGATGTGGGCCTTCTGCTCTGAGGTCCCAACGGCTGGGTTGCTCACAGTTTAATGATGAGGGTCCTCTGGTGTGAGTTCATTCCGGCCTGGATCCCATAGCCTCGCTGCTCCTGGCTGGCTGCTGGGAGGATCCAACTGCACGATTCCTCACCTTTTTTATTCTATGGGCCCTCTGTTTTGAGGCTCCTCCTGCCTGCCTCACTCCCAGTCCCTTGGTGATGTGTGTCCTCTAGTTTGAGGCCACGTGTGCTGGGTCCCTCACATTTCGGTGATGTGGCCCCACTGGTGTGAGGACACTCCTGCCCTGTTCCCATTCCCTTGGTGATGTGGGCCCTCTGGTGAGAGTCTGATCATCTTTGGTTTCCTCACACTTCTGTGAGGTTGGCCCTCTGCTCTGAGGTCACTCCTGCCTGGCTGGCACACCCCGCATTGGTTACGTCGGCCCTCTGGTAGCAGTTGGAGCCTTCTGGGAGCCACGTCCCCTCAGTGATGAGGGCCCTCTGGCATCAGGCCCTAATTGCTGTGCTCCCAACCTTTTCTGATGTGTGCCCACTGGTGCGATGACACTCCTGCTTGGTTCCCTTCCCCATGGGGATGTGGACCTTGTGCTCTGAGGTCACAACGGCTGGGTTGCTTACAGTATCACGATGAGGGCCCTCTGCTGTGAGTTCACTGTGGCCTGGATCTCATAGCCTCGGTGCTCTGGGCCGCCTGCTGGGAAGTTCCAACTGCTGGATTCCTCACCTTTTTTATACAGTGGGCCATGTGTTGTGAGGTTAACCCTTCCTGCCTCACTCCGAGACCCATGGTGATGTGGGTCCTCTGGTTTGAGGCTACATGTGCTGGGTACCTCAACTTTCGATGATGTGGCCCCACGGGTGTGAGGACACTCCTGCCTGGTTCCCATCCCCTTGGTGATGTGGGCTCTCTGGTGAGAGTCTGATCCTGGCTGGGTTCCATACCCTTATGTGAGGTGGGCCCTCTGATGTGAGGTCACACGTGGCTGGCTGGCTGGCTCACGTCACCTTGGCAACGTGGGGCTTCTGTTGGCCCCTGGAGCATGCTGGGAGCCTCCTACCCTTGTAAATGAGGGCCCTGGAAAAAACGAATATGCCCTTTTTGGTCAAGTGCATCATTGTCGAGGTTTTGCCTCTTTTCCTATGCTTTCAGAGCAATTCCCGTCTACCTCCTGAAATCGCATTCCGGCAATTCTGCCCCGTTTTCAAGTCCTCTTTGCAGCCTTACTTGAATACATTTTTGGACGATAGCTGTCATTTATAACTCTGCAGGTTTGTGAATTACAGTGCCCCTGAGCCTCTTTCTTCAACTCGCTTTCTGGTGAATTGGCCGCAAAACCGCAGGATTGCTTCAGGCCTTAATCTGTTTCCAGCATGGCACGCTGAGCCTGTGGTTAGTTCCTCTTCCTGGAGGGAAATGAGAGTTAAATGTGCCTGTCCACAAACCTACAGCAAGTCTCTCATTGGTTCTCCCTATTCCTGTTCAACTTCGGCAGAAATTGCAAAATGTACCAAACAGGAGGTTAAAGGCACTGACTCTCCAAGTGGGGAGAGTGTTAGTAAAGTGTCTTGAATGGTGAACCCGAGGACTAGGGGACGAAAACTGAGATGCATTTAAAAACGTTTTCTGATCACACGGTGGACCACACTCTGCGTTCCCCATGCATGTTTGAGCTGAAGGACGAATCCCTTAAACCTGGAGAGCTGGGACCCTTGGAATAGGTACCATGCAGTATTACTTCTAACGGTCTGCATTTGCTCACTGAACCTCACCAATCCTATCAACCCCAAGGGTCCAGCCTTATGTCTAACCCAGCTGTGGGTGTGCATGTGGTAAACCAAGGTTTCATCACAAACCATGAATGAATTATTTAAGAATTGCTCTCTATTTCACAGTCTTTGTGATAGTTTTTAAAATTTATTTGTATAATGGGATTTAGCTGATTTTCAATGCTGCGTTTATGCCGCTGTAAACACACTGGATTCCCTTATGGAGACATATAAATACATAGGTTTTAAGACTCGTTCTAGTCAGGTATATTCTTGGGGTTGAATATGTGATGTTGAGTCCATTTCGTTGAGCAAGGAGTAGATCATGTATATTACATATATGGCTTATGGAACGGTATCTGTGCTAATTTCATTCTCTGGTTTTATGCGGCACCTCAACTCACCTTTCCCCATAAGCAAACATAAGTTGGTTTTCTAAATGTGAGACCCTATTGTGTTTTGTAATTCACTTCATGTGTAGCCAAGTTTACATTCTGTGTATTAGTGATATCTTATGATGTTTCTTTTTCTGTGTGACTTATTTCACGTAGAATCATCCTACCTGAATCCACTCATTATGCCGCTACGGGCCTGATGACATAGATTTCATTGCTGAGTGATATACCATTCTACGTACGTACCACAACTTCTTTATCCATTTTTTGCTTTCTGAGATATTTAGCTTGTACCATAGACGAGGTTCTTGTAAACAGAGCTGTCCGAAATTTGGAGTGGCTGTGTGTTTTTGATTTTAATTTCCCTAAGCTATAGGACCATAAGTGGAAGTGCCATGGGCTGTGTTGATTTGTTTTCTACGTGTTTCAGAAAACACCATACACTTCTCCAGAGTGGCTGTTGGCAATTGACATCCCGCCCATCAGCATAACAAGGCTCCCTGTTCTCCATGGGCTGTGCTGCCTTTCTGGATTTTACACCTATTTCAGATGGCCATTTTGACCGGGGGGCAGTGAGACTTCATTGTAGTGCAGATTTCTTTAACATGCTTGCTTGGTTGGCCAAAAAGGGCCTATGCGTTTTTTCCTGAATATATTCAGGAAAAAACGCATAGGCCCTTTTTGGCCAAGTGCATCATGGTCGACGTTCTGCCTCTTTTCCAATGCTTTAAATGCAATTCCTGTCTACAACCTGAAATCGTTTTCCTGCAATTCTGCCCCACTTTCAAGTCCTCTTCACAGCCTTCTTTCAATATATTTTTGGACGATAGCTGTCATTTATAACTTTGCAGTTTTGTGAATTAGAGTGCCCCTGAGCCCCTTTCTTCAACTCGCTTTCTTGTGAGCTGGCCGCAAAACCGCAGGATTGCTTCAGGACTTAATCTGTTTCCAGCAAGGCACACTGAGCCTTTGGTTAATTCCTCTTCCTGGCGGGAAATGAGCGTTCCATTTGCCCGTGCAGACACCTACAGCTAGTCTCTCATTGGTTCTCCCTATTCCTGTTCATCTTGCGCAGAAATTGCAAACTGTGCCAAACAGGAGGTTAAAGGCACTGACTCTCTATGTGGGGAGAGTGTTAGTAAACGTTCTGGAATGTTGAACCCGAGTAAGAGGGGATGAAACCTGAGATGCACTGGAAACCTTTTCCCAGTAACACATTGCCCCATACTGTGGGTTTCCCATGCATGTTTTAGCTGAAGGAAGAATCCCTTAAACCTGGAGAGTTGGGACCCAAGGAATGGGTACCATGCAGCATGACTTCAAAGGGTCTGCATTTGCTCGCTGAACCTCATCAATGCTATCAGCCCGAAGTGTCCAACCTTATGTCTCACTCAGCTCTGGGTGTAGATGTGGTAAATCCAGGTTGCATCACAAGCCCTGAATGAGTTATTTAAGAATTGCTCTCTATTTCACTGTCATTGTGCTTTGTTTTTGTAATTCATTTTGATAATTGGATTTATAGGATTTTCTCTGCTGCATTCATGCCGCTGTACACACACTTGATTTTGTTACGCAGACATATAAATCCATGGGTTTGAAGATTCTTATTAGTCAGGTGTATTCCTAGGCGTTGAATATGTGGTGTTTAGTCCATTTCGTTGAGCAAGGAGTAGGTCTTGATTATTACATATTTGTCTTATGGAATGGTATCTGTGCTAATTGCTATCTCTGGTTTTATGCAGCACCCCAACTCACCTTTCCCCTTAAGCAAGCATAAGTTGGTTTTCTAAATTTGAGACCCTGTTCTGTCTTGTAATTCAGTTCATGTGTAGCCAAGTTTACATTCCGTGTATTAGTGATAACTTATGATGTTTCTTTTTCTGTGTGACTTATTTCACTTAGAATCATTATACCTGAATCCACTCATTATGCCGCGACGGGCCTGATGACATTGATTTCATTGCTGAGTGATATTCCATTGTACGTACGTACCATAACTTCTTTATCCAATTTTGGCATTCTGGGATATTTAACTTGTACCGTAGACAAGGTTCTTGTAAACAGAGCCGTCCGAAACATTGGGGTGGCTGTGTGGTTTTGATTTTAATTTCCCTAAACTGTAGGACCATAAGTGGAAGTGCCGTAAGCTCCGTTTCTTTGTTTTTTAGGTGTTTCAGGAAACACCATACACTTCTCCAGAGTGGCTGTTGGCAATTTACATCCCGCCCATCAGCATAACAAGGCTCCCTGTTCTCCATGCGCTGTGCTGCCTTTCTGTATTTTACACTTTTTTCAGATGGCCCTTTTGACCAGGGGACAGTGAGACTTCATTGTAGTGCAGGTTACTTTAACATGCTTGCTTGGTTGGCCAAAAAGGGCGTATGCATTTTTTCTTGAATATATTCAGGAAAAAACACATACGCCCTATTTAGCCAAGTGCATCATTGTCGACGTTCTGCCTCTTTTCCTATGCTTTAAATGCAATTCCAGTCTACCCCCTGAAATCGTTTTCCTGCAATTCTGCCCCGCTTTCAAGTCCTCTTCGCAGCCTTAGTTCAATATATTTTTGGACGATAGCTGTCATTTATAACTCTGCAGGTTGGTGAATTACAGTGCCCCTGAGCCCCTTTCTTCAACTCGCTTTCTTGTGTGCGGGCCGAAAAACCGCAGGATTGCTTCAGGCCCTAATCTGGTTCCGGCACGGCACACTGAGTCTTTGGTTAATTCCTCTTCCTGGTGGGAAATAAGTGTTAAATTTGTCCATGCAGACACCTACAGCTAGTCTCTCATTGGTTCTCCCTATTCCTGTTCATCTTGCGTAGAATTTGCAAAATGAGCTAAACAGGAGTTTAAAGGCACTGACTCTCCAAGTGGGGAGAGTGTTAGTAAAGCGTCTGGAATGGTGATCCCAAGTACCAGGTGACAAAAACTGAGATGCATTTAGAAACGTTTCCCGGTCACACGGTGGACCATACTGTGGGATTTCCATGCATGATTTACCTGAAGGAAGCATCCCTTAAACCTGGAGAGTTGGGACCCATGGAATAGGTACCATGCAGTATGACTTCAAAGGGTCTGCATTTGCTCATCGAACCTCACCAATGCTATCAGCCAGAAGTGTCCAACCTTATGCCTCACTCAGCTCTGGGTGTAGATGTGGTAAATCCAGGTTGCATCACAAGCTCTGAATGAATTATTTAAGAATTGCTCTCTATTTCACTGTCATTGTGTTTTGTTTTTGAAATTTATTTTGATAATGGGATTTAGCTGATTTTCACTGCTGCGTTTATGTCACTGTACACATGCTTGATTCTCTTACGGAGACATATAAATCCATAGGTATTAAGACTCTTACTCGTCCCGTATATTCCTAGGCGCTGAATATGGGGTGTTGAGTCCATTTCGTTCACCAGGGAGTAGGTTTCTTCTATTACATATTTGGCTTATGGAATGGTATCTGTGCTAATTTCAATCTCTGGTTTTATGCAGCTCCTCAACTCTCCTTTATCCTTAAGCAAGCATAAGTTGGTTTTCTAAATTTGAGACCCCATTCTGTTTTGTAATTCAGTTCATTTGTAGCCACGTTTACATTCCATGTATTAGTAATATCGTATGTCTTTTTCTTTTTGAATTATGTGACTTCGAATGATCATACGTAACTCCTCTGGGGTTGTTACAACTGGCCATATTTCATTGATTTTCAGGCTGAGTAATATTCCACTCTACATAAGTGCCACATCTCTGTCCATTTTTTCCCTCCAGAGACATATAAATTATATCCTAGTCGAGGATCTTTTAAACAGAGGGGCGGTAAACATTGGGGTGCCTGTGTCCTCTCGATTTTTGTTTTTCCCAAGATATACGTCCATGAGTGCAAGTGCCCTGTGCTCTGTAGCTCATTTTTTAGATGCTTTAGTAAACACAATACACTTCTCCAGAGTGACCGTTGGCAATATACATTTCCACTATAAGCCTCACAGGGCTCCCTTTTCTCCTTGCCCTGTCCTGCATTTCTGGTGTTTGCACTTTATGAGGAAGGCTCTTCTGACTGATGTGAAGTGATATGTTTTGTAGTATTGATTTCCAGTGCCCACCTGTTTGGTTGGCTAAAAAAGTGTATGCCCTTTTCTTGAATATATACAGAAAAAGACGCATACACCCTTTTTGGCCAACGGCAATGTTGGCAATGTTCAGCCCCTTTTCTTGTGCTTAATGGCGAGTCCTTTCTACCTCTTCCAATCCCTTTCCTGCCATTCTCCGTTGCTTACAAGTCCTTTTCTCTGACTTTCCTCAGGACATTTTTCATTGATAGATATTTTCAACTCTGCAGCTTCGTGAATTTTAGTGTCCCTGAGTTCCATTTTTCAACTTGTGTTTATGGGAACTTGCCACAAAGCAGCGGGATTTCCTCAAGCCTTATACTGTTTCCATGGGCAACACTAGCCTTTGGTCAATTCATTTTCCTGATTGGAAATTAGAGTGACATGTGCCTGTCCGAACACCTAGGACTTGTCTCTCATTGTTCCTCCTCCTTCTGCTTCATCCTCTGGACAAATTCCAAACTGTATGCAACAGGATGTTGACAGTGCTGACATCTCCAAGTGGGGACACTGTTCGTAAAGACGCTGGAGGGGTGAACCCGAGCACCAGGAGATGAGGAGATGAGATGCCTTTTCCAAACTCTTCCCGATCAGACGGTATACCATCCTCTGGGTGTGACAGGCATGTTTTAGCTGTAGGAAGTGTCCCATTCATGTGAGGAGAACACCAGGGCTTTTTCAAAATCAGTGTCTCTCCACAACCCAAACTGGGGAATTTTTTAAGCTACGGCTACACATATGTTCATTAAGGGCCTTGGGAAGTAGGCAGAGTCCAAACTTTAGATGATTGAAGTCTTCAGGGTCAGAAGCACTCACCACCGGCTTCCCTTAGGTTCCATTTTAACTGTCATTAATAGATGATGTCAATAAAAATATCTATTCTTTTTCAGATTATTTCCCCTTCTAGGTTATTGCAAAATATTGAGTGTAGTTCCCTGTGCTATACAGTAGTTCCTTGTTGATGATCGATTTTATACATAGCAGTGTGTATGTGTTAATCCCAAACTGTTAATTTATCCCTCCTCCCACCTTTCCCCTTTGATTATAATAAATTATAAGATTTTATACTTCTCAGAAATGGGGGAGCTGAAAGAGAGGTATCATTTCCAATGGAAAAGCATTTAAAACAAGATTGAAGCTTTAACCAAGATTATTAGATGTACATCCTTGGAAAGAAATCACTTCGTTTCTCTAATATTGACCTGACAAATAAGACAAACCTTTTCACTGAACTTGCTTATAATAAAGTGATGGAAATATCAAATGGAAGTGTTAGAAACATCTTATTTTACCCGAGCCTTATACACTGTTCTATGTTAATTACAGTTTGGCTCACACATCTGTTCATTGAAGTTACAATGTTCTCAATTTCTGTTACTGATCCTCCAGAGTGGACCCCAACAAGTGTCCCCCTGCCCAGTGTCATTGGAGCCAACAGATTGAGACTGAGCTTGGTTCAGAAGCAAAGGAAACTTTATATTTTGATCAGAGAATGGAGAGGTGAGAGCATGTGCTACCCCGTGGGCTGTGGGCTGGGCTGCTGTGTAGAGATCCTGTCAGAGTCAGTGGGAGGGAGGGGGCGGAGCTCTCGAGGGCCCAGTTGGCTGCAGCTCAGGCTCTATATCGTGGAGTCTGCACTGTGCCCCAAGAGCTGAGGTGTCGACCCAGCCATTCTGCACTAGGAAATCTGGTCTGAAGTGCCGGCTGTTGAACCTCTGTATGCGGGACCCTAGGAGTATGTGAAATTAGACAAAGCACAAAGGATAAAAAAGGTTAGACTTTATTTTATTGCCCAGATTCTAATTTTATCTCCCTGGGATTTTTAAGGGGCTTTGCCTGGGACAAACCCCTCTTCTGCATTTTGTCCCCTTCCTCATTCTTACAGTGGTGAGGGTGCAGACCTTTCATCTGTAACTGCTGAGTGCTGAGTTAGGAGCCCTCATACCGGTGGGCGAGGGTCAGAACTTCTCCCCAGCAGCCTCCAGGTGACGTTGATTGTCCCCAGGCCTCCTGCCTCCATGCTCGTCCGCCTGAGCACAAGTATTGGTAGTGTTATAGATTCTATTGACCTTTAAGGGTCCAGGAAGGAGATGTGCAGTGACGCTGTGAGGTCCAGTTTCACCCCGCCCTGCATTTGTTCGGCCACCTTAGGCTGACCGTTTCTGCCAGCCTAGATGCTCTGACTAGTAGTCTGCGCTTTCTTCAATTAGGTCCCTGAATTAACGTAAAAACAGCACCAGGTGTCAGGACGCTGCCTGCTCAACTCCAAGACAGTCCAGGGTCAGTGGTGATGAAGGACCATGATGGCCACTGACTCAACAGCCTTTTGAAGTAAACAGGAGTCCAGCCGGTCTTATTGGCCACCATCATCACAGTGTGTGTAGGCTTTTCTATGGTGACAGCGTGATATACAGTTCCCCCGCCAAGATTATTAGCTCTGCTCTGGGTGCAGTAAGTCCTGCAAGCAGTAGTCTACTCTTTTGGGACACACTCTTGTTGTTTTATGAGAGAAACTCCGGGTCAAGTGATGGTCACACGAGTCGTCATGGTGCCCCTTTGCCCCGGTTATCTCTATGGAGGTTGGAGTTGGAGGGCATCCTCACTCAAGGTCAGTGTGCCCCCGGAGCAAACCCTGCAACTTCAGGGCATGTTTGGGGTTAGGATCACCACGTGGGGTCCTTTTCCCTTAGGAGGGAGGTGGCCTTTTGGGCTGCTGATTTCCAGGTTTTCAGATACTGCCAGTCTCTTGGCCAGATGTGGCGGTGGGCCAAGCCCATTGGTGACCGTAGTTTATCCTACCTGGATGGCATTCTTGCATTGTTCCATTTCAAGTGGTCCCAGGTTTTGCACTAATACTCCAATGGCAATTCGCCGTTCACCAGGAATGTAAAGGTCAAAGGGTTTAGCTAAATTAGGGAGTTCCAGGGCAAGGGTCTGTATTGACTGCTCTTTCCATTGTTGAAAGGCCACTTCTGGATTCTATTCCAAAGGATCATCATCTTTTCCTTTCGGTGTTTCATATAGAGGCCCAGCTAGTAGACTGTAGTTAGGGATCCAGAAGCAGCAAACGCTGGCCTCCCCAGGAACCCCTAAGCTGTCTTTTAGTTTTAGAAATGGGTAAGGCTGTAAATTGTTTCTTCCCTTTCCTGGGATGGGCTTCTCCGACCTTCTGTGAGAATGAAGCCCAGGTAGGTCACCGTAGTCTGTGATATATGAGCTTTTTCTTAGACAACTTGTATCCTTTATTGGCTTGGTAGTTCAGAGGTCTCCTTAGTAAGGCTGGCGATCAGAATGTCGTCTGCATATTGAAGGAGTGTTTCCTTTTCCAGAGGTAGAACTTTTAGGTCTTTAGCTGAGCTTTCCCCAAAGATGGTGTGGGAATTTTTGAGCCCTTGGGGCAACACGGCCCAGAAGTATTGTTTTAGTTGTATGTTGAGTCCTGCCACTCACAAGCCAAAATTTCTTGTGACTCTGGGACTAATGGAATACAAAAGAAGGCATCATTGAAGATTAATACAGAATACCATGTCCTGGTGGTTGGCAGAATGACCAGCAGGGTGTAGGATTTAGGAACTACTGGAGGTCTATCCTCGGTGGCTTCACTGACTGTCCTGACATCCTTTACCAGGACTCCAGCAGCCCATGGGGCTCTCGAGGTCAGGCCAATCCCAGGATATGGAGCTCACCTGGGCAGGTACCCCACCCCCACACCAGCCAACGGGGCTCTCGTGTTCAGGCCCCTCCCAGGATATGGGGATCCCTGGGCAGGTTCCCCGGCAGCCCATGGGGCTCTCGGTGTCAGGCCCCTCCCAGGATACAGAGCTACCCTTGCAGGTACCGTGGCAGGGCTGGGCACACAGGAACCGTGCACATCGCCCTCATTGCAGAGCACTCCCAGCTCACCTGTCACTCAGATCTGACACAGAGCACCTCAGAGCAGGACTTGAACTAACAACAGCAGCTCCAAAAGGTCTGTGACCCTGGGCATCACTCTGTGTGGCCTCCCTCCACCTGGTCTTCCAGAGACTTTCACTGCACCCGGGGAACCAGGCCTCTGTCTCCACCCACCACCCACCCCTCCTCTCCCTGACTCAAGGGTTCCTCTCATTAGAAGAGGGTTTTCTTGAAGTTGTCTCCCACTCATGGGCCAGATAATATAATTAGAAAACAAGCCAGAGCTGCAGCCCCTTGTCTATCCTGACTCTCAGGAGCCCACACCTGTTCCTTGGACGTGGCCGATTCAGCAATTCCATTTTCTGCAACTGTGAGCCCCTGAGGGGTGATTATTGGCTGGCCTGGGAAGCCTGACCATGCCGGCCAGCTCTCCACAGGTGTGCCTGTGTTCAGATCAATATAAACACCGGTCCAGGCAGCAAGAGCCCCTGCAGCTGTGCTTGACGCCATTTTCTCTGCCCTGTCAGCTGTCTCGGGGCTGGACTGGTGGGAGGGAGTGAGAGGCCACGGCTTTGTGGGTGGCCCAGTGTGAGTGGGGCTCTGCTGGACTTTCTGCAGCAGTTGCCAAGATGCCACCTGCTAAAGAAGAGGATGTGTCACCCATACCTGCTGCTGGAATTTCTCCCTGGGCAGAGGTGAGTGAGGAAGAAAGCAGTGGGGGCCGGGACAGCAGGGGTATCTCAGGCAGGGAAATGGAAAGCTTCCAGAAGAGCACCCAGGGCCAGGACCATCCTGGCTGGCCTGCAGGCACAAAGTCGGCTGGCATGCTGTCGCTCATGTGGCTCTATGGCCTTTCCTCTAGGCTTTCAAGTCTTTGTACATATTCAGGTGTTTTACCTGGGAAGGGTGGGAACATTTCAGCAGCAGCTGGCCTGGGGCTCAGCCCACGTTTATTCACAGATGCCTCGGCCCTGTCCCCCAGCTTTGCAATGAGGACGCTTGTTGCGTGGGGCCTGCTGGCTGAATGGGAGATGATTCCCCACCACTGACCAACTTCAGAATTGTTTACAACTGGAGCAAGTGGCCTGATACGGTTTTACTCTGTGTAACTGGTGGGTTCTGTTTTTCTTTTCTTTTTTTCATTTTTGCTTCAAGGTAGGTTTTATTCCCCTTTTTTGTATTTACAGATATAAGCATGGAAATAATTTATTCATATAAATACATGTATGTGAAGGGAAGAATATTTTTTCTGTTTTACTTTTTTAATTTTGATTTTATTTTATTTTTTTATACAGCAGGTTCTTTTTGGTTATCTATTTTATACATATAAATGTATACATGCCAATCCCAATCTCTCAACTCCTCCCACCACCAGCCCCCAATAGCTTTCCCCCTTGGTGTCCATACGTTTGTTGTCTACATCTGTTGCTCTATTTCTGCCTTGCAAAACGGTTCATCTGTACAAGTTTTCTAGGTTCCACATAAATGCATTAATAGACAAGATTTGTTTTTCTCTTTCTGACTTACTTCACTCTGTATGACAGTCTCTAGATCCATCAACGTCTCTACAAGTGACCCAATTTCATTCCTTTTTATGGCTTAGTAATATTCCATTTTATATATGTACCACATCTTTATGCATTCGTCTGTCTGTGGGCATTTAGGTTGCTTCCATTACCTGGATATTGTAAATAGTGATGCAATGAACATTGCGGTGAATGTCTCTTTTTGATTTATGGTTTTGTCTGGGTATATGCCCAGTAGTGGGATTGCTGTATCATATGGTAATTCTATTCTTAGTTTTATAAGAAACTCCATAATGTTCTCCACAGTGACTGTATCAATTTACATTCCCAACAATAGTGGAAGAGGGTTCCTTATCTCCACACCCTTTCCAGCATTTGTTGTTTGTAGATTTTCTGATGATGCCCATTCTAACAGGTGTGAGGTGATACACCATGGATGAGTCTATTTCGTTGAGCAAAGAGTAGGTCTTGTCTATTACATATTTGGCTTATGGAATGGTATGTGTGCTAATTTCAATCTCTGGTTTTATACAGCACCCCAACTCAACTTTCCCCTTAAGCAAGCATAAGTTTTATCTAAATGTGAGACTCTGTTCGGTTTTGTAATTCAGTTTATGTGTAGCCAAGTTTACACTCTCTCTATTAGTGATATCTTATGATAATTATCTTACTCTGTGTGACATATTTCTCTTAGAATCATCATACTTAAATCCACTCAATTTGCTGCTACAGGCCTGATGACATTGATTTCATTGCTGAGTGATATTCCGTTTTACGTAAGTAGCACAACTCCTTTATCCATTTTTTTCTTTCTGGGATATTTAATTTGTACTGGACTCGAGGTTCTTGTAAACACAGCAGCCCTAAATTTTGTGTTGGCTGTGTCTTGTTGATTTTAATTTTCCTAAGCTATAGGGCCAAAAGTGGAAGTGCCCTAGGGTCTGTAGCTTTGTTTGTCAGATGTTTCAGGATACACCATAAACATCTCCAGAGTGTCTGTTGGAAATTTACATCCCGCCCATCAGCATAACAAGGCTCCCTGTTCTCCATGGCCTGTCCTGTGTTTCTTGTTTTTACACTTTTTTCAGATGGCCCTTTTGACGAATGGGATATGAGACTTCATTGTAGTGCGGATTTCCATTGCTGGAGTGCTTGGTTGGCCAAAAAGTGCATATGCGTTTTTTCCTGAATATATTCAGGAAAAACTATATACGCACTTTTGTCCAAGTGCATCACTGTCAAAGATCTGCCGCTTTTCACATGCTTTAAATGCAATTCCAATCTACCTCCTGAAATATGATTCCTGCAATTCTGCCTCGTTTTCAAGTCCTCTTTGCAGACTTACTTCCATATATTTTTGCCAATAGCTGTCATTTATAACTCTGCAGGTTTGTGAATTACAGTGCCCGTGATTTCCTTTCTTAACTCGTTTCCTTGAAAGCTGGCCACAGAACCACAGGTTTGCTTCAGGCCATAATCTGGGTCCGGCACGACACTCTGAGCCTTTGGTTAATTCCTCTTCCTGGTGGGAAATTAGAGTTAAATGTGCCCCTCCAGACACCTGCCTCATTCCCAGCCCCTTGGTGATGTGTGTCCTCTGGTTTGAGGCCACATGTGCTGGGTTCCTCACCTTTGGCTGATGTGGCCCCACTGGTGTGAGGACACTCCTGCTTGTTTCCCATCCCCTTGGTGATGTGGGCCCTCTTGTGAGAGTCTGATACTGGTTAGGTTACTCACACTTCTGTGAGGTGGGCCCTCTTCTCTGAGGTCACTCCTGCCTGGCTGGCACACCCCGCCTTGGCGACGTCGGCCCTCTGGTGGGAGTTGGTGCCTGCTGGGAGTCTCCTCCCCTCGGTAATGAGGGCCCTCTGGCGTCAGGCCCTAACTCCTGGGCTCCCAAAATTTTCTGATGTTCACCCTGTGGTGCGAGTACACTCCTGCCAGGTTCCCAACCCCATGGGAATGTGGGTCTTCTGCTCTGAGGTCCCAACGTTGGGTTGCTCAGTTTCATGATGAGGGCCCTCTGGTGTGAGTTCACTCCGGCCTGGATCCCATAGCCTCGCTGCTCCTGGCCACCTGCTGGGAGGCTCCAACTGCGGGATTCCTCACCTTTTTTCTTCTATGGACCCTCTGTTTTGAGACTCCTCCTGCCTGCCTCTCTCCCAGCTCCTTGGTGATGTGTGTCCTCTGGTTTGAGGCCACGTGTGCTGGGTCCCTCACCTTTTGATGATGTGGCCCCACTGGTGTGAGGATACTTGTGCCTGGTTCCCATCCCCTTGGTGATATGAGCCCTCTGGTGAGAGTCTGATCCTGGCTGGGTTCCTCACCCTTCTGTGAGGTGGGCCCTCTGCTGTGAGGTAACTCCTGCCTGGCTGTCACACGTCACCTTGGCGACATGGGCCCTCCGTTGGGAGTTGGTGCCTGCTTGGAGTCTCCTCCCGTTTGTTATGAGGGCCCTCTGGCGTCAGGCCGTAACTTCTGAGCTCCCAAAATTCTCTGATGTGTGCCCTGTGGTGCGAGAACACTTATGCCATGTTCCCAACCACGTGGGAATGTGGGCCTTCTGTTCTGAAGTCCCAACGGCTGGGTTACTCACAGTTTCATGATGAGGGCCCTCTGTTTGACTTCAGTCAGGTCTGGATCCCATAGCCTCGCTGCTCCTGGCCGCCTGCTGGGAGGTTCCAACTGTGGGATTCCTCACCATTTTTATTCTAGGGGCCCTATGTTTTGAGGCTCCTCCTGCCTGCCTCACTCCCAGCTCCTTGGTGATGGGTGTCCTCTGGTTTGAGGCCACGTGTGCTGGGTCACTCACATTTCGGTGATGAGGCCCCACTGGTGTGAGGACACTCCAGCCTGGTTCCCATTCCCTTGGTGATGTGGGCCCTGTGGTGAGAGTCTAATCCTCTTTGGGTTCCTCACACTTTTGTGAGGTTGGCTCGCTGCTCTGAGGTCACTCCTGCCTGGCTGGCACATCCTGCATTGGCGATGGCGGCCCTCTGGTAGCAGTTGGAGCCTGCTGGGAGCCGCCTCTCCTCGGTGATGGGAGCCCTCTGGCGTCAGGCCCTAACTGCTGGGCTCCCCACATTTTCTGATGTGTGCCCACTGGTGCGATGACACTCCTGCTTGGTTCCCTTCCCCATTGGGATGTGGGCCTTGTGCTCTGAGGTCACAACGGCTGGTTTGCTCACAGTTTCATGATGACGGCCCTCTGTTGTGAGTTCATCACTGCCTGGATCCCATAGCCTCGGTGCTCTGGGCCGCCTGCTGTGATGTTCCAACTGCTGGATTCCTCACCTTTTTTATACAATGGGCCATGTGTTGTGAGGTAAATCCTGCCTGCCTCGCTCCGAGACCCATGGTGATGTGGGTCCTCTGGTTTGAGGCCAAATGTGCTGGGTACCTCAACTTTTGATGTTGTGGCCCCACGGGTGTGATGACAGTCCTGCCTGGTTCACAGCCCCTTGCTGATGTGGGCGCTCTGGTGAGAGTCTGATCCTGGTTGGGTTCCTTACCCTTCTGTGAGGTGGGCCCTCTGATGTGAGGTCACTCCTGCCGGGCTGGCTCACATCGCCTTGGTGATGTGGGCCCTCTGTTGGCCACGAAAGCATGCTGGGAGCCTCCTACCCTCTTTAATGAGGCCAAGAAAAAACGCATATGCACTTTTTGACCAAGTGCATCATTGTCGAGGATCTGCCTCTTCTCCTATGCTTTCAGAGCACTTCCCGTCTACCTCCTGAAATCATATTCCTGGAATTCTGCCCCACTTTCAAGTCCTCTTCACAGCCTACTTCAATGTATTTTTGGACGATAGTTGTCATTTATAACTCTGCAGGTTTGTGAAGGACAGGGAACCTGAGCTCTTTTCTTCAACTCGCTTTCTTGTGAGCTGCCCTCAAAACCGCAGGATTGCTACAGGCCCTAATTTGGTTGCGGCACGGCACTCTGAGACTTTGGTTAATTCCTCTTCCTGTTGGGAAATGGGCATTAAATTTGCCCGTGCAGACACCTACAGCTAGTCTCTCATGGGTTTTCCCTATTCCTGTTGATCTTGCGCAGAAATTGCAAACTGTGCCAAATAGGAGGTTAAAGGCACTGACTCTCCAAGTGGGGAGTGTGTTAGTAGAGCATCTTGAATAGTGAACCCGAGTAACAGGGAACGAAAACTGAGATGCATTTAAAAACGTTTCCCGGTCACACGGTGGACCATAGTCTGGGTTGCCCATGCATGTTTAACAGAAGGAAGAATCCCTTAAACCTGCAGAGTTGGGACCCATGGAATGGGTACCATGCAGTATGACTTCAAAAGGTCTGCATTTGCTCACCGAACCTCACCAATGCTATCAGCCCGAAGTGTCCAGCCTTATGTCTCACACAGCTCTGGGTGTAGATGTGGTAAATCCAGATTGCATCACAAGCACTGAATGAATTATTTAAGAATTGCTCTCTATTTCACTGTCACTGTGTTTTGTTTTTGTAATTTATTTTGACAATGAGATTTATCAAATTTTCACTGCTGCATTTATGCCGATGTCCACACACTTGATTCTCTTCCGGAGACATATAAATCCATGGGTTTTATGATTCTTACTAGTCAGGTATATTCCTAGGCGTTGAATATGGGGTGTTGAGTCCATTTCGTTGAGCAAGGAGTAGGTCTTGACTATTACGTATTTGGCTTATGGAATGGTATCTGTGCTAATTCCAATCTCTGGTTTTATGCAGCACCCCAACTCACCTTTGCCCTTAAGCAAGCATTGGTTGGTTTTCTAAATTTGAGACCCTGTTTTGTAATTCAGTTCATGTGTAGCCAAGTTTACATTCCGAGTATTAGTGATATCTTATGATGTTTCTATTTCTGTGTGACTTATTTAACTTAGAATCATCGTACCTGAATCCATTCATTTTGTC
Source organism: Delphinapterus leucas (assembly GCF_059928025.1). Classification (NCBI taxonomy): domain Eukaryota; kingdom Metazoa; phylum Chordata; class Mammalia; order Artiodactyla; family Monodontidae; genus Delphinapterus; species Delphinapterus leucas. The sequence goes on from NW_028322232.1 coordinate 20,850,324, forward strand.
ACGACAGGCCTGATGACATAAATTTCATTGCTGAGTGATATTCCATTGTATGTACGTACCACAACTTCTTTATCCATTTTTCCCTTTCTGGGATAATTAACATGTACCGTAGATGAGGTTCTTGTAATCAGAGCAGTCCGAAAATTTGGGGTGGCTGTGTGTTTTTGATTTTAATTTCCCTAAGCTATAGGACCATAAGTGGAAGTGCCATAGGCTGTGTTGCTTTGTTTCCTACGTGTTTCAGCAAACACCATTTGCTTTTCCAGAGTGGCAGTTCGCAATTTACATCCCGCCCATCAGCATAACAAGGCTCCCTGTTCTCCATGACCTGTCCTGCCTTTCTGGATTTTACACTTTTTCAGATGCACCTTTTGACCGGGGGGCAGTGAGACTTCATTGTAGTGCAGATTTCCTTTACACGCTTGCTTGGTTGGCCAAAAAGGGCGTATGCGTTTTTTCCTGAATATATTCGGGAAAAAACGCATACGCCCTTTTTGGCCAAGTGCATCATTGTCGACATACGGCCTCTTTTCCTATGCTTTAAGTGCAATTCCAGTCTACCCCCTGAAATCGTTTTCCTGAAATTCTGCCCCGCTTTCAAGTCCTCTTCGAAGACTTACTTCAATACATTTTTGGACGATGGCTGTCATTCATAGCTTTGCAGGTTTGTGAATTACAGTGCCCCTGAGCTCCTTTCTTCAACTCGCTTTCTTGTGAGCTGGCCGCAAAACCGCAGGATTGCTTCAGGCCCTAATCTTATTCCGGGAGGGCACGCTGAGCCTTTGTTTAATTCCTCTTCCTGGTGGGAAATGAGCGTTCCATTTGCCCGTGCAGACACGTACAGCTAGTCTCTCATTGGTTCTCCCTATTCCAGTTCATCTTGGGCAGAAATTGCAAACTGTGCCAAACAGGAGGTTAAAGGCACTGACTCTCCAAGTGGGGATAGTGTTAGTAAAGCGTCTGGAATGGTGAACCCGAGTACCAGGGTTCGAAAACTGAGATGCATTTTAAAACGTTTCCCAATCACACGGTGGACCATACTCTGGGTTTCCCATGCATGTTTTAGCTGAAGGAAGAATCCCTTAAACCTGGAGAGTTGGGACCCATGGAATGGGTACCATGCAGTATGACTTCAAAGGGTCTGCGTTTGCTCAACGAACCTCACCAATGCTATCAGCCCGAAGTGTCCAGCCTTATGTCTCACCCAGCTCTGGGTGTAGATGTGGTAAATCCAGGTTCATCACAAGCCCTGAATGAATTATTTAAGAATTGCTCTCTATTTCACTGTCATTGTGTTTTGTTTTTGAAATTTGTTTTGATAATGGGATTTATCGGATTTTCACGGCTGCGTTTCGGCCGCTGTACACACGCTTGATTTCCTTATGGAGACATATAAATCCATGGGTTTTAAGATTGTTACTTGTCAGGTATCTTCCCAGGCGTTGAATATGGGGTGTTGAGTCCATTTCGTTGAGCAAGGAGTAGGTCTTGTCTATTACATATTTGGCTAATGGAACGTTATCTGTGCTAATTTCAATCTCTGGTTTTATGCAGCACCCCAACTCAACTTTCCCCATAAGCAAGCATAAGTTGGTTTTCTAAATTTGAAACCCTGTTCTATTTTGTAATTCAGTTCATGTGTAGCCAAGTTTACACTCCGTGTATTAGTGATATCTTATGATGTTTCTTTTTCTGTGTGAATTATTTCTCATAGAATCATCGTACCTGATTCCACTCATTATGCCGCTATGGGCCTGATGACGTAGATTTCATTGCTGAGTGATATTCCATTGTACGTGCGTACCACAACTTCTTTATCCATTTTTTGCTTTCTCGGATATTTAAATTGTACCGTAGACGAGGTTCTTGTAAACAGAGCCGTCCCAAACTTTGTGGTGGCTGTGTATTTTTGATTTTAATTTCCCTAAGCTATAGGACCATAAGTGGAAGTGCCATAGGCTGTGTTGCTTTGTTTCCTACGTGTTTCAGGAAACACCATAAACTTCTCCAGTGTGGCTGTTGGCAATTTATATCCCGCCCATCAGCATAACAAGAGTCCCTGTTCTCCATGTCCTGTGCTGTGTTTCTGGATTTTACACTTTTTTCAGATGGCCCTTTTGACCGGGGGGCAGTGAGACTTCATTGTAGTGCACATTTCCTTTACACGGTTGCTTGGTTGGCCAAAAAGCGCGTATGCGTTTTTTCCTGAATATATTCAGGACAAAACGCATACGCCCTTTTTGGCCAAGTGCATCATTGTCGACATTCTGCCCCTTTTCCTATGCTTTAAGTGCAATTCCAGTCTATCCCCTGAAATCGTTTTCCTGAAATTCGGCCCCGCTTTCAAGTCCTCTTCGAAGATTTACTTCAAGACATTTTTGGACGATAGCTGTCATTCATAACTCTGCAGGTTTGTGAATTACAGTGCCCCTGAGCTCCTTTCTTCAATCTGCTTTCTTGTGAGCTGGCCGCAATACCGCAGGATTGCTTCAGGCCATAATCTCTTTCCGGCAGGGCACGCTGAGCCTTTGTTTAATTCCTCTTCCTGGTGGGAAATGAGCGTTTTATATGCCTGTGCAGACACCTACAGCTAGTCTCTCATTGGTTCTCCCTATTCCTGTTCATCTTGCGCAGAAATTGCCAACCGGGCCAAACAGGAGGTTAAAGGCACTGACTCTCCAAGTGGGGAGAGTGTTAGTAAAGCGTCTGGAATGGTGAACCCGAGTACCATGGGACGAAAACTGAGATGCATTTGAAAACGTTTCCCAATCACACGGTGGACCATACTCTGGGTTTCCCATGCATGTTTTAGCTGAACGAAGAATCCCTTAAACCTCGAGAGTTGGGACCCTTGGAAAGGGTACCATGACGTATGACTTCAAAGCGTCTGTGTTTGCTCTCCGAACCTCACCAATGCTATCAGCCCGAAGTGTCCAGCCTTATGTCTCACCCAGCTCTGGGTGTAGATGTGGTAAATCCAGGTTGCATCACAAGCCCTGAATGAATTATTTAAGAATTGCTCTCTATTTCACTGTCATTGTGATTTGTTTTTGAAATGTATTTTGATAATGGGATTTATCGGATTTACACTGCTGCGTTTAGGCCACTGTACACACGCTTGATTTCCTTATGGAGACATATAAGTCCATGGGATTTAAGATTCTTACTTGTCAGGTATCTTCCCAGGCGTTGAATATGGGGTGTTGAGTCCATTTCGTTGAGCAAGGAGTAGGTCTTGTCTATTATATATTTGGCTTATGGAACGGTATCTGTGCTAATTTCAATCTCTGGTTTGATACAGCACCCCAACTCACCTTTCCCCATAAGCAAGCATAAATTGGTTTTCTAAATTTGAGACCCTGTTCTGTTTTGTAATTCAGTTCATGTGTAGCCAAGTTTACGTTCCCTGTATTAGTGATATCTTATGATGTTTCTTTTTCTGAGTGACTTATTTCTCGTAGAATCGTCGTACCTGAATCCACTCATTATGCCGCTACGGGCCTGATGACGTAGATCTCATTGCTGAGTGATATTCCATTGTACGTACGTACCACAACTTCTTTATCCATTTTTTGCTTTCTCGGATATTTAACTTGCACCGTAGATGATGTTCTTGTAAACAGAGCCGTCCCAAACTTTGGGGTGGCTGTGTGTTATTGATTTTAATTTCCCTAAGCTATAGGACCCTAAGTGGAAGTGCCATAGGCTGTGTTGCTTTGTTTCCTACGTGTTTCAGGAAACACCATACACTTCTCCAGAGTGGCTGTTGGCAATTTACATCCCGCCCATCAGCATAACCAGGCTCCCTGTTCTCCATGACCTGTCCTGCCTTTCTGGATTTTACACTTTTTTCAGATGGCCATTTTGACCGGGGGGCAGTGAGACTTCATTGTAGTGCAGATTTCCTTTACACGCTTGCTTGGTTGGCCAAAAAGGGCGTATGCGTTTTTTCCTGAATATATTCAGGAAAAAACGCATACGCCCTTTTTGGCCAAGTGCATCATTGTCGACATTCTGCCTCTTTTCCTATGCTTTAAGTGCAATTCCAGTCTACCCCCTGAAATCGTTTTCGTGAAATTCTGCCCCGCTTTCAAGTCCTCTTCGAATCCTTACTTCAATACATTTTAGGACGATAGCTGTCATTCATAACTCTGCAGGTTTGTGAATTGCAGTGCCCCTGAGCTCCTTTCTTCAACTCGCTTTCTTGTGAGCTGGCCGCAAAACCGCAGGATTGCTTCATGCCCTAATCTCTTTCCGGCAGGGCACGCTGAGCCTTTGGTTAATTCCTCTTCCTGGTCGGAAATGAGCGTTCCATTTGCCCGTGCAGACACCTCCAGCTAGTCTCTCATTGGTTCTCCCTATTCCTGTTCATCTTGCGCGAAAATTGCAAACTGTGCCAAACAGGAGGTTAATGGCACTGACTCTCCAAGTGGGGAGAGTGTTAGTAAAGCGTCTGGAATGGTGAACCCCAGTACCAGCGTTCGAAAACTGAGATGCATTTGAAAACGTTTCCCAATCACACGGTGGACCATACTCTGGGTTTCCCATGCATGTTATAGCTGAAGGAAGAATCCCTTAAACCTGGAGAGTTGGGACCCATGGAATGGGTACCATGCAGTATGACTTCAAAGGGTCTGCGTTTGCTCAACGAACCTCACCAATGCTATCAGCCCGAAGTGTCCAGCCTTATGTCTCACCCAGCTCTGGGTGTAGATGTGGTAAATCCAGGTTGCATAACAACCCTGAATGAATTATTTAATCCTTTCTCTCTATTTCACTGTCATTGTGTTTTGTTTTTGAAATTTGTTTGATAATGGGATTTATCGGATTTTCACTGCTGCATTTAGGCCGCTATACGCACTCTTGATTTCCTTATGGAAATATATAAATCCATGGGTTTTAAGATTCTTACTTGTCAGGTATCTTCCCAGGCTTTGAATATGGGGTGTTGAGTCCATTTCGTTGAGCAAGGAGTAGGTCTTGTCTATTATATATTTGGCTTATGGAACGGTATCTGTGCTAATTTCAATCTCTGGTTTTATGAAGCACCCCAACTCACCTTTCCCCATAAGCAAGCATAAGTTGGTTTTCTAAATATGAGACCCTGTTCTGTTTTGTTATTCAGTTCATGTGTAGCCAAGTTTACATTCCGTATATTAGTGATATCTTATGATGTTTCTTTTTCTGTGTGACTTATTTCTCGTAGAATCATCATACCTGAATCCACTCATTATGCCGCTAGGGACCTGATGACGTAGATTTCATTGCTGAGTGATATTCCGTTGTACGTGCGTACCACAATTTCTTTATCCATTTTTTGCTTTCTCGGATATTTAACTTGTACCGTAGACGAGGTTCTTGTAAACAGAGCCATTGGAAACTTTGGGGTGGCTGTGTGTTTTTGATTTTAATTTCCCTAAGCTATAGGACCATAAGTGGAAGTGCCATAGGCTGTGTTGCTTTGTTTCCTACGTGTTTCAGGATACACCATACACTTCTCCAGAGTGGCTGTTGGCAATTTACATCCCGCCCATCTGCATAAGAAGGCTCCCTGTTCTCCATGACCTGTCCTGCCTTTCTGGATTTTGCACTGTTATCAAATGGCCGTTTTGGCTGGGGGGCAGTGAGACTACATTGTAGTGCAGATTTCCTTTACACGCTTGCTTGGCCAAAAAGGGCGTATGCGTTTTTTCCTGAATATATTCAGCAGAAAACGCATACGCCCTTTTTGGCCACGTGCATCATTGCCGACATTCTGCCTCTTTTCCTATGCTTTAAGTGCAATTCCAGTCTACACCCTGAAATCGTTTTCCTGAAATTCTACCCCGCTTTCAAGTCCTCTTCGAAGACTTACTTCAAGACATTTTTGGACGATAGCTGTCATTCATAACTCTGCATGTTTGTGAATTACAGTGCCCCTGAGCTCCTTTCTTCAACCTGCTTTCTTGTGAGCTGGCCGCAAAACCGCAGGATTGCTTCAGGCCAAAATCTCTTTCCGGCAGGGCACGCTGAGCCTTTGGTTAATTCCTCTTCCTGGTCGGAAATGAGCGTTCCATTTGCCCGTGCAGACACCTACAGCTAGTCTCTCATTTGTTCTCCCTATTCCTGTGCATCTTGCGCAGAAATTGCAAACTGTGCCAAACAGGAGGTTAATGGCACTGACTCTCCAAGTGGGGAGAGTGTTAGTAAAGCGTCTGGAATGGTGAACACGAGTACCAGGGGATGAAAACTGAGATGCATTTGAAAACGTTTCCCAATCACACAGTCGACCATACTCTGTGTTTCCCATGCATGGTTTAGCTGAAGGAAGAATCCCTTAAACCTGGAGAGTTGGGACCCATGGAATGGGTACCATGCAGTATGACTTCAAAGGTTCTGCATTTGCTCACCGAAACTCACCAATGCTATCAGCCCGAAGTGTCCAGCCTTATGTCTCACCCAGCTCTGGGTGTAGATGTGGTAAATCCAGGTTGCATCACAAGCCCTGAATGAATTATTTAAGAATTGCTCTCTATTTCACTGTCATTGCGTTTTGTTTTTGAAATGTATTTTGATAATGGGATTTATCGGATTTTCACTGCTGCGTTTAGGCCACTGTACACACGCTTGATTTCCTTATGGAGACATATAAGTCCATGGGTTTTAAGATTCTTACTTGTCAGGTATCTTCCCAGGCGTTGAATATGTGGTGTTGAGTCCATTTCGTTGAGCAAGGAGTAGGTTTGTCTATTATATATTTGGCTTATGGAACGGTTGCAGTGCAAATTTCAATCTCTGGTTTTATGCAGCACACCAACTCACCTTTCCCCATAAGCAAGCATAAGTTGGTTTTCTAAATTTGAGACCCTGTTCTGTTTTGTATTTCAGTTCATGTGTAGCCAAGATTACATTCCGTGTATTAGTGATATCTTATGATGTTTCTTTTTCTGTGTGACTTCTTTCTCGTAGAATCATCATACATGAATCCACTCATTTTGCCGCTACGGGCCTGATGACGTAGATTTCATTGCTGAGTGATATTCCATTGTACGTGCGTACCACAACTTCTTTATCCATTTTTTGCTTTCTCGGATATTTAACTTATACCGTAGATGAGGTTCTTGTAAACATAGCCATCGGAAACTTTGGGGTGGCTGTGTGTTTTTTATTTTAATTTCCCTAAGCTATAGGACCATAAGTGGAAATGCCATAGGCTGTGTTGCTTTGTTTCCTTCGTGTTTCAGGAAACACCATACACTTCTCCAGAGTGGCTGTTGGGAGTTTACATCCCGCCCATCAGCATAACAAGGCTCCCTGTTCTCCATGACCTGTCCTGCCTTTCTGGATTTTACACTTTTTTCAGATGGCCCTTTTGACCGGGGGGCAGTGAGACTTCATTCTAGTGCAGATTTCCTTTACACGGTTGCTTGGTTGGCGAAAAAGGGCCTATGCGTTTTTTCCTGAATATATTCAAGAAAAAAAGCATATGCCCTTTTTGGCCAAGTGCATCATTGTCGACATTCTGCCTATTTTCCTATGCTTTAAGTGCAACTCCAGTCTACACCGTGAAATATTTTTCCCGAAATTCTGCATCGCTTTCAAGTCCTCTTCGAAGACTTACTTCAATACATATTTGGACGATAGCTGTCATTCATACCTCTACAGGTTTGTGAATTACAGTGCCCCTGAGCTCCTTTCTTCAACTCGCTATCTTGTGAGCTGGCCGCAAAACCGCAGGATTGTTTCAGGCCCTAATCTGTTTCCGGCAGGGCACGCTGAGCCTTTGGTTAATTCCTCTTCATGGTGGGAAATGGGCGTTCCATTTGCCCGTGCAGACACCTACAGCTAGTCTCTCATTAGTTCTCCCTATTCCTGTTCATCTTGCATGGAAATTGCAAACTGTGCCAAACAGGAGGTTAAAGGCAGTGACTCTCCAAGTGGGGAGAGTGTGAGTAAAGCGTCTGGAACGGTGAACCCGAGTACCAGGGTTCAAAAACTGAGATGCATTTGAAAACGTTTCCCAATCACACGGTGGACCATACTCTGGGTTTCCCATGCATGTTTTAGCTGAAGGAAGAATCCCTTAAACCTGGAGAGTTGGGACCCAGGGAATGGGTACCATGCAGTATGACTTCAAAGGTTCTGCGTTTGCTCACAGAACCTCACCAATGCTACCAGCCCGAAGTGTCCAGCCTTATGTCTCACCCAGCTCTGGGTGTAGATGTGGGAAATCCAGGTTGCATCACAAGCCCTGAATGAATGATTTAAGAATTGTTCTCTATTTCACTGTCATTGTGTTTTGTTTTTGAAATTTATTTTGATAATGGGATTTTTCGGATTTTCACTGCTGCGTTTAGGCCGCTGTACACACTCTTGATTTCCTTATGGAGACATATAAATCCATGGGTTTTAAGATTCTTACTTGTCAGGTATATTCCCAGGTGTTGAATATGAGGTGTTGAGTCCATTTCGTTGAGCAAGGAGTAGGTCTTGTCTAATATATATTTGCCTTATGGAACGATATCTGTGCTAATTTCAATCTCTGGTTTTATGCAGCACCCCAACTCACCTTTCCCCATAAGCAAGCATAAGTTGGTTTCCTAAATTTGAGACCCTGTTCTGTTTTGTAATTCAGTTCGTGTGTAGCCAAGTTTACATTCTGTGTATTAGTGATATCTTATGATGTTTCTTTTACTGTGTGACTTATTTCTCGTAGAATCATCGCGTCTGAATTCACTCATTATGCCGCTACGGGCCTAATGACGTAGATTTCATTGCTGAGTGATATTCCATTGTATGTATGTACCACAACTTCTTTATCCATTTTTTGCTTTCTCGGATATTTAACTTGCACCGTAGACGAGGTTCTTGTAAACAGAGCTGTCTGAAACTTTGGGGTGGCTCTGTCTTTTTGATTTTAATTTCCCTAAGCTATAGGACCATAAGTGGAAGTGCCATAGGCTGTGTTGCTTTGTTTCCTACGTGTTTCAGGAAACACCATACACTTCTCCAGATTGGCTGTTGGCAATTTACATCCCGCCCATCAGCATAACAAGGCTCCCTGTTCTCCATGACCTGTCCTGCCTTTCTGGGTTTTATACTTTTTTCAGATGGCCATTTGACCGGGGGGCAGTGAGGCTTCATTGTAGTGCAGATTTCCTTTGCACGCTTGCTTGGTTGGCCAAAAAGGGCGTATGCGTTTTTTCCTGAATATATTCATGAAAACCGCATACGCCGTTTTTGGCCAAGTGCATCATTGTCGACATTCTGCCTCTTTTCCTATGTTTTAAGTGCAATTCCAGTCTACCCCCTGAAACCGTTTTCCCTAAATTCTGCCCCGTTTTCAAGTCCTCTTCGAAGACTTACTTCAATACATTTTTGGACGACAGCTGTCATTCATATCTCTGCAAGTTTGTGAATTACAGTGCCCCTGAGCTCCTTTCTTCAACTCGCTTTCTTGTGAGCTGGCCGCAAAACCGCAGGATTGCTTCAGGCCCTAATCTGTTTCCGGCAGGGCACGCTGAGCCTTTGGTTAATTCCTCTTCCTGGTGGGAAATGGGCGTTCCATTTGCCCGTGCAGACACCTACAGCTAGTCTCTCATTGATTCTCCCTATTCCTGTTCATCTTGCACAGAAATTGCAAACTGTGCCAAACAGGAGGTTAAAGGCACTGACTCTCCAAGTGGGGATAGTGTTAGTAAAGCGTCTGGAATGTTGAACCCGTGTAAAAGGGGACGAAATCTGAGATGCATTGTAAAACGTTTCTCGGTCACATGGTGCACCATACTGCGGGTTTCAAAGGCATGTTTTAGCTGAAGGAAGAATCCCTTAAACCTGGAGAGTTGGGACCCATGGAATGGGTACTTCAAGGGGTCTGCATTTGCTCACCGAACCTCACCAGTGCTATCAGCCTGGTGTCCAGCCTTATGTCTCACTCATCTCTAGGTGTAGATATGGTAAATCCAGGTTGCATCACAGACCCTGAATGAATTATTTAAGAATTGCTCTCTATTTCACTGTCATTGTGTTTTGTTTCTGTAATTTATTTTGATAATGGGATTTATCGTATTTTCACTGCTGTGTTCATGCCGCTGTACACACGCTTGATTCTCTTTCGGAGACATATAAACCCATGGGTTTGAAGATTCTTACTAGTCAGGTATATTCCTAGGCGTTGAATATGTGGTGTTGAGTCCATTTTGTTGAGCAAACAGTAGGTCTTGACTATTACATATTTGTCTTATGGAATAGTATCTGTGCTAATTTCAATCTCTGGTTTTATGCAGCACCCCAACTCACCTTTATCCTTAAGCAAGAATAAGTTGGTTTTCTAAATATGAGAACCTGTTCTGTTTTGTAATTCAGTTCATGTGTAGCCAAGTTTACATTCCATGTATTAGTGATATAGTATGTCTTTTACTTTTTGAATTCTGTGACTTTGAATGATCATATGTAACTCCTCTGGAGTTGTTACAAGTGGCCATATTGCATTGATTTCCAGGCTGAGTCATATTCCACTCTACATGAGCACCACATCTGTATCTATTTTTTCCCTCCAGAGACATTTAAGTTATATCCTATTCGAGGATCTTTTAAACAGTGAGGCGGTATACATTGGGGTGCCTGTGTCCTCTCGATTTTTGTTTTTCCCAAGATATACGTCCATGAGTGCAAGTGCCCTGTGCTCTGTAGCTCATCTTTTAGATGCTTTAGTAAACACAATACACTTCTCCAGAGTGACCGTTGGTAATATACATTTCCAGTATAAGCCTCACAGGGCTCCCTTTTCTCCTTGCCCTGTCCTGCATTTCTGGTGTTTACACTTTATGAGGATGGCTCTTCTGACTGATGCGAAGTGACATGTTTTGTAGTACTGATTTCCAGTGCCCACCTGTTTGGTTGGCTAAAAACGTGTATGCCCTTTTCTTGAATATATACAGAAAAAGACGCATACACCCTTTTTGGCCAACAGCAATGTTGGCAATGCTCAGCCCCTTTTCTTGTGCTTAATGGCGAGTCCTTTCTACCTCTTCCAATCCCTTTCCTGCCATTCTCCGTTGCTTACAAGTCCTTTTCTCTGACTTTCCTCAGGACATTTTTCAGTGATAGATATTTTCAACTCTGCAGTTTCGTGAATTTTAGTGCCACTGAGCTCCATTTTTCAACTTGTGTTTATGGGAACTGGCCACAAAGCAGCGGGATTTCCTCAAGCCCTATTCTGTTTCCATGGGCAACCCTAGCCTTTGGTCAATTCGTCTTCCTGATTGGAAATTAGAGTGACATGTGCCTGTCCGAACCCCTAGGACTTGTCTCTCATTGTTCCTCCTCCTTCTGCTTCATCATCTGGACAAATTCCAAACTGTCTGCAACAGGATGTTGACAGTGCTGACATCTCCAAGTGGGGACACTGTTAGTAAAGACGCTGGAGGGGTGAACCCGAGCACCAGGAGATGAGGAGATGAGATGCCTTTTCCAAACTCTTCCCAATCAGACGGTATACCATCCTCTGGGTGTGACAGGCATGCTTTAGCTGTAGGAAGGGTCCCATTCATGTGAGGAGAACACCAGGGCTTTTTCAAAATCAGTGTCTCTCCGCAACCCAAACTGGGGAATTTTTTAAGCTACGGCTACACATATGTTCATTAAGGGCCTTGGGAAGTAGGCAGAGTCCAAACTTTAGATGATTGAAGTCTTCAGGATCAGAAGCACTCACCACCAGCTTCCCTTACGTTCCATTTTAACTGTCATTAATAGATGATGTCAATAAAAATATCTATTCTTTTTCAGATTATTTCCCCTTATAGGTTATTGCAAAATATTGAGTGTAGTTCCCTGTGCTATACAGCAGTTCCTTGTTGATGATCGATTTTATACATAGCAGTGTGTATGTGTTAATCCAAAACTGTTAATTTATCCCTCCTCTTACCTTTCCCCTTTGGAAATAATAAATTATAAGACTTTATACTTCTCAGAAATGGGGGAGCTGAAAGAGAGGCACCATTTTCAATGGAAAAGCATTTAAAACAAGATTGAAGCTTTAACCAAGATTATTAGATGTACATCCTTGGAAAGAAATCACTTCGTCTCTCTTATATTGACCTGACAAATAAGACAAACCTTTTCACTGAACTTGCTTATAATAAAGTGATGGAAATATCAAATGGAAGTGTTAGAAACATCTTATTTTACCCGAGCCTTATACACTGTTCTATGTTAATTACAGTTTGGCTCACACATCTGTTCATTGAAGTTACAATGTTCTCAATTTCTGTTACTGATCCTCCAGAGTGGACCCCAACAAGTGTCCCCCTGCCCAGTGTCATTGGAGCCAACAGATCAAGACTGAGTTTGGTTCAGAAGCAAAGGAAACTTTATATTTTGATCAGAGAATGGAGAGGTGAGAGCATGTGCTACCCCGTGGGCTGTGGGCTGGGCTGCTGTGTAGAGATCCTGTCAGAGTTGGCTGCAGCTCAGGCTCTATATCACGGAGTGTTGACTGTGCCCCAGGAGCTGAGGTGTCGACCCAGCCATTCTGCACTAGGAAATCTGGTCTGAAGTGCCGGGTGTGGAACCTCTGTATGCAGGACCCTAGGAGCATGTGAAATTAGACAAAGCACAAAGGATAAAAAAGGTTAGACTTTATTTTATTGCCCAGATTCTATTTTTATCTCCCAGGGATTTTTAAGGGGCTTTGCCTGGGACAAACCCCTCTTCTGCCTTTTGTCCCCTTCCTCATTCTTGGAGTGCTGAGGGTGCAGACCCTTCTTCTGTAACTGCTGAGTGCTGAGTTAGGAGCCCTCATACCCGTGAGCGAGGGTCAGAACTTCTCCCCAGCAGCCTCCAGGTGACGTTGATTGTCCCCAGGCCTCCTGCCTCCCTGCTCGTCCGCCTGAGCACCAGTATTGGAAGTGTTATAGATTCTAATGACCTTTAAGGGTCCAGGAAGGAGATGTGCAGTGACGCTGTGAGGTCCAGTTTCACCCCGCCCCACATTTGTTCGGCCACCTTAGGCTGGCCGTTTCTGCCAGCCTAGATGCTCTGACCAGTAGTCTGCGCTTTCTTCAATTAGGCCGCTGAATTAACGTAAAAACAGCACCAGGTGTCAGGACCCTGTCCGCTCAACTCCCAGACAGTCCAGGGTCACTGGTGATGAAGGACCATGATGGCCACTGAGTCAACAGCCTTTTGAAGTAAACAGGAGTCCAGCCGGTCTTATTGGCCACCATCATCACAGTGTCTGTAGGCTCTTCTATGGTGACAGCGTGATATACGCTTCCCCCGCCAAGATTATTAGGTCCGCTCTGGGTGCAGTAAGTCCTGCAAGCAGTAGTCTACTCTTTTGGGACACACTCTTGTTGTTTTATGAGAGAAACTCCAGGTCAAGTGATGGTCACATGAGTCGTCATGGTGCCCCGTTGCCCCCGGTTATCTCTCTGGAGGTTGGAGTTGGAGGGCCTCCTCACTCGAGGTCAGTGTGCCCACGGAGCAAACCCTGCAACGTCAGGGCATGGTTGGGGGTTAGGATCACCACGTGGGGTCCTTTTCCCTTAGGAGGGAGGTGGCCTTTTGGGCTGCTGATTTCCAGGTTTTTAGATACCGCCAGTATCTTGGCCAGATGTGGCAGTGGGCCAAGCCCCTTGGTGACTGTAGTTTATCCTACCTGCATGGCATTCTTGCATTGTTCCATTTCAAGTGGTCCCAGGTTTTGCACTAATACTCCAATGGCGATTCACTTTTCACCAGGAATGTAAAGATCAAAGGGTTTAGCTAAATTAGGGAGTTCCTGGGCAAGGGTCTGAATTGACTGCTCTTTCCATTCTTGAAAGGCCACTTCTGGATTCTATTCAAAAGGATCATCATCTTTTCCTTTCAGTGTTTCATATAGAGGCCCAGCTAGTAGACTGTAGTTAGGGATCCAGAAGCAGCAAACCCTGGCCTCCCCAGGAACCCCTAAGCTGTCTTCTAGTTTTAGATATGGGTAAGGCTGTAAATTGTTTCTTCCCTTTCCTGGGATGGGCTTCTCCGACCTTCTGTGAGAATGAAGCCCAGGCAGGTCACCGTAGTCTGTGATATTTGAGCTTTTTCTTCGACAACCTGTATCCTTTATTGGCTTGGTAGTTCAGAGGTCTCCTTAGTAGGGCTGGCGATTAGAATGTCATCTGCAAATTGAAGGAGTGTTTCCTTTTCCAGAGGTAGAACTTTTAGTTCTTTAACTGAGCTTTCCCCAAAGATGGTGTGGGAATTTTTGAACCCTTGGGACAAGACGGCCCAGAAGTATTGTTTTAGTTGTATGTTGAGTCCTGCCACTCACAAGCCAAATTTCTTGTGACTCTGGGAATAATAGAATACAAAAGAAGGCATCATTGAAGACTAATACAGAATACCATGTCCTGGTGGTTGGTAGAATGACCAGCAGGGTGTAGAATTTAGGAAATACTGGAGGTACATCCTCAGTGGCTTCACTGACTGTCCTGACATCATTTACCAGGACTCCAGCAGCCCGTGGGGCTCTCGAGGTCAGGCCAATCCCAGGATATGGAGATCACCTGCGCAGGTACCCTACCCCCCACCCCAGACCACGGGGTTCTCGTGGTCAGGCCCCTCCCAGGATAAAGAGCTACCCTTGCCGTTACCGTGGCAGGTCTGGGCACACAGGAACCATGCACATCGCCCTCATTGCAGAGCACTCCCAGCTCACCTGTCACTCAGATCTGACACAGAGAACCTCAGAGCAGGACTTGAACTAACAAACAGCAGCCCCGACAGGTCTGTGACCCTGGGCATCACTCTGTTTGGCCTCCCTCCACCTGGTCTTCCAGAGACTTCCACTGTACCCGGGGCACCAGGCCTCTGCCTCCACCCACCAGCCACCCCTCCTCTCCCTGACTCCTGGGTTCCTCTCATTAGGAGAGGGTTTTCTTGAAGTTGTCTCCCACTCATGGGCCAGATAATATAATTAGAAAACAAGCCAGAGCTGCAGCCCCTTGTCTATCCTGACTCTCAGGAGCCCACACCTGTTCCTTGTACCTGGCCGATTCAGCAAGTTCCATTTTCTGCAACTGTGAGCCCCTGAGGGGTGATTATTGGCTGGCCTGGGAAGCCTGACCATGCCGGCCAGTCCTCCCCAGGTGTGCCTGGGTTCAGATCAATATAAACACCGCTCCAGGCAGCAAGAGCCCCTGCAGCTGTGCCTGACGCCATTTTCTCTGCCCAGTCAGGAGTCTTGGGGCTGGACGGGTGGGAGGGAGTGAGAGGCCACGGCTTTGTGGGTGGCCCAGTGTGAGTGGGGCTCTGCTGGACTTTCTGCAGCAGTTGCCAAAATGCCACCTGCTAAAGAAGAGGATGTGTCACCCATATCTGCCGCTGGAATTTCTCCCTGGGCAGAGGTGAGGAAGGAAGAAAGCAGTGGGGGCCGGGACAGAAGGGGTATCTCAGGCAGAGAAAGGGAAAGCTTCCAGAAGAGCAACCAGGGCCAGGAGCATCCTGGCTGGCCTGCAGGCACCAAGTCGGTTGGCATGCTGTTGCTCATGTGGCTCCATGGCCCTTCCTCTAGGCTTTCAAGTCCTTGTACATATTCAGGTGTTTTACCTGGGAAGGGTGGGAACATTTCAGCAGCAGCTGGCATGGGGCTCGGCCCACGTTTACTCACAGATGCCTCGGCACGGTCCCCCAGGTTTGCAATGAGGACGCTTGTTGCGTGGGGCCTGCTGGCTGAATGGGAGATGATTCCCCACCACTGACCAACTTCAGAATTGTTTACAACTGGAGCAAGTGCCCTGATACCGTTTTCCTCTGTGTAACTTGTGGGTTCTGTTTTTTTTTCTTTTTTTCATTTTTGGTTCAAGGTAGATTTTATTCCTCTTTTTTGTATTTACAGATATAAGCATGGAAATAATTTATTCATATAAATATATGTATGTGAAGGGAAGAATATTTTTTCTGTTTTAATATTTTTAATTTTATTTTTTTAACTTTGAATTTTATTTTATTTTTTTATAAAGCAGATTCTTTTTGGTTATCTCTTTTATACATATAAATGTATACATGCCAATCCCAATATTTCAACTCCTCCCACCACCACCCCCAACAGCTTTCCCCCCTTGGTGTCCATACGTTTGTTGTCTACATCTGTTGCTCTATTTCTGCCTTGCAAAACGGTTCATCTGTACAATTTTTCTAGGTTCCACATATATGCATTAATATACAAGATTTGTTTTTCTCTTTCTGACTTACTTCACTCTGTATGACAGTCTCTAGATCCATCAACGTCTCTACAAATGACCCAATTTCATTCCTTTATATGGCTTAGTAATATTCCATTTTATACTTGTACCACATCTTGATGCATTCGTCTGTCTGTGGGCATTTAGTTTGCTTCCATTACCTGGATATTGTAAATAGTGATGCAATGAACATTGCGGTGAATGTCTCTTTTTGATTTATGGTTTTGTCTGGGTATATGCCCAGTAGTGGGATTGCTGTATCATATGGTAATTCTATTCTTAGTTTTATAAGAAACTCCATAATGTTCTCCACAGTGACTGTATCAATTTACATTCCCAACAATAGTGGAAGAGGGTTCCTTATCTCCACACCCATTCCAACATTTGTTGTTTGTAGATTTTCTGATGATGCCCATTCTAACAGGTGTGAGGTGATACACCATGGAGGAGTCTATTTCGTTGAGCAAAGAGTAGGTCTTGTCTATTACATATTGGCTTATGGAACGGTATGTGTGTTAATTTCAGTCTCTGGTTTTATACAGCACCCCAACTCAACTTTCCCCTTAAGGAAGCATAAGATTTTTATCTAAATGTGAGACTCTGTTCGGTTTTGTAATTTAGTTTATGTGTAGCCAAGTTTACACTCCCTCTATTAGTGATATCTTATGATAATTATCTTTCTGTGTGTGACATATTTCTCTTAGAATCATCATACCTAAATCCACTCAATTTGCTGCTACAGGCCTGATGACATTGATTTCATTGCTGAGTGATATTCCGTTGTACGTAGGTAGCACAACTTCTTTATCCATTTTCTTCTTTCTGGGATATTTAATTTGTACTGGACTCGAGGTTCTTGTAAACACAGCAGCCCTAAATTTTGTGTTGGCTGTGTCTTGTTGATTTTAAATTTCCTAAGCTATAGGGCCAAAAGTGGAAGTGCCCTAGGCTCTGTAGCTTTGTTTTTCAGATGTTTCAGGATACACCATAAACATCTCCAGAGTGTCTGTTGGCAGTTTACATCCCGCCCATCAGCATAACAAGGCTCCCTGTTCTCCATGGCCTGTCCTGTGTTTCTGGCTTTTACACTTTTTTCAGATGGCCCTTTTGACGAATGGGAAATGAGACTTCATTGTAGTGCGGATTTCCATTGCTGGAGTGCTTGGTTGGCCAAAAAGGGCATATGCGTTTTTTCTGAATATATTCAGGAAAAAATGTATACGCACTTTTTGTCCAAGTGCATCACTGTCAAAGATCTGCCGCTTTTCACATGCTTTAAACGCAATTCCAATCTACCTCCTGATATATGATTCCTGCAATTCTGCCTCGTTTTCAAGTCCTCTTTGCAGACTTACTTCCATATATTTTTGCCAATAGCTGTCATTTATAACTCTGCAGGTTTGTGAATTACAGTGCCCGTGATTTCCTTTCTTAACTCGCTTCCTTGAAAGCTGGCCACAAAACCGCAGGTTTGCTTCAGGCCGTAATCAGGGTGTGGCACGGCACTCTGAGCCTTTGGTTAATTCCTCTTCCTGGTGGGAAATTAGAGTTAAATGTGCCCCTCCAGACACCTGCCTCACTCCTAGCCCCTTGGTGATGTGTGTCCTCTGGTTTGAGGCCACATGTGATGGGTTCCTCATCTTTTGATGATGTGGCCCCACTGGTGTGAGGACACTCCTGCCTGCTTCCCATCCCCTTGGTGATGTGGTGCCTCCGGCGAGAGTCTGATCCTGGTTGGGTTCCTCACACTTCTGTGAGGTAGGCCCTCTTCTCTGAGGTCATTCTTGCCTGGCTGGCACACCCCGCCTTGGCGACGTCGGCCCTCTGGTGGCAGTTGGAGCATGCTGGGAGCCTCCTCCCCTCGGTGATGAGGCCCTCTGGCATCAGGCATTAACTACTGGGTTCCCACATTTTCTGATACATGCTAAGTGGTGCGAGGACACTCCTGCCAGGTTCCCATCCCCATGGGTATGTGGGCCTTTTGCTCTAAGGTCCCAACACCTGTGTTGTTCACCGTTTCATGATGTTGGCTCTCTGGTGTTAGTTCACTCAGTTCTAGATCCCATAGACTTTGTGTTCTGAGCCGTCTGCTGGGAGGTTCCTACTGCTGGATTCCTTACCTTTTCTATTCTTTGGGTCCTGTGTTTTCATGCTCCTCCTTCCTAACTCACTCCCAGCCCCTTTGTGATGTAGGTCCTCTGGTTTGAGGCCACCTGTGCCGGTTTCCTCACCTTTATTGATGTGGCCCCACTGGTGTGAGGACGCTCCTGCCTGGTTCCCACCCCCTTGGTGATGGGGGCCCTCTGGTGAGAGTCTGATCCTGGCTGGATTCCTCACACTTCTGGGAGGTGGGCCCTCTGCTGTGAGGTCACTCCTGCCTGCCTGGCACACGTCACCTTGGCGATGTGCGCCCTCAGTTGGGAGTTGGTGCCTGCTGGGAGTCTCCTCCCCTCGGTAATGAGGACCCTCTGGCGTCAGGCCCTAACTCATGGGCTCCCAAAATTTTCTGATGTGCACCCTGTCATGCGAGTACACTACTGCCAGGGTCCCAGCCCCATGGGGATGTGGGCTTTCTGCTCTGAGGTCCCAACGGCTGGGTTGCTCACAGTGTCAGAATGTGGGCCGTCTACTGTGAGTTCACTCCGGCATGGATCCCATAGCCTCGGTGCTCTGGGCCACCTGCTTGGAGCTTCCAACTGTGGGGTTCCTCACCTTTTTTATTCTATGGGCGCTCTGTTGTGAGTCTCCTCCTGCATGCCTCACTCCCAGCCCTTTCGTGATGTGTGTCCCCTTGTTTGAGGCCACATGTGCTGTGTTCCTCACCTTTCGCTGATGTGGCCCCACTGGTGTGAGGACACTCCTGCCTGGTTTCCATCGCCTTGGTGATTTGGGCGCTCTGGTTAGAGTCTGATCCTGTTTGGGCTCCTCACACTTCTGTGAGGTGGGCCCTCTGCTGTGAGGTAACTCCTTCCTGGCTTGCTCCCGTTGCGTTGGTGACGTCGGCCCTCTGGTGGCATTTGGAGCCTGCTGGTAGCCTCCTCTCCTCCGGGATGAGGGCCCTCTGGCGTCAGGCCCTAACTGCTGGGTTCCCACATTTTCTGATATGTTCTAAGTTGTGCGAGGACACTCCTGCGAGGTTCCCATCCCCATGGGGATGTGGGCCTTCTCCTCTGAGGTCCCACTGGCTGGGTTGCTCACAGTTTCATGATGTGGGCCCTCTGCTGTGAGTTCACTGTGGCCTGGATCCCATAGACTCCGTGCTCTGGGCCACCTGCTGGGAGGTTCAAACTGCTGGATTCCTCACATTTTTTATTCTGTGGCTTCTGTGTTGTTAGGCTACTCCTGCCTGCCTCACTCGGAGCACCTTGGAAATGTGGGTCCTCTGGTTTAGGCCACATGTGTTGGGCTCCTCACCTTTATATAATGTGGCCCCACTGGTATGAGGACACTCCTGCCTTGTTCCGATCCCCTTGGTGATGTGGGTTTTCTGGTGAGAGTCTTATCCTGGCTGGGTTCCTCACCCTTCTGTGAGGTCGGCCCTCTGCTGTGAGGTCACTCCTGCGTGACTGTCACACGTCACCTTGGTGACATGGGCCCTCAGTTGGGAGTTGGTGCCTGCTGGGAGTCTCCTCCCCTCGGTAATGAGGGACCGCTGGCGTCAGGCCCTAACTCCTGAGCTCCCAAAATATTCTGATGTGCACCCTGTGGTGCGAGTACACTCCTGCCAGGTTCCCAACCCCATTGGAATGTGGGCCTTCTGCTCTGAGGTCCCAACGGTGGGTTGCTCAGTTTCATGATGAGGGCCCTCTGCTGTGAGTTCACTCCGGCCTGGATCCCATAGCCTCGCTGCTGCTGGCCGACTGCAGGGAGGTTCCAACTGAGGGATTCCTCACCTTTTTTCTTCTATGGGCCCTCTGTTTTGAGACTCCTCCTGCCTGCTTCACTCCAGGCCCCATGGTGATGTGTGTCCTCCGGTTTGAGGCTACGTGTGCTGGGTCCCTCACCTTTCGATGATGTGGCCCCACTGGTGTGAGGACACTCCTGCCTGGTTCCTATCCCCTTGGTGATGTGGGTCCTCTGGTGAGAGTGTGATCCTGGCTGGGTTCCTCACCCTTCTGTGAGGTGGGCCCTCTGCTGTGAGGTCACTCCTGCCTGGCTGGCACACCCCGCCTTGGCAACATCAGCCCTCTTGCGTCAGTTGGAGCCTGCTGGGAGCTTCCTCCCCTCAGTGATGAGGGCCCTCTGGCGTCAGGCCCTAACTGCTGGATACCCACATTTTCTGATACGTGCTAAGTGGTGTGAGGACACTCGTGCCATGTTCCCAACCCCATGGGAATGTGGGCCTTCTGCTCTGAGGTCCCAACGGCTGGGTTGCTCAGTTTCATGATGTGGGCCGTCTGCTGTGAGTTCACTGTGGCCTGGATCGCATAAACTCAGTGCTCTGGGCCACCTGCTGGGAGGTTCTCACTGCAGGATTCCTCAGCTTATTTATTCTATTGGCCCTGTGTTGTGAGGCTACTCCTGCCTGACTCGATCCGAGACCCATGGTGATGTGGGTTCTCTGGTTTGAGACAACCTGTGTTGGGTACCTCAACTTTCGATGATGTGGCCCCACGGGTGTGAGGACACTCCTGCCTGGTTCCCAGCCCCTAGCTGATGTGGGCACTCTGGTGAGAGTCTGATCCTGGCTGGGTACATTACCCTTATGTGAGGTGGGCCCTCTGATGTGAGGTCACTCCTGCCTGGTTGGCTCATGTCGCATTGGCGACGTGGGCCCTCTGTTGGCCACTGAAGCATGCTGGGAGCCTCCTACCCTCTTTAATGAGGGCCCTGGAAAAACCGCATATGCCCTTTTCACCAAGGGCATCATTGTCGAGGTTCTGCCTCTTTTACTATGCTTTCAAAGGACTTCCCGTTTACCTCCTGAAATCGTATTCCTGGAATTCTGCCCTGCTTTCAAGTCCTCTTCGCAGCCTTACTTCAGATATTTTTGGACGATAGCTGTCATTCATAACTCTGCAGATTTGTGAATGGCAGTGGCCCTGAGCTCCTTTCTTCAACTCGCTTTCTTGTGAGCTGGCCGCAAAACCGCAGGATTGCTTCAGGACCTAATCTGGTTCCGGCACATCATGCTGAGCCTTTGGCTATTTCCTCTTCCTAGTGGGAAATGAGTGTTAAATTTGCCCATGCATGTACCTACAGCTAGTCTCTCATTGGTTCTCCCTATTCCTGTTCATCTTGCGCAGAAATTGCAAACTGTGCCAAACAGGAGGTTAAAGGCACTGACTCTCCAAGTGGGGAGAGTGTTAGTAAAGGTTCCGGAATGGTGAACCCAAGTACCAGAGGACGAAAACTGAGATTCATTTAAAAATGTTTACCGGTCACACGGTGGACCATACTCTGGGTTTCCCATGCATGTTTTAGCTGAAGGAAGAATCCCTTAAACCTGGAGAGTTGGGACCCATGGAATGGGTACCATGCAGTATGACTTCAAAGGGTCTGCATTTCCTCACCGAACCTCACCAATGCTATCAGCCTGAAGTGTCCGGCCTTATGTCTCACCAAGCTCTGGGTGTAGATGTGGTAAATCCAGGTTGCATCACAAGCCCTGAATGAATTATTTACGAAGTGCTCTCTATTTCACTGTCATTGTGTTTTGTTTTTGTAATTTATTTTGATAACGGGATTTATTGGATTTTCACTGCTGCGTTTATGCTGCTGTACACACGCTTGATTCTCTTACGAAGACATATGAATCCATGGGTTGTAAGATTCTTACTAGTCAGGTATATTCCTAGGCGTTGAATATGTGGTGTTGAGTCCGTTTCGTTGAGCAAGGAGTAGGCCTTGACTCTAATATATTTGGCTTATGGAAGGGTATCTGTGGTAATTTCAATCTCTGGTTTTATGCAGCACCCCAACTCACATTTCCCCTTAAGCAAGCATAAGTTTGTTTTCTAAATTTGAGACCCTGTTCTGTTTTGTAATTCAGTTCATGTGTAGCCAAGTTTAAATTCCTTGTATTAGTGATATCTTATGATATTTCTTTTTCTGTGTGACTTATTTCTAGTAGAATCGTCGTACCTGAATCCACTCATTATGCCGCTACGGGCCTGATGACATAGATTTCATTGCTGAGTGATATTCCATTGTACGTACGTAACACAATTTCTGTATCCATTTTTCGCTTTCTGGGATATATATCTAGTACCGTAGACGAGGTTCTTGTAAATAGAGCCGTCCGAAACTTTGGGGTGGATGTGTGTTTTTGATTTTAATGTCCCTAAGCTACAGGACCATAAGTGGAAGTGTCGTAAGGTTCATCGCTTTGTTTTTTAGGTGTTTCAGGAAACACCATACACTTCTCCAGAGTGGCAGTTGGCAATTTATATACCGCCCATCAACATAACAAGGCTCCCTCTTCTCCATGGCCTGTCCTGCCTTTCTGGATTTATAGTATTTTCAGATGGCCCTTTTGACCGGGGGGCAGTGAGCCTTCATTGTAGCGCAGATTTGTTTACACGCTTGCTTGGTTGGCAAAAAAGGGCGTATGCGATTTTTCCTGAATATATTCAGGAAAAAACGCATACGCACTTTTTGGCCAAGTGCATCATTGTCAACGTTTTCCCTCTTTTCGTATGCTTTAAATGCAATTCCAGTGTACCCCTTGAAATCATTTTCCTTCAATTCTGCCCCGCATTCAAGTCCTCTTTGAAGCCTTAATTCAATATATTTTTGGACGATAGCTGTCATTTATAACTCTGCAGGTTTGTGAATTACAGTGTCCCTGAGCTCCTTTCTTCAACTCGCTTTCTTGTGAGCTGGCCGCAAAACCGCAGGATTGTTTCAGGCCTTAATCTGGTTCCGGCACGGCATGGTGAGCCTTTGGCTATTTCCTCTTCCTGGTGGGAAATGAGCGTGAAATTTGCCCATGCAGATACCTACAGCTAGTCTCTCATTGGTTCTCCCTATTCCTAATGATCTTGCGCAGAAATTGCAAACTGTGCCAAACAGGAGGTTAAAGGCACTGACTCTCCAAGTGGGGAGAGTGTTAGTAAAGGTTCTGGAATGGTGAACCCGAGTACCAGGGGAGGAAAACTGAGATGCATTTGAAAACGTTTCCCAGTCACACAGTGCAACATACTGTGGGTTTCCCATGCATGTTTTAGCTGAAGGAAGAATCCCTTCAACCTGGAGAGTTGGGACCCATGGAATGGGTACCATGCTGTATGACTTCAAAGGGTCTACATTTGCTCACCGAACCTCACCAATGCTATCAGCCTGAAGTGTCCAACATTATGTCTCACTCAGCTCTGGGTGTAGATGTGGCAAATCCAGGTTGCATCACAAGCCCTGAAAGAATTATTTAAGAATTGCTCTCTATTTCACTGTCATTGTGTTTTGTTTTTGAAATTTATTTTGATAATGGGATTTATCGGATTTTCACTGCTGCATTTAGGCCGCTGTACACACTCATGATTTCCTTATGGAGACATATAAATCCATGGGTTTTAAGATTCTTAATTGTCAGGTATATTCCCAGGCGTTTAATATGGGGTGTTGAGTCCATTTCGTTGAGAAAAGAGTAGGTATTTTCTATTATATATTTGGCTTATGGAACGGCATCTGTGCTAATATCAATCTCTGGTTTTATGCAGCACCCCAACTCACCTTTCCCCATAAGCAAGCATAAGTTGGTTTTCTCAATTTGAGACCCTGTTCTGTTTTGTAATTCAGTTCATGTGTAGCCAAGATTACATTCCGTGTATTAGTGATATCTTATGATGTTTCTTTTCTGTGTGACTTATTTCTCGTAGAATCATCGTGCCTGAATCCACTCATTATGCCGCTACGGGCCGGATGACGTAGATTTCATTGCTGAGTGTTATTCCATTGTACGTGAGTACCACAACTTCTTTAACCAGTTTTTGCTTTCTCGGATATTTAACTTGTACTGTAGACAAGGTTCTTGTAAACAGAGCCATCCCAAATTTTGCGGTCGCTGTGTGTTTTTGATTTTAATTTCCCTAAGCTATAGGACCATATGTGGAAGTGCCATAGGCTGTGTTGCTTTGTTTCCTACATGTTTCTGGAAACACCCTACACTTCTCCAGAGTGGCTGTTGGCAATTTACATCCCGCCCATCAGCATAACAAGGCTCCCTGTTCTCCATGACCTGTCCTGCCTTTCTGGATTTTACACTTGTTTCAGATGGCCCTTTTGACCGGGGGGCAGTGAGACTTCATTGTAGTGCAGATTTCCTTTACACGCTTGCTTGGTTGGCCAAAAAGGACGTATGCGTTTTTTCCTGAATATATTCAGGAAAAAACGCATACGCCCTTTTTGGCCAAGTGCATCATGGCCGACATTCTGCCTCTTTTCCTATGATTTAAGTGCAATTCCAGTCTGCCCCCTGAAATCGTTTTCCTGAAATTTTGCCCCGCTTTCAAGTCCTCTTCGAAGACTTACTTCAGTACATTTTTAGGACGATAGCTGTCATTCAGAACTCTGCAGGTTTGTGAATTGCAGTGCCCCTGAGCTCCTTTCTTCAACTCGCTTTCTTGTGAGCTGGCCGCAAAACCGCAGGATTACTTCAGCCCTTAATCTGTTTCCAGCAGGGCACGCTGAGCCTTTGGTTAATTCCTCTTCCTGGTGGGAAATGAGCGTTCCATTTGCCCGTGCACACACCAACAGCTAGTCTCTCATTGGTTCTCCCTATTCCTGTTCATCTTGCGCAGAAACTGCAAACTGTGCGAAACAAGAGGTTAAAGGCACTGACTCTCCAAGTGGGGAGAGTGTTATTAAAGGGTCTGGAATGTTGAACTCTAGTACCAGGGGACGAAAACTGAGATGCATTTGAAAACGTTTCCCAATCACACGGTGGACCATACACTGGGTTTCCCATGCATGTTTTAGCTGAAGGAAGAATCCCTTAAACCTGGAGAGTTGGGACCCATGGAATGGATACCAGGCACTATGACTTCAACGGGTCTGCATTTGCTCACCGAACCTCACCAATGCTATCAGCCCGAAGTGTCCGGCCTTATGTCTCACCCAGCTCTGGGTGCAGATGTGGTAAATCCAGGTTGCATCACAAGCCCTGAATGAATTATTTAAGAATTGCTCTCTATTTCACTGTCATTGTGTTTTGTTTTTTAAATTTATTTTGATAATGGGATTTATCGAATTTTCACTGCTGCCTTTAGGCCAGTGTACTCACGCTTGATTTCCTTATGGAGACATAAAAATCCATGGGATTTACGATTGTTACTTGTCTGGTATGTTCCCAGGCGTTGAATATGTGGTGTTGAGTCCATTTCGTTGAGCACGGAGTAGGTCTAGTCTATAATATATTTGGCTTATGGAACGGTATCTATGCTAATTTCAATCTCTGGTTTTATGCAGCACCCCAACTCAACATTCCCCATAAGTAAGAATAAGTTGGTTTTCTAAATTGAAGACCCTGTTCTGTTTTGTAATTCAGTTCATGTGTAGCCAAGTTTACATTCCGTGTATTAGTGATATCTTATGATGTTTCTTTTTCTGTGTGACTTATTTCTCGTAGAATCATCGTACCTGAATCCACTCATTATGCCGCTACGGGCCTGATGACGTAGATTTCATTGCTGTGTGATATTCCATTGTACGTGCGTACCACAACTTCTTAATAAATTTTTTGATTTCTCGGATATTTTACTTGTACTGTAGACAAGGTTCTTGTAAACAGAGCCGTACCAAACTTTGGTGTGGCTGTGTGTTTTTGATTTTAATTTCCCTAAGCTATAGGATCATAAGTGGAAGTGCCATAGGCTGTGTTGCTTTGTTTCCTAGGTGTTTCAGGAAAACCCATACACTTCTCCAGAGTGGCTGTTGGCAATTTACATCCCGACCACCAGCATAACAAGGCTCCCTGTTCTCCATGACCTGTCCTGCCTTTCTGGATTTTACAGGTTTTTCAGATGGCCCTTTTGACCAGGGGGTAGTGAGACTTCATTGTAGTGCAGATTTCCTTTACACGCTTGCTTGGTTGGCCAAAAAGGGCGTATGCGTTTTTTCCTGAATATATTCAGGAAAAAACGCATACGCCCTTTTTGGCCAAGTGCATCATTGTGGACATTCGGCCTCTTTTCCTATGCTTTAAGTGCAATTCCAGTCTACCCCCTGAAATCGTTTTCCTGAAATTCTGCCCCGCTTTCAAGTCCTCTTCAAAGACTTATTTCAATATAATTTTGGACGATAGCTGTCATTCATAACTCTGCAGGTTTGTGAATTACAGTGCCCCTGAGCTCCTTTCTTCAACTCGCTTTCTTGTGAGCTGGCCGCAAAACCGCAGGATTGCTTCAGGCCCTAATCTGGTTCCGGCAGGGCACGCTGAGCTTTTGGTTAATCCCTCTTCCTGGTGGGAAAAGAGCTTTCCATTTGCCCGTGCAGACACCTACAGCTAGTCTCTCATTGGTTGTCCCTATTCCTGTTCATCTTGCGCAGAATTTGCAAACTGTGCCAAACAGGAGGTTAAAGGCAATTACTCTCCAAGTGGGGAGAGTGTTAGTAAACGGTCTCGAACGGTGAACCCGAGTACCAGGGGACGAAACCTGAGATGCATTTGAAAACGTTTCCCAATCACACGGTGGACCATACTCTGGGTTTCCCATGCATGTTTTAGCTGAAGGAAGAATCCCTTAAACCTGGAGAGTTGGGACCCATGGAATGGCTACCATGCAGTATGACTTCAAAGGGTCTGCGTTTGCTCACCGAACCTCACCAATGCTATCAGCCCGAAGTGTCCAGGCTTATGTCTCACCCAGTTCTGGGTGTAGATGTGGTAAATCCAGGTTGCATCACAAGCCCTGAATGAATTATTTAAGAATTGCTCTCTATTTCACTGTCATTGTGTTTTGTTTGTGAAATTTATTTTGATAATGGGATTTATCGGATTTTCACTGCTGCGTTTAGGCCACTGTACACACACTTGATTTCCTTATGGAGACATATAAATCCATGGGTCTTAAGATTTTTTCTTGTCAGGTATATTCCCAGGAGTTGAATATGGGGTGTTGAGTCCATTTCGTTGAGCAAGGAGTAGGTCTTGTCTATTATATATTTGGCTTATGGAACGGTATCTGTGCTAATTTCCATCTCTGGTTTGATCCAGCACCCCAACTCACCTTTCCCCATAAGCAAGCATAAGTTGGTTTTCTAAATTTGAAACCCTGTTCTTTTTTGTAATTCAGTTCATGTGTAGACAAGTTTACGTTCCGTGTATTAGTGATAACTTATGATGTTTCTTTTTCTGTGTGACTTATTTCTCGTAGAATCGTCGTACCTGAATCCACTCATTATGCTGCTACGGGCCTGATGACGTAGATCTCATTGCTGAGTAATATTCCATTGTACGTACGTACCACAACTTCTTTATCCATTTTTTGCTTTCTCGGATATTTAACTTGTACCGTAGACGAGGTTCTTGTAAACAGAGCCGTCCCAAACTTTGGGGTGGCTGTGAGTTTTTTATTTTAATTTCCCTAAGCTATAGGACCATAAGTGGAAGTGCCATAGGCTGTGTTGCTTTGTTTCCTATGTGTTTCAGGAAACACCATACACTTCTCCAGAGTGGCTGTTGGCAATTTACATCCCGCCCATCTGCATAACAAGGCTCCCTGTTCTCCATGACCTGTCCTGCCTTTCTGGATTTTACACTTTTTTCAGATGGCCCTTT
The DNA here is from genome assembly GCF_059928025.1 of Delphinapterus leucas. NCBI lineage: Eukaryota > Metazoa > Chordata > Mammalia > Artiodactyla > Monodontidae > Delphinapterus > Delphinapterus leucas. The sequence continues at coordinate 20,878,242 of NW_028322232.1, forward strand.
TGACCGGGGGGCAGTGAGACTTCATTATAGTGCAGATTTCATTTACACGCTTGCTTGGTTGGCCAAAAAGGGCGTATGCGTTTTTTCAGGAAAAAACGCATACGCCCTTTTTGGCCAAGTGCATCATTGTGGACATTCTGCCTATTTTCCTATGCTTTAACTGCAATTCCATTCTACCCCCTGAAATCGTTTTCCTGAAATTCTGCCCCGCTTTCAAGTCCTCTTCGAAGACTTACTTCAATACATTTTTGGACCATAGCTGTCATTCATAACTCTGCAGGTTTGTGAATTACAGTGCCCCTGAGCTCCTTTCTTCAACTCGCTTTCTTGTGAGCTGGCCGCTAAACCGCAGTATTGCTTCAGGCCCTAATCTGGTTCCGGCAGGGCACGCTGAACCTTTGGTTAGTCCCTCTTCCTGGTGGGAAATGAGCGTTCCATTTGCCCGTGCAGACACCTACAGCTAGTCTCTCATTGGTTGTTCCTATTCCTGTTCATATTGCGCAGAAATTGCAAACTGTGCCAAACAGGAGGTTAAAGGCACTGACTCTCCAATTGGGGAGAGTGTTAGTAAAGCGTCTGGAACGGTGAACCCGAGTACCAGGGGACGAAACCTGAGACGCATTTGAAAACGTTTCCCAATCACATGATGGACATTACTCTGGGTTTCCCATGCATGTTTTAGCTGAAGGAAGAATCCCTTAAACCTGGAGAGTTTGGACCCATGGAATGGCTACCATGCAGTATGACTTCAAAGGGTCTGCGTTTGCTCACCGAACCTCACCAATGCTATCAGCCCGAAGTGTCCAGCATTATGTCTCACCCAGCTCTGGGTGTAGATGTGATAAATCCAGGTTGCATCACAAGCCCTGAATGAATTATTTAAGAATTGCTCTCTATTTCACTGTCATTGTGTTTTGTTTGTGAAATTTATTTTGATAATGGGATTTATCGTATTTTCACTGCTGCTTTTAGGCCGCTGTACACACGCTTGATTTCCTTATGGAGACATATAAATCCATGGGTCTTAAGATTCTTACTTGTCAGGTATATTCCCAGGAGTTGAATATGGGGTGTTGAGTCCATTTCGTTGAGCAAGGAGTAGGTCTTGTCTATTATATATTTGCCTTATGGAACGGTATCTGTGCTAATTTCAATCTCTGGTTTGATGCAGCGCCCCAACTCACCTTTCCCCATAAGCAAGCATAAGTTGGTTTTCTATATTTGAGACCCTGTTCTGTTTTGTAATTCAGTTCATGTGTAGCCAAGTTTACGTTCCGTGTATTAGTGATATCTTATGATGTTTCTTTTTCTGTGTGACTTATTTCTCGTAGAATCGTCGTACCTGAATCCACTCATTATGCCGCTACGGGCCTGATGACGTAGATCTCATTGCTGAGTGATATTCCATTGTATGTACGTACCACCTCTTCTTTATCCATTTTTTGCCTTCTTGGGTATTTAACTTGTACCGTAGACGAGGTTCTTGTAAACAGAGCCGTCCCAAAGTTTGGGGTGGCTGTTTGTTTTTGATTTTAATTTCCCTAAGCTATAGGACCCTAAGTGGAAGTGCAATAGGCTGTGTTGCTTTGTTTCCTATGTGTTTCAGGAAACACCATACACTTCTCCAGAGTGGCTGTTGGCAACTTACATCCCGCCCATCAGCATAACAAGGCTCCGTTTTCTCCATGACCTGTCCTGCCTTTCTGGATTTTACACTTGTTTCAGATGGCCCTTTTGAAAGGGGGCAGTGAGACTTCATTGTAGTGCAGATTTCATTTACACGCTTGCTTGGTTGGCCAAAAAGGGCGTATGCATTTTTTCCTGAATATATTCAGGAAAAAACGCATACGCCCTTTTTTGCCAAGTGCATCATTGTGGACATTATGCCTCTTTTCCTATGCTTTAAGTGCAATTCCAGTCTACCCAATGAAATCGTTTTCCTGAAATTCTGCCCCACTTTCAATTCCTGTTCGAAGACTTACTTCAATAAATCTTTGGACGATAGCTGTCATTCATAACTCTGCAGGTTTGTGAATTACAGTGCCCCTGGGCTCCATTCTTCAACTCGCTATCTTGTGAGCTGGCCGCAAAACTGCAGGATTGCTTCAGGACCTAATCTGGTTCCGGCAGGGCATGCTGAGCCTTTGGTTAATTCCTCTTCCTGGTGGGAAATGAGCGTTCCATTTGCCCGTGCAGACACCTACAGCTAGTCTCTCATTTGTTCTCCCTATTCCTGTTCATGTTTTGCAGAAATTGCAAACAGTGCCAAACAGGAGGTTAAAGACACTGACTCTCCAAGTGGGGAGAGTGTTAGTAAAGCGTCTGGAACGGTGAACCCGAGTACCAGGGGACGAAACCTGAGATGCATTTGAAAACGTTTCCCAATCACACGGTAGACCATACTCTGGGTTTCCCATGCATGTTTTAGCTGAAGGAAGAATCCCTTAACCTGGAGGATTGGGACCCAAGGAATGGCTACCATGCAGTATGATTTCAAAGGGTCTGCCTTTGCTCAACGAACCTCACCAATGCTATCAGCCTGACGTGTCCAGCCTTATGTCTCAACCAGCTTTCGGTGTAGATGTGGTAAATCCAGGTTGCATCACAAGCCCTGAATGAATTATTTAAGAATTGCTCTCTATTTCGCTGTCATTGTGTTGTGTTTGTGAAATTTATTTTGATAATGGGATTTATCGGGTTTTCACTGCTGCGTTTAGGCCACTGTACACATGCTTGATTTCCTTATGGAGACATATAAATCCATGGGTCTTAAGATTCTTACTTCTCAGGTATATTCCCAGGCGTTGAATATGGGGTGTTGAGTCCATTTCGTTGAGCAAGGAGTAGGTGTTGTCTATTATATATTTGGCTTATGGAACGGTATCTGTGCTAATTTCAATCTCTGGTTTTATGCAGCACCCCAACTCACCTTTCCCCATAAGCAAGCATAAGTTGGTTTTCTAAATTTGAGACCCTGTTCTGTTTTGTAATTCAGTTCATGTGTAGACAAGTTTACGTTCCGTGTATTAGTGATATCTTATGATGTTTCTTTTTCTGTGTGACTTATTTCTTGTAGAATCTTCGTACCTGAATCCACTTATTATGCCGCTACGGGCCTGATGACGTAGATTTCATTGCTGAGTGATATTCCATTGTACGTACGTACCACAACTTCTTTATCCATTTTTTGCTTTCTCGGATATTTAACTTGTACTGTAGACTAGGTTCTTGTAAACAGAGCCGTCCCGAACATTGGGGTGGCTGTGTGTTTTTGATTTTAATTTCCCTAAGCTATAGGACCCTAAGTGGAAGTGCCATAGGCTGTGTTGCTTTGTTTCCTACGTGTTTCAGGAAACACCATACACTTCTCCAGAGTGGCTGTTGGCCATTTACATCCCGCACATCAGCATAACAAGGCTCCCTGTTCTCCATGACCTGTCCTGCCTTTCTGGATTTTACACTTCTTTCAGATGGCCGTTTGGACCGGTGGGCAGTGAGACGTCATTTTAGTGCAGATTTCCTTTACACGCTTGCTTGGTTGGCCAAAAAGGGCGTATGCGTTTTTTTCCTGAATATATTCAGGAAAAAACGCATACGCCATTTTTGGCCAAGTGCATCATTGTCGACATTCTGCCTGTTTTCCTATGCTTTAAGTGCAATTAGAGTCTACCCCCTGAAATCGTTTTCCTGAAATTCTGCCCCGCTTTCAAGTCCATTTCGAAGACTTACTTCAATACATTTTTGGACGATAGCTGTCATACATAACTCTACATGTTTGTGAATTACAGTGCCCCTGAGCTCCTTTCTTCAACTCGCTTTCTTGTGAGCTGGCCGCAAAACCGCAGGATTGCTTCAGGCCCTAATCTGTTTCCGGCAGGGCACGCTGAGCTTTTGGTTAATTCCTCTTCCTGGTGGGAAATGAGCGTTCCATTTGCCCGTGCAGACACCTACAGCTAGTCTCTCATTGGTTCTCCCTATTCCTGTTCATCTTGCACAGAAATTGCAAACTGTGCCAAACAAGAGGTTAAAGGCACTGACTCTCCAAGTGGGGAGAGTGTTAGTAAAGCGTCTAGAAGGTTGCACCCGAGTACCAGGGGTCGAGACCTGAGATGCATTTGAAAACGTTTCCCAATCACACGGTGGACCATACTCTGGGTTTCCCATGCATGTTATAGCTGAAGGAAGAATCCCTTAAACCTGGAGAGTTGGGAACCATGGAATGGCTACCATGCAGTATGACTTCAAAGGGTCTGCGTATGCTCACCGAACCTCCCCAATGCTATCAGCCGGAAGGGTCCGGCCTTATGTCTCACCCAGCTCTGGGTGTAGATGTGGTAAATCCAGGTTGCATCACAAGCCCTGAATGAATTATTTAAGAATTGCTCTCTATTTCACTGTTATTGTGTTTTGTTTGTGAAATTTATTTTGATAATGGGATTTATCGGATTTTCACTGCTGCGTTTAGGCCGCAGTACACACGCTTGATTTCCTTATGGAGACATATAAATCCATGGGTCTTAAGATTCTTACTTGTCAGGTATATTCCCAGGCGTTGAATATGGGGTGTTGAGTCCATTTCGTTGAGCAAGGAGTAGGTCTTGTCTATTATATATTTGGCTTATGGAACGGTATCTGTGCTAATTTCAATCTCTGGTTTTATGCAGCCCCCCAACTCACCTTTCCCCATAAGCAAGCATAAGTTGGTTTTCTAAATTTGAGACCCTGTTCTGTTTTGTAATTCAGTTCATGTGTAGCCAAGTTTACGTTTCGTGTATTAGTGATATCTTATGATCTTTCTTTTTCTGTGTGACTTATTTCTCATAGAATCGTCGTACCTGAATGCACTAATTATGCCGCTACGGGCCTGATGACGTAGATCTCATTGCTGAGTGATATTGCATTGTACGTATATACCACAACTTCTTTATCTATTTTTTGCTTTCTCGGATATTTAACTTGTACCGTAGAAGAGGTTCTTGTAAACAGAGCCGTCCCAAACTTTGGGGTGGCTGTGTTTTTTTGATTTTAATTTCCCTAAGCTATAGGACCAGAAGTGGAAGTGCCATAGGCTGTGTTGCTTTGTTTCCTACGTGTTTCAGGAAACACCATACACTTCTCCAGAGTGGCTGTTGGCAATTTACATCCCGCCCATCAGCATAACAAGGCTCCCTGTTCTCCATGACCTGTCCTGCCTTTCTGGATTTTACACTTTTTTCAGATGACCCTATTGACCGGGGGGCAGTGAGACTTCATTGTGCAGATTTCCTTTACATGCTTGCTTGGTTGGCCAAACAGGGCGTATGCGTTTTTTCCTGAATATATTCAGGAAAAAACGCATATGCACTTTTTGGCCAACTGCATCATTGTCGACATTCTGCCTCTTTTCCTATGCTTTAAGTGCAATTCCTGTCTACACCCTGAAATGGTTTTCCTGAAATTCTGCCCCGCTTTCAAGTCCTCTTCGAAGACTTACTTCAATACATTTTGGACGATAGCTGTCATTCATAACTCTGCAGGTTTGTGAATTACAGTGCCCCTGAATTCCTTTCTACAACTTGCTTTCTTGTGAGCTGGCCGCAAAACCGCAGGATTGCTTCAGGCCCTAATCTGGTTCCGGCAGGGCACGCTGAGCCTTTGGTTAATTCCACTTCCTGGTGGGAAATGAGGGTTCCATTTGCCCGTGCACACACCAACAGCTAGTCTCTCATTGGTTCTCCCTGTTCCTGTTCATCTTGCGCAGAAATTGCAAACTGTGCCAAACAGGAGGTTAAAGGCACTGACTCTCCAAGTGGGGAGAGTGTTAGTAAAGCGTCTGGAACGGTGAACCCGAGTACCAGGGGACGAAACCTGAGATGCATTTGAAAACGTTTCCCAATCACACGGTGGACCATACTCTGGGTTTCCCTTGCTTGTTTTAGCTGAAGGAAGAATCTCTGAAACCTGGAGAGTTGGGACCCATGGAATGGCTACCATGCAGTATGACTTCAAAGGGTCTGCCTTTGCTCACCGAACCTCACCAATGCTATCAGCCCGAAGTGTCCAGCCTTATGTCTCAACCAGCTCTGGGTGTAGATGTGGTAAATCCAGGTTGCATCACAAGCCCTGAATGAATTATTTAAGAATTGCTCTCTATTTCACTGTCATTGTGTTTTGTTTGTGAAATTTATTTTGATAATTGGATTTATCGGATTTTCACTGCTGCGTTTCAGCCGCTGTACACACGCTTGTTTTCCTTATGGAGACATATAAATCCATGGGTCTTAAGATTCTTACTTGTCAGGTATATTCCCAGGCGTTGAATATGGGGTGTTGAGTCCATTTCGTTGAGCAAGGAGTAGGTCTTGTCTATTATATATTTGGCTTATGGAACGGTATCTGTGCTAATTTCAATCTCTGGTTTGATGCAGCACCCCAACTCACCTTTCCCCATAAGCAAGCATAAATTGGTTTTCTAAATTTGAGACCCTGTTCTGTTTTGTAATTCAGTTCATGTGTAGCCAAGTTTACGTTCCCTGTATTAGTGATATCTTATGATGTTTCTTTTTCTGAGTGACTTATTTCTCGTAGAATCGTCGTACCTGAATCCACTCATTATGCCGCTACGGGCCTGATGACGTAGATCTCATTGCTGAGTGATATTCCATTGTACATACGTACCACAACTTCTTTATCCATTTTTTGCTTTCTCGGATATTTAACTTGCACCGTAGATGATGTTCTTGTAAACAGAGCCGTCCCAAACTTTGGGGTGGCTGTGTGTTATTGATTTTAATTTCCCTAAGCTATAGGACCCTAAGTGGAAGTGCCATAGGCTGTGTTGCTTTGTTTCCTACGTGTTTCAGGAAACACCATACACTTCTCCAGAGTGGCTGTTGGCAATTTACATCACGCCCATCAGCATAATAAGGTTCCCTGTTCTCCAGGACCTGTGCTACCTTTCTGGATTTTACACTTATTTCAGATGGCCCTTTTGATTGGGGGGCAGTGAGACTTCGTTGTAGTGCAGATTTCCTTTACACGCTTGCTTGGTTGGCCAAAAAGGGCGTATGCGTTTTTTCCTGAATATATTCAGGAAAAAACTCATACGCCCTTTTTGACCAAGTGCATCATTTTTGACATTCTGCCTCTTTTCCTATGCTTTAAGTTCAATTCCAGTCCACCCCGTGAAATTGTTTTCCCGAAATTCTGCCCCGCTTTCAAGTCCTCTTCGAAGACTTACTTCAATACATTTTTGGACGATAGCTGTCATTCATAACTGTGCAGTTTTTTGAATTACAGTGCCCCTGAGCTCCTTTCTTCAACTCGCTATCTTGTGAGCTGGCCGCAAACCCACATGATTGCTTCAGGCCCTAATCTGGTTCCGGCACGTCATGCTGAGCCTTTGGTTAATTCCTCTTCCTGGTGGGAAATGAGCATTAAATTTGCACGTGCAGACACCTACAGCTATTCCCTGATTGGTTCTCCCTATTCCTGTTCACCTTCCGCAGAATTTCCAAACTGTGCCAAACAGGAGGTTAAAGGCACTGACTCTCCAAGTGGAGAGAGTGTTAGTAAAGGGTCTGGAATGGTGAACCCGTGTAAAAGGGGACGAAAACTGAGATGCATTTGAAAACGCTTCCCACTCACACGGTGTACCATACATTGTGTTTCCCATGCATGTTTTAGCTGAAGGAAGAATCTCTTAAACCTGGAGAGTTTGGACCCATGGAATGGGTACCATGCAGTATGACTTCAAAGGGTCTGCATTTGCTCATCGTACCTCACCAGTGCTATCCGCCCGAAGTGTCCAACCTTATGTCTCACTCAGCTCTTGGTGCAGATGTGGTTAATCCCGGTTGCATCACAAGCTCTGAATGAATTATTTAAGTATAGCTCTCTATTTCACTGTCATTGTGTTTTGTTTTTGTAATTCATTTTGATAATTGGATTTATCGGATTTTCTCTGCTGCGTTCATAAATCTATACACACCCTTGATTCTCTTACAGAGACATATAAATCCATGGGTTTGAAGATTCTTACTAGTCAGGTGTATTCCTAGGCGTTGAATATGGGGTGTTTAGTCCATTTCGTTGAGCAACTGGTAGGTCTTGACTATTACATATTTGGCTTATGGAAAGGTATCTGTGCTAATTTCTATCTCTGGTTTTATGCAGCACCCCAACTCTCCTTTATCCTTAAGCAAGCATATGTTGGTTTTCTAAATTTGAGACCCCGTTCTGTTTAGTAATTCAGTTCATTTGTAGCCACGTTTACATTCCATGTATTAGTAATATCGTGTGTCTTTTTCTTTTTGAATTATGTGACTTCGAATGATCATACGTAACTCCTCTGTGGTTGTTACAACTGGCCATATTTCATTGATTTCCAGGCTGAGTAATATTCCACTCTACATAAGTGTCACATCTCTATCCATTTTTTCCCTCCAGAGACTTATAAATTATATCCTAGTCGAGGATCTTTTAAACATAGAGGCGGTAAATATTGGGGTGCCTGTGTCCTCTCGATTTTTGTTTTTCCCAAGATATACGTCCATGAGTGCAAGTGCCCTGTGCTCTGTAGCTCATTTTTTAGATGCTTTAGTAAACACAATACACTTCTCCAGAGTGACCGTTGGCAATATACATTTCCAGTATAAGCCTCAGAGAGCTCCCTTTTCTCCTTGCCCTGTCCTGCATTTTTGGTGTTTACACTTTATGAGGAAGGCTCTTCTGACTGATGCGAAGTGATATGTTTTGTAGTATTGATTTCCAGTGCCCACCTGTTTGGTTGGCTAAAAAAGTGTATACCCTTTTCTTGAATACATACAGAAAAAGACGCATACACCCTTTTTGGCCAATTGCAATGTTGGCAATGTTCAGCCCCTTTTCTTGTGCTTAATGGCGAGTCCTTTCTACCTCTTCCAATCCCTTTCCTGCCATTCTCCGTTGCTTACAAGTCCTTTCCTCTGACTTTCCTCAAGACATTTTTCAGTGATAGATATTTTCAACTCTGCAGTTTCGTGAATTTTAGTGTCCCTGAGTTCCATTTTTCAACTTCTGTTTATGGGAACTGGCCACAAAGCAGCGGAATTTCCTCAAGCCCTATTCTGTTTCCATGGGCAACCCTAGCCTTTGGTCAATTCGTCTTCCTGATTGGAAATAAGAGTGACATGTGCCTGTCCGAACACCTAGGACTTGTGTCTCATTGTTCCTCCTCCTTCTGCTTCATCCTCTGGACAAATTCCAAACTGTCTGCAACAGGATGTTGACAGTGCTGACATCTCCAAGTGGGGAGACTGTTCGTAAAGATGCTGGAGGGATGAACCCGAGCACCAGGAGATGAGGAGATGAGATGCCTTTTCCAAACTCTTCCCGATCAGATGGTATACCATCCTCTGGGTGTGACAGGCATGTTTTAGCTGTAGGAAGTGTCCCATTCATGTGAGGAGAACACCAGGGCTTTTACAAAATCAGTGTCTCTCCACAACCCAAACTGGGGAATTTTTTAAGCTACGGCTACACATATGTTCATTAAGGGCCTTGGGAAGTAGGCAGAGTCCAAACTTTAGATGATTGAAGTCTTCAGGGTCAGAAGCACTCACCACCGGCTTCCCTTAGGTTCCATTTTAACTGTCATTAATAGATGATGTCAATAAAAATATCTATTCTTTTTCAGATTATTTCCCCTTATAGGTTATTGTAAAATATTGAGTGTAGTTCCCGGGGCTATACAGTAGTTCCTTGTTGATGATCGATTTTATACATAGCAGTGTGTATGTGTTAATCCCAAACTGTTAATTTATCCCTCCTCCCACCTTTCCCCTTTGGTAATAATAAATTATAAGATTTTATACTTCTCAGAATTGGGGGAACTGAAAGAGAGGTATCATTTTCAATGGAAAAGCATTTAAAACAAGATTGAAGTTTTAACCAAGATTTTTAGATGTACATCCTTGGAAAGAAATCACTTCGTTTCTCTAATATTGACCTGACAAATAAGACAAACCTTTTCACTGAACTTGCTTATAATAAAGTGATGGAAATATCAAATGGGAGTGTTAGAAACATCTTATTTTACCCGAGCCTTATACACTGTTCTATGTTAATTACAGTTTGGCTCAAACATCTGTTCATTGAAGTTACAATGTTCTCAATTTCTGTTACTGATCCTCCAGAGTGGACCCCAACAAGTGTCCCCCTGCCCAGTGTCATTGGAGCCAACAGATTGAGACTGAGTTTGGTTCAGAAGCAAAGGAAACTTTATATTTTGATCAGAGAATGGAGAGGTGAGAGCATGTGCTACCCCGTGGGCTGTGGGCTGGGCTGCTGTGTAGAGATCCTGTCAGAGTCAGTGGGAGGGAGGGGGCGGAGCTCTCGAGGGCCCGGTTGGCTGCAGCTCAGGCTCTATATCGCGGAGTGTGCACTGTGTCCCAGGAGCTGAGGTGTCGACCCAGCCATTCCGCACTAGGAAATCTGGTCTGAAGTGCCGGCTGTTGAACCTCTGTATGCGGGACCCTAGGAGCACGTGAAATTAGACAAAGCACAAAGGATAAAAAAGGTTAGACTTTATTTTATTGCCCAGATTCTATTTTTATCTCCCAGGGATTTTTAAGGGGCTTTGCCTGGGAAAAAGCCCTCTTCTGCCTTTTTTCCCCTTCCTCATTCTTAGAGTGCTGAGGGTGCAGACCCTTCTTCTGTAACTGCTGAGTGCTGAGTTAGGAGCCCTCATACCCGTGGGCGAGGGTCAGAACTTCTCCCCAGCAGCCTCCAGGTGACGTTGATTGTCCCCAGGCCTCCTGCCTCCCCGCTCGTCCACCTGAGCACCAGTATTGGAAGCGTTATAGATTCTAATGACCTTTAAGGGTCCAGGAAGGAGATGTGCAGTGACGCTGTGAGGTCCAGTTTCACCCCGCCCTGCATTTGTTCGGCCACCTTAGGCTGACCCTTTCTGCCAGCCTAGATGCTCTGACCAGTAGTCTGCACTTTCTTCAATTAGGCCCCTGAATTAACGTAAAAAGAGCACCAGGTGTCAGGACCCTGCCTGCTCAACTCCCAGACAGTCCAGGGTCAGTGGTGATGAAGGACCATGATGGCCACTGAGTCAACAGCCTTTTGAAGTAAACAGGAGTCCAGCCGGTCTTATTGGCCACCATCATCACAGTGTCTGTAGGCTCTTCTATGGTGACAGCGTGATATACGCTTCCCCCGCCAAGATTATTAGGTCCGCTCTGGGTGCAGTAAGTCCTGCAAGCAGTAGTCTACTCTTTTGGGACACACTCTTGTTGTTTTATGAGAGAAACTCCAGGTCAAGTGATGGTCACATGAGTCGTCATGGTGCCCCTTTACCCCGGTTATCTCTCTGGAGGTTGGAGTTGGAGGGCCTCCTCACTCGAGGTCAGTGTGCCCACGGAGCAAACCCTGCAACTTCAGGGCATGGTTGGGGCTTAGGATCACCACGTGGGGTCCTTTTCCCTTAGGAGGGAGGTGGCCTTTTGGGCTGCTGATTTCCAGGTTTTCAGATACCGCCAGTATCTTGGCCAGATGTGGCGGTGGGCCAAGCCCATTGGTGACCGTAGTTTATCCTACCGGGATGGCATTCTTGCATTGTTCCATTTCAAGTGGTCCCAGTTTTTGCACTAATACTCCAATAGCGATTCACCATTCACCAGGAATGTAAAGGTCAAAGGGTTTAGCTAAATTAGGAAGTTCCAGGGCAAGGGTCTGAATTGACTGCTCTTTCCATTCTTGAAAGGCCACTTCTGGATTCTATTCAAAAGGATCATCATCTTTTCCTTTCAGTGTTTCATATAGAGGCCCAGCTAGTAGACTGTAGTTAGGGATCCAGAAGCACCAACCCTGGCCTCCCCAGGAACCCCTAAGCTGTCTTCTAGTTTTAGAAATGGGTAAGGCTGTAAATTGTTTCTTCCCTTTCCTGAGATGGGCTTCTCCGACCTTCTGTGAGAATGAAGCCCAGGCAGGTCACCGTAGTCTGTGATATTTGAGCTTTTTATTTGACAACTTCTATCCTTTATTGGCTTGGTAGTTCAGAGGTCTCCTTAGTAGGGCTGGCGATCAGAATGTCGTCTGCATATTGAAGGAGTGTTTCCTTTTCCAGAGGTAGAACTTTTAGGTCTTTAACTCAGCTTTCCCCAAAGATGGTGTGGGAATTTTTGAACCCTTGGGGCAACACGGCCCAGAAGTATTGTTTTAGTTGTATGTTGAGTCCTGCCACTCACAAGCCAAAATTTCTTGTGACTCTGGGACTAATAGAATACGAAAGAAGGCATCATTGAAGACTAATACAGAATACCATGTCCCGGTGGTTGGTAGAATGACCAGCAGGGTGTAGGATTTAGGAACTACTGGAGGTCTATCCTCGGTGGCTTCACTGACTGTCCTGACATCCTTTACCAGGACTCCAGCAGCCCATGGGGCTCTCGAGGTCAGGCCAATCCCAGGATATGGAGCTCACCTGGGCAGGTACCCCACCCCCACCGCAGCCCACGGTGCTCTCCTGTTCAGGCCCCTCCCAGGATATGGGGTTCCCTGGGCAGGTTCCCCTGCAGCCCATGGGGCTCTCATGGTCAGGCCCCTCCCAGGATACAGAGCTACCCTTGCAGTTACCCTGGCAGGGCTGGGCACACAGGTACCGTGCACATCGCCCTCATTGCAGAGCACTTCCAGCTCACCTGTCACTCAGATCTGACACAGAGCACCTCAGAGCAGGACTTGAACTAAGAAACAGCAGCTCCAACAGGTCTGTGACCCTGGGCATCACTCTGTGTGGCCTCCCTCCACCTGGTCTTCCAGAGACTTCCACTGCACCCGGGGCACCAGGCCTCTGTCTCCACCCACCACCCACCCCTCCTCTCCCTGACTCCTGGGTTCCTCTCATTAGGAGAGGGTTTTCTTGAAGTTGTCTCCCACTCATGGGCCAGATAATATAATTAGAAAACAAGCCAGAGCTGCAACCCCTTGTCTATCCTGACTCTCAGGAGCCCACACCTGTTCCTTGGACCTGGCCGATTCAGCAAGTTCCAGTTTCTGCAACTGTGAGTGCCTGAAGGGTGATTATTGGCTGGCCTGGGAAGCCTGACCGTGCCGGCCAGCCCTCCCCAGGTGTGCCTGTTTGAGATCAATATAAACACCACTCCAGGCAGCAAGAGCCCCTGCAGCTGTGCCTGACGCCATTTTCTCTGCCCTGTCAGCAGTCTCGGGGCTGGACTGGTGGGAGGGAGTGAGAGGCCACGGCTTTGTGGGTGGCCCAGTGTGAGTGGGGCTCTGCTGGACTTTCTGCAGCAGTTACCAAGATGCCACCTGCTAAAGAAGAGGATGTGTCACCCATACCTGCCTCTGGAATTTCTCCCTGGGCAGAGGTGAGTGAGGAAGAAAGCAGTGGGGGCCCGGACAGCAGGGGTATCTCAGGCAGGGAAATGGAAAGCTTCCAGAAGAGTACCCAGGGCCAGGACCATCCTGGCTGGCCTGCAGGCACCAAATCGGCTGGCATGCTGTCACTCATGTGGCTCCATGGCCCTTCCTCTAGGCTTTCAAGTCCTTGTACATATTCAGGTGTTTTACCTGGGAAGGGTGGGAACATTTCAGCAGCAGCTGGCCTGGGGCTCGGCCCACATTTACTCACAGATGCCTTGGCACGGTCCCCCAGCTTTGCAATGAGGACGCTTGTTGCGTGGGGCCTGCTGGCTGAATGGGAGATGATTCCCCACCACTGGCCAACTACAGAATTGTTTACACCTGGAGCAAGTGCCCTGATAAGGTTTTCCTCTGTGTAACTGGTGGGTTCTGTTTTTTTTTTCTTTTTTTCATTTTTGGTTCAAGGTAGATTTTATTCCTCTTTTTTGTATTTACGGATATACGCATGGAAATAATTTATTCATATAAATACATGTATGTGAAGGGAAGAATATTTTTTCTGTTTTACTTTTTGTAATTTTGAATTTTATTTTATTTTTTTATACAGCAGGTTCTTTTTGGTTATCTATTTTATACATATAAATGTATACATGCCAATCCCAATCTCTCAATCCTCCCACCACCACCCCCCAACAGCTTTCCCCCCTTGGTGTCCATACGTTTGTTGTCTACATCTGTTGCTCTATTTCTGCCTTAAAAAACGGTTCATCTGTATAATTTTTCTAGGTTCCACATATATGCATTAATATACAAGATTTGTTTTTCTATTTCTGACTTACTTCACTCTGTATGACAGTCTCTAGATCCATCAACGTCTCTACAAATGACCCAATTTCATTCCTTTTTATGGCTTAGTAATATTCCATTTTATATTTGTACCACATCTTTATGCATTCGTCTGTCTGTGGGCATTTAGGTTGCTTCCATTACCTGGATATTGTAAATAGTGATGCAATGAACATTGAGGTGAATGTCTCTTTTTGATTTATGGTTTTGTCTGGGTATATGCCCAGTATTGGGATTGCTGTATCATATGGTAATTCTATTCTTAGTTTTATAAGAAACTCCATAATGTTCTCCACAGTGACTGTATCAATTTACATTCCCAACAATAGTGGAAGAGGGTTCCTTATCTCCACACCCTTTCCAGCATTTGTTGTTTGTAGATTTTCTGATGATGCCCATTCTAACAGGTGTGAGGTGATACACCATGGATGAGTCTATTTCGTTGAGCAAAGAGTAGGTCTTGTCTATTACATATTTGGCTTATGGAATGGTATGTGTGCTAATTTCAATCTCTGGTTTTATACAGCACCCCAACTCAACTTTCCCCTTAAGCAAGCATAAGTTTTTATCTAAATGTGAGACTCTGTTCGGTTTTGTAATTCAGTTTATGTGTAGCCAAGTTTACACTCCCTCTATTAGTGATATCTTATGATAATTATCTTTCTCTGTGTGACCTATTTCTCTTAGAATCATCATACTTAAATCCACTCAATTTGCTGCTACAGGCCTGATGACATTGATTTCATTGCTGAGTGATATTCCGTTGTACGTAAGTAGCACAACTCCTTTATCCATTTTTTTCTTTCTGGGATATTTAATTTGTACTGGACTCGAGGTTCTTGTAAACACAGCAGCCCTAAATTTTGTGTTGGCTGTGTCTTGTTGATTTTAATTTTCCTAAGCTATAGGGCCAAAAGTGGAAGTGCCCTAGTCTCTGTAGCTTTGTTTTTCAGATGTTTCAGGATACACCATAAACATCTCCAGAGTGTCTGTTGGCAATTTACATCCCGCCCATCAGCATAACAAGGCTCCCTGTTCTCCATGGCCTGTCCTGTGTTTCTGGTTTTTACACTTTTTTCAGATGGCCCTTTTGACGAATGGGAAATGAGATTTCATTGTAGTACGGATTTCCATTGCTCGAGTGCTTGGTTGGCCAAAAAGGGCATATGCGTTTTTTCCTGAATATATTCAGGAAAACATGTATACGCACTGTTCGTCCAAGTGCATCACTGTCAAAGATCTGCCACTTTTCACATGTTTTAAATGCAATTCCAATCTACCTCCTGAAATATGATTCCTCAATTTTGCCTCGTTTTCAAGTCCTCTTTGCAGACTTACTTCAATATATTTTTGCCAATAGCTGTCATTTATAACTCTGCAGGTTTGTGAATTACAGTGCCCGTGATTTCCTTTCTTAACTCGCTTCCTTGAAAGCTGGCCACAAAACCGCAGGTTTGCTTCAGGCCGTAATCAGGGTGTGGCACGGCACTCTGAGCCTTTGGTTAATTCCTCTTCCTGGTGGGAAATTAGAGTTAAATGTGCCCCTCCAGACACCTGCCTCACTCCCAGCCCCTTGGTGATGTGTGTCCTCTGGTTTGAGGCCACATGTGATGGGTTCCTCATCTTTTGATGATGTGGCCCCACTGGTGTGAGGACACTCCTGCCTGCTTCCCATCCCCTTGGTGATGTGGTCCCTCCGGCGAGAGTCTGATCCTGGTTGGGTTCCTCACACTTCTGTGAGGTGGGCCCTCTTCTCTGAGGTCACTCCTGCCTGGCTAGCACACCCCGCCTTGGCGACGTCAGACCTCTGGTGGCAGTTGGAGCCTGCTGGGAGCCTCCTCCCCTCGGTGATGAGGCCCTCTGGCATCAGGCCCTAACTGCTGGGTTCCCACATTTTCTGATACGTCCTAAGTGGTGCGAGGGCACTCCTGCCAGGTTCCCATCCCCATGGGCATGTGGGCCTTCTGCTCTAAGGTCCCAACACCTGTGTTGTTCACCGTTTCATGATGTTGGCTCTCTGGTGTTAGTTCACTCAGGCCTAGATCCCATAGACTCTGTGCTCTGAGCCGCCTGCTGGGAGGTTCCTACTGCTGAATTCCTTACCTTTTCTATTCTTTGGGTTCTGTGTTTTCATGCTCCTCCTTCCTGACTCACTCCCAGCCCCTTTGTGATGTAGGTCCTCTGGTTTGAGGCCACATGTGCCGGTTTCCTCACCTTTATTGATGTGGGCCCACTGGTGTGAGGACACTCCTGCCTGGTTCCCATCCACTTGGTGATGGGGGCCCTCTGGTGAGAGCCTGATCCTGGCTGGATTCCTCACCCTTCTGTGAGGTAGACCCTCTGCTGTGAGGTCACTCCTGCCTGGCTGGCACACGTCACCCTGGCGATGTGGGCCCTCAGTTGGGAGTTGGTGCCTGCTGGGAGTCTCCTCCCCTCGGTAATGAGGGCCCTCTGGCGTCAGGCCCTAACTCATGGGCTCCCAAAATTTTCTGATGTGCGCCCTGTCGTGCGAGTACACTCCTGCCAGGGTCCCATCCCCATGGGGATGTTGGCTTTCTGCTCTGAGGTCCCAACGGCTGGGTTGCTCACAGTGTCAGAATGTGGGCCCTCTGCTGTGAGTTCACTCCGGCATGGATCCCATAGCCTCGGTGCTCTGGGCCACCTGCTTGGAGCTTCTAACGGTGGGGTTCCTCACCTTTTTATTCTATGGGCCTTCTGTTGTGAGTCTCCTCCTGCATGCCTCACTCCCAGCCCTTTCGTGATGTGTGTCCCCTTATTTGAGGCCACATGTGCTGTGTTCCTCACCTTTGGCTGATGTGGCCCCACTGGTGTGAGGAGACTCCTGCCTGGTTTCCATCCCCTTGGTGATGTGGGCCCTCTGGTTAGAGTCTGATCCTGGTTGGGTTCCTCACACTTCTGTGAGGTGGGCCCTCTGCTGTGAGGTAACTCCTGCCTGGCTTGCTCCCATTGCCTTGGTGACGTCGGCCCTCTGGTGGCATTTGGAGCCTGCTGGTAGCCTCCTCTCCTCGGTGATGAGGGCCCTCTGGCGTCAGGCCCTAACTGCTGGGTTCCCACATTTTCTGATACGTGTTAAGTTGTGCGAGGACACTCCTGCGAGGTTCCTATCCCCATGGGGATGTGGGTCTTCTGCTCTGAGGTTCCACCGGCTGGGTTGCTCACAGTTTCATGATGTGGGCCCTCTGCTGTGAGTTCACTGTGGCCTGGATCCCATAGACTCCGTGCTCTGGGCCACCTGCTGGGAGGTTCAAACTGCTGGATTCCTCACATTTTTTATTCTGTGGGCCCTGTGTTGTTAGGCTACTCCTGCTTGCCTCACTCGGAGCATCTTGGAAATGTGGGTCCTCTGGTTTAGGCCACATGTGCTGGGTTTCTATAATGTGGCCACACTGGTGTGAGGACACTGCTGCCTTTTTCCGATCCCCTTGGTGATGTGGGCTCTCTGGTGAGAGTCTTATCCTGGCTGGTTTCCTCACCCTTCTGTGAGGTAGACCCTCTGCTGTGAGGTCACTCCTGCCTGGCTGGCACACATCACCTTGGCGACGTGGGCCCTCAGTTGGGAGTTGGTGCCTGCTGGGGGTCTCCACCCCTCGGTAATGAGGGCCCTCTTGCGTCAGACCCTAACTCCTGGGCTCCCAAAATTTTCTGATGTGCGCCCTGTGGTGCGACTACACTCCTGCCAGGTTCCCAACCCCATGGGAATGTGGGCCTTCTGCTCTGAGGTCCCAACGGTGGGTTGCTCAGTTTCATGATGAGGGTCCTCTGGTGTGAGTTCACTCCGCCCTGGATCCAATAGCCTCGCTGCTCCTGGCTGCCTGCGGGGAGGTCCCAACTGCGGGATTTCTCACCTTTTTTCTTCTATGGGCCCTCTGTTTTGAGACTCCTCCTGCCTGCCTGACTCCCAGCCCCTTGGTGATGTGTGTCCTCTGGTTTGAGGCTACGTGTGCTGGGTCCCTCACCTTTCGATTATGTGGCCCCACTGGTGTGAGGACACTCCTGCCTGATTCCTATCCCCTTGGTGATGTGGGCCCTCTGGTGAGAGTCTGATCCTCTTTGGGTTCCTCACACTTTTGTGTGGTTGGCCCTCTGCTCTGAGGTCACTCCTGCCTGGCTGGCACACACCGCATTAGCGACGTCAGCCCTCTGGTAGCAGTTGGAGCTTGCTGGGAGCCTCCTCTCCTCAGTGATGAGGGCCCTCGGGCGTCTGGCCCTAACTGCTGGGCTCCCCACATTTTCTGATGTGTGCCCACTGGTGCGATGACACTCCTGCTTGG
The DNA here is from genome assembly GCF_059928025.1 of Delphinapterus leucas. Lineage (NCBI taxonomy): Eukaryota > Metazoa > Chordata > Mammalia > Artiodactyla > Monodontidae > Delphinapterus > Delphinapterus leucas. The sequence continues at coordinate 20,896,730 of NW_028322232.1, forward strand.
TTCCCTCCCCCATGGGGATGTAGGCCTTGTGCTCTGAGGTCACAACGGCTGGGTTGCTTACAGTATCACGATGAGGCCCCTCTGTTGTGAGTTCATCACTGCCTGGATCCCATAGCCTCGGTGATCTGGGCCACCTGCTGGGATGTTCCAACGGCTGGATTCCTCACCTTTTTTATACAATGGGCCATGTGTTGGGAGGATAATCCTGCCTGCCTTGCTCCGAGACCCATGGTGACGTGGGTCCTCTGGTTTGAGGCCACATGTGCTGAGTACCTCAACTTTCGATGATGTGGTCCCACGGGTGTGAGGACACTCCTGCCTGGTTCCCAGCCCCTTGCTGTTGTGGGCACTCTGGTGAGGGTCTGATCCTTCCTGGGTTCCTTACCCTTCTGTGAGGTGGGCCCTCTGATGTGAGGTCACTCCTGCATGGCTGGCTCACATCGCCTTGGCGACGGAGGTCTTCTGTTGGCCACTGAAGCATACTGGGAGCCTCCTACCCTCTTTAATGAGGGCCCTGGAAAAACGCATATGCCCTTTTTGACCAAGTGCATCATTGTCGACATTCTGACTCTTTTCCTATACTTTCAGAGGATTTCCCGTCTACCTCCTGAAATCGTAGTCCTGGAATTCTGCCCCACATTCAAGTCCTCTTTGTAGCCTTACTTCAATATATTTTTGGATGATAGCTGTCATTTATAACTCTGCAGGTTTGTGAATTACAGTGCCCCTGAGCTCCTTTCTTCAACTCGCTTTCTTGTGAGCTGGCCGCAAAACCGCAGGATTGCTTCAGGCCCTAATCTGGTTCCGGCACGGCATGCTGAGCCTTTGGCTAATTCCTCTTCCTGGTTGGTAATGAGCGTTAAATTTGCCCGTGCAGACACCTACAGCTAGTCTCTCATTGGTTCTCCCTATTCCTGTTCATCATGCGCAGAAATTGCAAACTGTGCCAAACAGGAGCTTAAAGCACTGACTCTCCAGGTAGGGACAGTGTAAGTAAAGCGTCTGGAATGGTGAACCCGAGTACCAGGGGACGAAAACTGAGACGCATTTAAAAACGTTTCCCGGTCACACGGTGGACCATACTCTGGGATTCCCATGCATGTTTTAGCTGAAGGAAGAATCCCTTAAACCTGGAGAGTTGGGACCCATGGAATGTGTACCATGCAGTATGACTTCAAAGGGTCTGCATTTGCTCACTGAACCTCACCAATGGTATCCGCCCGAAGTGTCCAGCCTTATGTCTCACCCAGCCATAGGTGTAGATGTGGTAACTCCAGGTTGCATCACAAGCCCTGAATGAATGATTTAAGAATTGCTCTCTATTTCACTGTCATTGTGATTTGTTTTTGTAATTTATTTTGATAATGGGATTTATCGGATTTTCACGGCTGCGTTTAGGCCCCTGTACACACGCTTGACTTCCTTATGGAGACATATAAATCCATGGGTCTTAAGTTTCTTACTTGTCAGGTATATTCCCAGGCGTTGAATATGGGGTGTTGAGTCCATTTCGTTGAGCAAGGAGTAGGTCTTGTCTATTATATATTTGGCTTATGGAACGGTTTCTGTGCTAATTTCAATCTCTGGTTTTATGCAGCACCCCAACTCACCTTTCCCCATAAGCAAGCATAAGTTGGTATTCGAAATTTGAGAACCTGTTCTGTTTTGTAATTCAGTTCATGTGTAGCCAAGTTTACGTTCCGTGTATTAGTGATATCTTATGATCTTTCTTTTTCTGTGTGACTTATTTCTCGTAGAATCGTCGTACCTGAATCCACTCATTATGCCGCTACGGGCCTGATGACGTAGATCTCATTGCTGAGTGATATTCCATTGTACGTACGTACCACAACTTCTTTATCCATTTTTTGCTTTCTCGCATATTTAACTTGTACCGTAGACGAGGTTCTTGTAATTAGAGCCGTCCCAAACTTTGGGGTGGCTGTGTGTTTTTAATTTCCCTAAGCTATAGGACCCTAAGTGGAAGTGCCATAGGCTGTGTTGCTTTGTTTCCTACGTGTTTCAGGAAACACCATACACTTCTCCAGAGTGGCTGTTGGCAATTTACATCCCGCCCATCAGCATAACAAGGCTCCCTGTTCTCCATGACCTGTCCTGCCTTTCTGGATTTTACACTTGTTTCAGATGGCCGTTTGGACCGGGGGGCCGTGAGACTTCATTGGAGTGCAGATTTCCTTTACACGCTTGCTTGGTTGGCCAAAAAGGGCGTATGCGTTTTTTCCTGAACATATTCAGGAAAAAACGCATACGCCCTTTTTGGCCAAGTGCATCATTGTCGACATTCTGCCTCTTTTCCTATGCTTTAAGTGCAATTCCAGTCTTCCCCCTGAAATCGTTTTCCTGCAATTCTGCCCCGCTTTCAAGTCCTCTTCGAAGACTTACTTCAATACATTTTTGGACGATAGCTGTCATTCATAACTCTGCAGGTTTGTGAATTACAGTGACCCTGAGCTCCTTTCTTCAACTCGCTTTCTTGTGAGCTGGCCGCAAAACCACAGGATTGCTTCAGGCCCTAATCTGGTTCCCACAGGGCACGCTGAGCCTTTGGTTAATCCCTCTTCCTGGTGGGAAATGAGCGTTCCATTTGCACGTGCAGACACCTACAGCTAGTCTCGCATTGGTTCTCCCTATTCCTGTTCATCTTGCGCAGAAATTGCAAACTGTGCCAAACAGGAGGTTAAAGGCACTGACTCTCCAAGTGGGGAGAGTGTTAGTAAAGCGTCTGGAATGGTGAACCCGAGTACCAGGGGACGAAAACTGAGATGCATTTGAAAACGTTTCCCAATCACACGGTGGACCATACTCTGGGTTTCCCTTGCTTGTTTTAGCTGAAGGAAGAATCTCTGAAACCTGGAGAGTTGGGACCCATGGAATGGCTACCATGCAGTATGACTTCAAAGGGTCTGCCTTTGCTCACCGAACCTCACCAATGCTATCAGCCCGAAGTGTCCAGCCTTATGTCTCAACCAGCTCTGGGTGTAGATGTGGTAAATCCAGGTTGCATCACAAGCCCTGAATGAATTATTTAAGAATTGCTCTCTATTTCACTGTCATTGTGTTTTGTTTGTGAAATTTATTTTGATAATTGGATTTATCGGATTTTCACTGCTGCGTTTCAGCCGCTGTACACACGCTTGTTTTCCTTATGGAGACATATAAATCCATGGGTCTTAAGATTCTTACTTGTCAGGTATATTCCCAGGCGTTGAATATGGGGTGTTGAGTCCATTTCGTTGAGCAAGGAGTAGGTCTTGTCTATTATATATTTGGCTTATGGAACGGTATCTGTGCTAATTTCAATCTCTGGTTTGATACAGCACCCCAACTCACCTTTCCCCATAAGCAAGCATAAATTGGTTTTCTAAATTTGAGACCCTGTTCTGTTTTGTAATTCAGTTCATGTGTAGCCAAGTTTACGTTCCCTGTATTAGTGATATCTTATGATGTTTCTTTTTCTGAGTGACTTATTTCTCGTAGAATCGTCGTACCTGAATCCACTCATTATGCCGCTACGGGCCTGATGACGTAGATCTCATTGCTGAGTGATATTCCATTGTACATACGTACCACAACTTCTTTATCCATTTTTTGCTTTCTCGGATATTTAACTTGCACCGTAGATGATGTTCTTGTAAACAGAGCCGTCCCAAACTTTGGGGTGGCTGTGTGTTATTGATTTTAATTTCCCTAAGCTATAGGACCCTAAGTGGAAGTGCCATAGGCTGTGTTGCTTTGTTTCCTACGTGTTTCAGGAAACACCATACACTTCTCCAGAGTGGCTGTTGGCAATTTACATCACGCCCATCAGCATAATAAGGTTCCCTGTTCTCCAGGACCTGTGCTACCTTTCTGGATTTTACACTTATTTCAGATGGCCCTTTTGATTGGGGGGCAGTGAGACTTCGTTGTAGTGCAGATTTCCTTTACACGCTTGCTTGGTTGGCCAAAAAGGGCGTATGCGTTTTTTCCTGAATATATTCAGGAAAAAACTCATACGCCCTTTTTGACCAAGTGCATCATTTTTGACATTCTGCCTCTTTTCCTATGCTTTAAGTTCAATTCCAGTCCACCCCGTGAAATTGTTTTCCCGAAATTCTGCCCCGCTTTCAAGTCCTCTTCGAAGACTTACTTCAATACATTTTTGGACGATAGCTGTCATTCATAACTGTGCAGTTTTTTGAATTACAGTGCCCCTGAGCTCCTTTCTTCAACTCGCTATCTTGTGAGCTGGCCGCAAACCCACATGATTGCTTCAGGCCCTAATCTGGTTCCGGCACGTCATGCTGAGCCTTTGGTTAATTCCTCTTCCTGGTGGGAAATGAGCATTAAATTTGCACGTGCAGACACCTACAGCTATTCCCTGATTGGTTCTCCCTATTCCTGTTCACCTTCCGCAGAATTTCCAAACTGTGCCAAACAGGAGGTTAAAGGCACTGACTCTCCAAGTGGAGAGAGTGTTAGTAAAGGGTCTGGAATGGTGAACCCGTGTAAAAGGGGACGAAAACTGAGATGCATTTGAAAACGCTTCCCACTCACACGGTGTACCATACATTGTGTTTCCCATGCATGTTTTAGCTGAAGGAAGAATCTCTTAAACCTGGAGAGTTTGGACCCATGGAATGGGTACCATGCAGTATGACTTCAAAGGGTCTGCATTTGCTCATCGTACCTCACCAGTGCTATCCGCCCGAAGTGTCCAACCTTATGTCTCACTCAGCTCTTGGTGCAGATGTGGTTAATCCCGGTTGCATCACAAGCTCTGAATGAATTATTTAAGTATAGCTCTCTATTTCACTGTCATTGTGTTTTGTTTTTGTAATTCATTTTGATAATTGGATTTATCGGATTTTCTCTGCTGCGTTCATAAATCTATACACACCCTTGATTCTCTTACAGAGACATATAAATCCATGGGTTTGAAGATTCTTACTAGTCAGGTGTATTCCTAGGCGTTGAATATGGGGTGTTTAGTCCATTTCGTTGAGCAACTGGTAGGTCTTGACTATTACATATTTGGCTTATGGAAAGGTATCTGTGCTAATTTCTATCTCTGGTTTTATGCAGCACCCCAACTCTCCTTTATCCTTAAGCAAGCATATGTTGGTTTTCTAAATTTGAGACCCCGTTCTGTTTAGTAATTCAGTTCATTTGTAGCCACGTTTACATTCCATGTATTAGTAATATCGTGTGTCTTTTTCTTTTTGAATTATGTGACTTCGAATGATCATACGTAACTCCTCTGTGGTTGTTACAACTGGCCATATTTCATTGATTTCCAGGCTGAGTAATATTCCACTCTACATAAGTGTCACATCTCTATCCATTTTTTCCCTCCAGAGACTTATAAATTATATCCTAGTCGAGGATCTTTTAAACATAGAGGTGGTAAATATTGGGGTGCCTGTGTCCTCTCGATTTTTGTTTTTCCCAAGATATACGTCCATGAGTGCAAGTGCCCTGTGCTCTGTAGCTCATTTTTTAGATGCTTTAGTAAACACAATACACTTCTCCAGAGTGACCGTTGGCAATATACATTTCCAGTATAAGCCTCAGAGAGCTCCCTTTTCTCCTTGCCCTGTCCTGCATTTTTGGTGTTTACACTTTATGAGGAAGGCTCTTCTGACTGATGCGAAGTGATATGTTTTGTAGTATTGATTTCCAGTGCCCACCTGTTTGGTTGGCTAAAAAAGTGTATACCCTTTTCTTGAATACATACAGAAAAAGACGCATACACCCTTTTTGGCCAATTGCAATGTTGGCAATGTTCAGCCCCTTTTCTTGTGCTTAATGGCGAGTCCTTTCTACCTCTTCCAATCCCTTTCCTGCCATTCTCCGTTGCTTACAAGTCCTTTCCTCTGACTTTCCTCAAGACATTTTTCAGTGATAGATATTTTCAACTCTGCAGTTTCGTGAATTTTAGTGTCCCTGAGTTCCATTTTTCAACTTCTGTTTATGGGAACTGGCCACAAAGCAGCGGAATTTCCTCAAGCCCTATTCTGTTTCCATGGGCAACCCTAGCCTTTGGTCAATTCGTCTTCCTGATTGGAAATAAGAGTGACATGTGCCTGTCCGAACACCTAGGACTTGTGTCTCATTGTTCCTCCTCCTTCTGCTTCATCCTCTGGACAAATTCCAAACTGTCTGCAACAGGATGTTGACAGTGCTGACATCTCCAAGTGGGGAGACTGTTCGTAAAGATGCTGGAGGGATGAACCCGAGCACCAGGAGATGAGGAGATGAGATGCCTTTTCCAAACTCTTCCCGATCAGATGGTATACCATCCTCTGGGTGTGACAGGCATGTTTTAGCTGTAGGAAGTGTCCCATTCATGTGAGGAGAACACCAGGGCTTTTACAAAATCAGTGTCTCTCCACAACCCAAACTGGGGAATTTTTTAAGCTACGGCTACACATATGTTCATTAAGGGCCTTGGGAAGTAGGCAGAGTCCAAACTTTAGATGATTGAAGTCTTCAGGGTCAGAAGCACTCACCACCGGCTTCCCTTAGGTTCCATTTTAACTGTCATTAATAGATGATGTCAATAAAAATATCTATTCTTTTTCAGATTATTTCCCCTTATAGGTTATTGTAAAATATTGAGTGTAGTTCCCGGGGCTATACAGTAGTTCCTTGTTGATGATCGATTTTATACATAGCAGTGTGTATGTGTTAATCCCAAACTGTTAATTTATCCCTCCTCCCACCTTTCCCCTTTGGTAATAATAAATTATAAGATTTTATACTTCTCAGAATTGGGGGAACTGAAAGAGAGGTATCATTTTCAATGGAAAAGCATTTAAAACAAGATTGAAGTTTTAACCAAGATTTTTAGATGTACATCCTTGGAAAGAAATCACTTCGTTTCTCTAATATTGACCTGACAAATAAGACAAACCTTTTCACTGAACTTGCTTATAATAAAGTGATGGAAATATCAAATGGGAGTGTTAGAAACATCTTATTTTACCCGAGCCTTATACACTGTTCTATGTTAATTACAGTTTGGCTCAAACATCTGTTCATTGAAGTTACAATGTTCTCAATTTCTGTTACTGATCCTCCAGAGTGGACCCCAACAAGTGTCCCCCTGCCCAGTGTCATTGGAGCCAACAGATTGAGACTGAGTTTGGTTCAGAAGCAAAGGAAACTTTATATTTTGATCAGAGAATGGAGAGGTGAGAGCATGTGCTACCCCGTGGGCTGTGGGCTGGGCTGCTGTGTAGAGATCCTGTCAGAGTCAGTGGGAGGGAGGGGGCGGAGCTCTCGAGGGCCCGGTTGGCTGCAGCTCAGGCTCTATATCGCGGAGTGTGCACTGTGTCCCAGGAGCTGAGGTGTCGACCCAGCCATTCCGCACTAGGAAATCTGGTCTGAAGTGCCGGCTGTTGAACCTCTGTATGCGGGACCCTAGGAGCACGTGAAATTAGACAAAGCACAAAGGATAAAAAAGGTTAGACTTTATTTTATTGCCCAGATTCTATTTTTATCTCCCAGGGATTTTTAAGGGGCTTTGCCTGGGAAAAAGCCCTCTTCTGCCTTTTTTCCCCTTCCTCATTCTTAGAGTGCTGAGGGTGCAGACCCTTCTTCTGTAACTGCTGAGTGCTGAGTTAGGAGCCCTCATACCCGTGGGCGAGGGTCAGAACTTCTCCCCAGCAGCCTCCAGGTGACGTTGATTGTCCCCAGGCCTCCTGCCTCCCCGCTCGTCCACCTGAGCACCAGTATTGGAAGCGTTATAGATTCTAATGACCTTTAAGGGTCCAGGAAGGAGATGTGCAGTGACGCTGTGAGGTCCAGTTTCACCCCGCCCTGCATTTGTTCGGCCACCTTAGGCTGACCCTTTCTGCCAGCCTAGATGCTCTGACCAGTAGTCTGCACTTTCTTCAATTAGGCCCCTGAATTAACGTAAAAAGAGCACCAGGTGTCAGGACCCTGCCTGCTCAACTCCCAGACAGTCCAGGGTCAGTGGTGATGAAGGACCATGATGGCCACTGAGTCAACAGCCTTTTGAAGTAAACAGGAGTCCAGCCGGTCTTATTGGCCACCATCATCACAGTGTCTGTAGGCTCTTCTATGGTGACAGCGTGATATACGCTTCCCCCGCCAAGATTATTAGGTCCGCTCTGGGTGCAGTAAGTCCTGCAAGCAGTAGTCTACTCTTTTGGGACACACTCTTGTTGTTTTATGAGAGAAACTCCAGGTCAAGTGATGGTCACATGAGTCGTCATGGTGCCCCTTTACCCCGGTTATCTCTCTGGAGGTTGGAGTTGGAGGGCCTCCTCACTCGAGGTCAGTGTGCCCACGGAGCAAACCCTGCAACTTCAGGGCATGGTTGGGGCTTAGGATCACCACGTGGGGTCCTTTTCCCTTAGGAGGGAGGTGGCCTTTTGGGCTGCTGATTTCCAGGTTTTCAGATACCGCCAGTATCTTGGCCAGATGTGGCGGTGGGCCAAGCCCATTGGTGACCGTAGTTTATCCTACCGGGATGGCATTCTTGCATTGTTCCATTTCAAGTGGTCCCAGTTTTTGCACTAATACTCCAATAGCGATTCACCATTCACCAGGAATGTAAAGGTCAAAGGGTTTAGCTAAATTAGGAAGTTCCAGGGCAAGGGTCTGAATTGACTGCTCTTTCCATTCTTGAAAGGCCACTTCTGGATTCTATTCAAAAGGATCATCATCTTTTCCTTTCAGTGTTTCATATAGAGGCCCAGCTAGTAGACTGTAGTTAGGGATCCAGAAGCACCAACCCTGGCCTCCCCAGGAACCCCTAAGCTGTCTTCTAGTTTTAGAAATGGGTAAGGCTGTAAATTGTTTCTTCCCTTTCCTGAGATGGGCTTCTCCGACCTTCTGTGAGAATGAAGCCCAGGCAGGTCACCGTAGTCTGTGATATTTGAGCTTTTTATTTGACAACTTCTATCCTTTATTGGCTTGGTAGTTCAGAGGTCTCCTTAGTAGGGCTGGCGATCAGAATGTCGTCTGCATATTGAAGGAGTGTTTCCTTTTCCAGAGGTAGAACTTTTAGGTCTTTAACTCAGCTTTCCCCAAAGATGGTGTGGGAATTTTTGAACCCTTGGGGCAACACGGCCCAGAAGTATTGTTTTAGTTGTATGTTGAGTCCTGCCACTCACAAGCCAAAATTTCTTGTGACTCTGGGACTAATAGAATACAAAAGAAGGCATCATTGAAGATTAATACAGAATACCATGTCCTGGTGGTTGGTAGAATGACCAGCAGGGTGTAGGATTTAGGAACTACTGGAGGTCTATCCTCGGTGGCTTCACTGACTGTCCTGACATCCTTTACCAGGACTCCAGCAGCCCATGGGGCTCTCGAGGTCAGGCCAATCCCAGGATATGGAGCTCACCTGGGCAGGTACCCCACCCCCACCGCAGCCCACGGTGCTCTCCTGTTCAGGCCCCTCCCAGGATATGGGGTTCCCTGGGCAGGTTCCCCTGCAGCCCATGGGGCTCTCATGGTCAGGCCCCTCCCAGGATACAGAGCTACCCTTGCAGTTACCCTGGCAGGGCTGGGCACACAGGTACCGTGCACATCGCCCTCATTGCAGAGCACTTCCAGCTCACCTGTCACTCAGATCTGACACAGAGCACCTCAGAGCAGGACTTGAACTAAGAAACAGCAGCTCCAACAGGTCTGTGACCCTGGGCATCACTCTGTGTGGCCTCCCTCCACCTGGTCTTCCAGAGACTTCCACTGCACCCGGGGCACCAGGCCTCTGTCTCCACCCACCACCCACCCCTCCTCTCCCTGACTCCTGGGTTCCTCTCATTAGGAGAGGGTTTTCTTGAAGTTGTCTCCCACTCATGGGCCAGATAATATAATTAGAAAACAAGCCAGAGCTGCAACCCCTTGTCTATCCTGACTCTCAGGAGCCCACACCTGTTCCTTGGACCTGGCCGATTCAGCAAGTTCCAGTTTCTGCAACTGTGAGTGCCTGAAGGGTGATTATTGGCTGGCCTGGGAAGCCTGACCATGCCGGCCAGCCCTCCCCAGGTGTGCCTGTTTGAGATCAATATAAACACCACTCCAGGCAGCAAGAGCCCCTGCAGCTGTGCCTGACGCCATTTTCTCTGCCCTGTCAGCAGTCTCGGGGCTGGACTGGTGGGAGGGAGTGAGAGGCCACGGCTTTGTGGGTGGCCCAGTGTGAGTGGGGCTCTGCTGGACTTTCTGCAGCAGTTACCAAGATGCCACCTGCTAAAGAAGAGGATGTGTCACCCATACCTGCCTCTGGAATTTCTCCCTGGGCAGAGGTGAGTGAGGAAGAAAGCAGTGGGGGCCCGGACAGCAGGGGTATCTCAGGCAGGGAAATGGAAAGCTTCCAGAAGAGTACCCAGGGCCAGGACCATCCTGGCTGGCCTGCAGGCACCAAATCGGCTGGCATGCTGTCACTCATGTGGCTCCATGGCCCTTCCTCTAGGCTTTCAAGTCCTTGTACATATTCAGGTGTTTTACCTGGGAAGGGTGGGAACATTTCAGCAGCAGCTGGCCTGGGGCTCGGCCCACATTTACTCACAGATGCCTTGGCACGGTCCCCCAGCTTTGCAATGAGGACGCTTGTTGCGTGGGGCCTGCTGGCTGAATGGGAGATGATTCCCCACCACTGGCCAACTACAGAATTGTTTACACCTGGAGCAAGTGCCCTGATAAGGTTTTCCTCTGTGTAACTGGTGGGTTCTGTTTTTTTTTTCTTTTTTTCATTTTTGGTTCAAGGTAGATTTTATTCCTCTTTTTTGTATTTACGGATATAAGCATGGAAATAATTTATTCATATAAATACATGTATGTGAAGGGAAGAATATTTTTTCTGTTTTACTTTTTGTAATTTTGAATTTTATTTTATTTTTTTATACAGCAGGTTCTTTTTGGTTATCTATTTTATACATATAAATGTATACATGCCAATCCCAATCTCTCAATCCTCCCACCACCACCCCCCAACAGCTTTCCCCCCTTGGTGTCCATACGTTTGTTGTCTACATCTGTTGCTCTATTTCTGCCTTAAAAAACGGTTCATCTGTATAATTTTTCTAGGTTCCACATATATGCATTAATATACAAGATTTGTTTTTCTATTTCTGACTTACTTCACTCTGTATGACAGTCTCTAGATCCATCAACGTCTCTACAAATGACCCAATTTCATTCCTTTTTATGGCTTAGTAATATTCCATTTTATATTTGTACCACATCTTTATGCATTCGTCTGTCTGTGGGCATTTAGGTTGCTTCCATTACCTGGATATTGTAAATAGTGATGCAATGAACATTGAGGTGAATGTCTCTTTTTGATTTATGGTTTTGTCTGGGTATATGCCCAGTATTGGGATTGCTGTATCATATGGTAATTCTATTCTTAGTTTTATAAGAAACTCCATAATGTTCTCCACAGTGACTGTATCAATTTACATTCCCAACAATAGTGGAAGAGGGTTCCTTATCTCCACACCCTTTCCAGCATTTGTTGTTTGTAGATTTTCTGATGATGCCCATTCTAACAGGTGTGAGGTGATACACCATGGATGAGTCTATTTCGTTGAGCAAAGAGTAGGTCTTGTCTATTACATATTTGGCTTATGGAATGGTATGTGTGCTAATTTCAATCTCTGGTTTTATACAGCACCCCAACTCAACTTTCCCCTTAAGCAAGCATAAGTTTTTATCTAAATTTGAGACTGTTCGGTTTTGTAATTCAGTTTATGTGTAGCCAAGTTTACACTCCCTCTATTAGTGATATCTTATGATAATTATCTTTCTCTGTGTGACCTATTTCTCTTAGAATCATCATACTTAAATCCACTCAATTTGCTGCTACAGGCCTGATGACATTGATTTCATTGCTGAGTGATATTCCGTTGTACGTAAGTAGCACAACTCCTTCATCCATTTTTTTCTTTCTGGGATATTTAATTTGTACTGGACTCGAGGTTCTTGTAAACACAGCAGCCCTAAATTTTGTGTTGGCTGTGTCTTGTTGATTTTAATTTTCCTAAGCTATAGGGCCAAAAGTGGAAGTGCCCTAGTCTCTGTAGCTTTGTTTTTCAGATGTTTCAGGATACACCATAAACATCTCCAGAGTGTCTGTTGGCAATTTACATCCCGCCCATCAGCATAACAAGGCTCCCTGTTCTCCATGGCCTGTCCTGTGTTTCTGGTTTTTACACTTTTTTCAGATGGCCCTTTTGACGAATGGGAAATGAGATTTCATTGTAGTACGGATTTCCATTGCTCGAGTGCTTGGTTGGCCAAAAAGGGCATATGCGTTTTTTCCTGAATATATTCAGGAAAACATGTATACGCACTGTTCGTCCAAGTGCATCACTGTCAAAGATCTGCCACTTTTCACATGTTTTAAATGCAATTCCAATCTACCTCCTGAAATATGATTCCTCAATTTTGCCTCGTTTTCAAGTCCTCTTTGCAGACTTACTTCAATATATTTTTGCCAATAGCTGTCATTTATAACTCTGCAGGTTTGTGAATTACAGTGCCCGTGATTTCCTTTCTTAACTCGCTTCCTTGAAAGCTGGCCACAAAACCGCAGGTTTGCTTCAGGCCGTAATCAGGGTGTGGCACGGCACTCTGAGCCTTTGGTTAATTCCTCTTCCTGGTGGGAAATTAGAGTTAAATGTGCCCCTCCAGACACCTGCCTCACTCCCAGCCCCTTGGTGATGTGTGTCCTCTGGTTTGAGGCCACATGTGATGGGTTCCTCATCTTTTGATGATGTGGCCCCACTGGTGTGAGGACACTCCTGCCTGCTTCCCATCCCCTTGGTGATGTGGTCCCTCCGGCGAGAGTCTGATCCTGGTTGGGTTCCTCACACTTCTGTGAGGTGGGCCCTCTTCTCTGAGGTCACTCCTGCCTGGCTAGCACACCCCGCCTTGGCGACGTCAGACCTCTGGTGGCAGTTGGAGCCTGCTGGGAGCCTCCTCCCCTCGGTGATGAGGCCCTCTGGCATCAGGCCCTAACTGCTGGGTTCCCACATTTTCTGATACGTCCTAAGTGGTGCGAGGGCACTCCTGCCAGGTTCCCATCCCCATGGGCATGTGGGCCTTCTGCTCTAAGGTCCCAACACCTGTGTTGTTCACCGTTTCATGATGTTGGCTCTCTGGTGTTAGTTCACTCAGGCCTAGATCCCATAGACTCTGTGCTCTGAGCCGCCTGCTGGGAGGTTCCTACTGCTGAATTCCTTACCTTTTCTATTCTTTGGGTTCTGTGTTTTCATGCTCCTCCTTCCTGACTCACTCCCAGCCCCTTTGTGATGTAGGTCCTCTGGTTTGAGGCCACATGTGCCGGTTTCCTCACCTTTATTGATGTGGGCCCACTGGTGTGAGGACACTCCTGCCTGGTTCCCATCCACTTGGTGATGGGGGCCCTCTGGTGAGAGCCTGATCCTGGCTGGATTCCTCACCCTTCTGTGAGGTAGACCCTCTGCTGTGAGGTCACTCCTGCCTGGCTGGCACACGTCACCCTGGCGATGTGGGCCCTCAGTTGGGAGTTGGTGCCTGCTGGGAGTCTCCTCCCCTCGGTAATGAGGGCCCTCTGGCGTCAGGCCCTAACTCATGGGCTCCCAAAATTTTCTGATGTGCGCCCTGTCGTGCGAGTACACTCCTGCCAGGGTCCCATCCCCATGGGGATGTTGGCTTTCTGCTCTGAGGTCCCAACGGCTGGGTTGCTCACAGTGTCAGAATGTGGGCCCTCTGCTGTGAGTTCACTCCGGCATGGATCCCATAGCCTCGGTGCTCTGGGCCACCTGCTTGGAGCTTCTAACGGTGGGGTTCCTCACCTTTTTATTCTATGGGCCCTCTGTTGTGAGTCTCCTCCTGCATGCCTCACTCCCAGCCCTTTTGTGATGTGTGTCCCCTTATTTGAGGCCACATGTGCTGTGTTCCTCACCTTTGGCTGATGTGGCCCCACTGGTGTGAGGAGACTCCTGCCTGGTTTCCATCCCCTTGGTGATGTGGGCCCTCTGGTTAGAGTCTGATCCTGGTTGGGTTCCTCACACTTCTGTGAGGTGGGCCCTCTGCTGTGAGGTAACTCCTGCCTGGCTTGCTCCCATTGCCTTGGTGACGTCGGCCCTCTGGTGGCATTTGGAGCCTGCTGGTAGCCTCCTCTCCTCGGTGATGAGGGCCCTCTGGCGTCAGGCCCTAACTGCTGGGTTCCCACATTTTCTGATACGTGTTAAGTTGTGCGAGGACACTCCTGCGAGGTTCCTATCCCCATGGGGATGTGGGTCTTCTGCTCTGAGGTTCCACCGGCTGGGTTGCTCACAGTTTCATGATGTGGGCCCTCTGCTGTGAGTTCACTGTGGCCTGGATCCCATAGACTCCGTGCTCTGGGCCACCTGCTGGGAGGTTCAAACTGCTGGATTCCTCACATTTTTTATTCTGTGGGCCCTGTGTTGTTAGGCTACTCCTGCTTGCCTCACTCGGAGCATCTTGGAAATGTGGGTCCTCTGGTTTAGGCCACATGTGCTGGGTTCCTCACCTTTCTATAATGTGGCCACACTGGTATGAGGACACTGCTGCCTTTTTCCGATCCCCTTGGTGATGTGGGCTCTCTGGTGAGAGTCTTATCCTGGCTGGTTTCCTCACCCTTCTGTGAGGTAGACCCTCTGCTGTGAGGTCACTCCTGCGTGGCTGGCACACATCACCTTGGCGACGTGGGCCCTCAGTTGGGAGTTGGTGCCTGCTGGGGGTCTCCACCCCTCGGTAATGAGGGCCCTCTGGCGTCAGACCCTAACTCCTGGGCTCCCAAAATTTTCTGATGTGCGCCCTGTGGTGCGACTACACTCCTGCCAGGTTCCCAACCCCATGGGAATGTGGGCCTTCTGCTCTGAGGTCCCAACGGTGGGTTGCTCAGTTTCATGATGAGGGTCCTCTGGTGTGAGTTCACTCCGCCCTGGATCCAATAGCCTCGCTGCTCCTGGCTGCCTGCGGGGAGGTCCCAACTGCGGGATTTCTCACCTTTTTTCTTCTATGGGCCCTCTGTTTTGAGACTCCTCCTGCCTGCCTGACTCCCAGCCCCTTGGTGATGTGTGTCCTCTGGTTTGAGGCTACGTGTGCTGGGTCCCTCACCTTTCGATTATGTGGCCCCACTGGTGTGAGGACACTCCTGCCTGATTCCTATCCCCTTGGTGATGTGGGCCCTCTGGTGAGAGTCTGATCCTCTTTGGGTTCCTCACACTTTTGTGTGGTTGGCCCTCTGCTCTGAGGTCACTCCTGCCTGGCTGGCACACACCGCATTAGCGACGTCAGCCCTCTGGTAGCAGTTGGAGCTTGCTGGGAGCCTCCTCTCCTCAGTGATGAGGGCCCTCGGGCGTCTGGCCCTAACTGCTGGGCTCCCCACATTTTCTGATGTGTGCCCACTGGTGCGATGACACTCCTGCTTGGTTCCCTCCCCCATGGGGATGTAGGCCTTGTGCTCTGAGGTCACAACGGCTGGGTTGCTTACAGTATCACGATGAGGGCCCTCTGTTGTGAGTTCATCACTGTCTGGATCCCATAGCCTCGGTGATCTGGGCCGCCTGCTGGGATGTTCCAACGGCTGGATTCCTCACCTTTTTTATACAATGGGCCATGTGTTGGGAGGATAATCCTGCCTGCCTTGCTCCGAGACCCATGGTGACGTGGGTCCTCTGGTTTGAGGCCACATGTGCTGAGTACCTCAACTTTCGATGATGTGGTCCCACGGGTGTGAGGACACTCCTGCATGGTTCCCAGCCCCTTGCTGTTGTGGGCACTCTGGTGAGGGTCTGATCCTTCCTGGGTTCCTTACCCTTCTGTGAGGTGGGCCCTCTGATGTGAGGTCACTCCTGCATGGCTGGCTCACATCGCCTTGGCGACGTGCGTCTTCTGTTGGCCACTGAAGCATACTGGGAGCCTCCTACCCTCTTTAATGAGGGCCCTGGAAAAACGCATATGCCCTTTTTGACCAAGTGCATCATTGTCGACATTCTGACTCTTTTCCTATACTTTCAGAGGATTTCCCGTCGACCTCCTGAAATCGTAGTCCTGGAATTCTGCCCCACGTTCAAGTCCTCTTTGCAGCCTTACTTCAATATATTTTTGGACGATAGCTGTCATTTATAACTCTGCAGGTTTGTGAATTACAGTGCCCCTGAGCTCCTTTCTTCAACTCGCTTTCTTGTGAGCTGGCCGCAAAAACGCAGGATTGCTTCAGGCCCTAATCTGGTTCCGGCACGGCATGCTGAGCCTTTGGCTAATTCCTCTTCCTGGTTGGTAATGAGCGTTAAATTTGCCCGTGCAGACACCTACAGCTAGTCTCTCATTGGTTCTCCCTATTCCTGTTCATCATGCGCAGAAATTGCAAACTGTGCCAAACAGGAGCTTAAAGCACTGACTCTCCAGGTAGGGACAGTGTAAGTAAAGCGTCTGGAATGGTGAACCCGAGTACCAGGGGACGAAAACTGAGACGCATTTAAAAACGTTTCCCGGTCACACGGTGGACCATACTCTGGGATTCCCATGCATGTTTTAGCTGAAGGAAGAATCCCTTAAACCTGGAGAGTTGGGACCCATGGAATGTGTACCATGCAGTATGACTTCAAAGGGTCTGCATTTGCTCACTGAACCTCACCAATGGTATCCGCCCGAAGTGTCCAGCCTTATGTCTCACCCAGCCATAGGTGTAGATGTGGTAACTCCAGGTTGCATCACAAGCCCTGAATGAATGATTTAAGAATTGCTCTCTATTTCACTGTCATTGAGTTTGTTTTTGTAATTCATTTTGATAATGGGATTTATCGGATTTTCTCTGCTGCATTCATGCCGCTGTACACACACTTGAGTCTCTTATGGAGACATATAAATCCATGGGTTTGAAGATACTTACTAGTCAGGTGTATTCCTAGGCGTTGAATATGGCGTGTTGAGTCCATTTCGTTGAGCAAGTAGTAGGTCTTGACTATTACATATTTGGCTTATGGAAAGGTATCTGTGCTAATTTCTATCTCTGGTTTTATGCAGCATCCCAACTCACTTTTCCCCATAAGCAAGCATAAGGTGGTTTTCTAAATTTGAGACACTGTTCTGTTTTGTAATTCAGTTCATGTGTAGCCAAGTTTACATTCCGTGTATTAGTGATATCTTATGATGTTTCATTTTCTGTGTGACTTATTTCACTTAGAATCATCGTACCTGAATCCACTCATTATGCCACGATGGGCCTGATGACATAGATTTCATTGCTGAGTGATATTCCATTGAATGTGTGTACCACAACTTCTTTATCCATTTTTCACATTCTGGGATATTTAACTTGTACCATAGACGAGATTCCTGTAAACAGAGCCGTCTGAAACTTTGGGGTGGCTGTCTGTTTTTGATTTTAATTTCCGTGATCTCTAAGACCGTAAGTGGAAGTGCCGTAGTCTCCGTTGCTTTGTTTCTTAGGTGTTTCAGGAAACACCATACACTTCTCCAGAGTGGCTGTTGGCAATTTACATCCCGCCCATCAGCATAACAAGGCTCCCTGTTCTCCATGGCCTGTGCTGTCTTTCTGGATTTTACACTTTTTTCAGATGGCCCTTTTGACCTGGGGGCAGTCAGACTTCTTTGTAGTGCAGATTTCTTTAACATGCTTGCTTGGTTGGCCAAAAAGGGCATATGCGTTCTTTCCTGAATTTATTCAGGAAAAAACGTATACGCCCTTTGTGGCCAAGTGCATCATTGTCGACGTTCTGCCTCTTTTCCTATGCTTTAAATGCAATTCCAGTCTACTCCCTGAAATCGTTTTCCTGCAATTCTGCCCCGCTTTCCAGTCCTCTTCGCAGCCTTCCTTCAATATATTTTTGGACGATAGCTGTCATTTATAACTCTGCAGGTTTGTGAATTACAGTGCCCTGGAGCTCCTTTCTTCAACTCGCTTTCTTGTGAGCTGGCCACAAATCCGCAGGAATGCTTCAGGCCCTAATCTGGTTCCAGCACGGCATGCTGAGCCTTAGGTTTACTCGTCTTCCAGGTGGGAAATGAGCGTTTCATTTGCCTGTGCAGACACCTACAGCTAGTCTCTCATTGGTTCTCCCTATTCCTGTTCATCTTGCGCAGAAATTGCAAACTGTGCCAAACAGGAGGTTAAAGGCACTGACTCTCCAAGTGGGGAGAGTGTTAGTAAAGGGTCTGGAATGGTGAACCCGAGTAAAAGGGGACGAAAACTGAGATGCATTTGAAAAGGTTTCCTGGTCACACAGTGCACTGTACTGTGGGTTTCCCATGCATGTTTTAGCTGAAGGAAGAATCCCTTAAACCTGCAGAGTTGGGACCCATGGAATGGGTACCATGCAGTATGACTTCAAAGGGTCTGCATTTGCTCATCGAACCTCACCAATGCTACCAGTCCGAAGTGTCCAGCCTTATGTCTCACTCAGCTCTGGGTGTAGATGTGGTAAATCCAGGTTGCATCACAAGCCCTGAATGAATTATTTAAGAATTGCTCTCTATTTCACTGTCATTGTGTTTGTTTTGTAAATCATTTTGATAATGGATTTTATCGGATTTTCTCTGCTGCATTCATACCTCTGTACACACACTTGAGTCTCTTACGGAGACATATAAATCCATGGGTTTGAAGATTCTTACTAGTCATGTGTAATCCTAGGACTTGAATATGGGGTGTTTAGTCCATTTCGTTGAGCAAGGGCTAGGTCTTGACTATTACATATTTGGCTTATGGAAAGGTATCTGTGCTAATTTCTATCTCTGGTTTTATGCAGCACCCCAACTCACCTTTCCCTTTAAGCAAGCATAAGTTGGTTTTCTAAATTTGAGACGCTGTTCTGTTTAGTAATTCAGTGCATGTGTAGCCAAGTTTACATTCCGTGTATTAGTGATATCTTATGATGTTTCATTTTCTGTGTGACTCATTTCACTTAGAATCATCGTACCTGAACCCCCTCATTATGCCGCGACGGGCCTGAGGACATAGATTTCATTGCTGAGTGAGATTCCATTTTAGGTACATACCACAACTTCTTTATCCATTTTTCACATTCTGGGATATTTAACTTGTACCGTAGAGGAGGTTCTTGTAAACAGAGCCATCCAAAACTTTGGGGTGGCTGTGTGTTTTTGATTTTAATTTTCCTAAATTATAGGACCATAAGTGGAAGTGCTATAGGCTCCGTGGTTTTGTTTTTTAGGTGTTTCAGGAAACACAATACACTTCTCCAGAGTGGCTATTGGCAATTTACATCTTGCCCATCAGCATAACAAGGCTCCATGCTCTCCATGGCCTGTGCTTTCTTTCTGGATTTTACACTTTTTTCAGATTGCGCTTTTGACCGGGGGGCATTGAGACTTCATTGTAGTGCAGATTTCTTTAACATGCTTGCTTGGTTGGCCAAAAAGGGCGTATGCGTTTTTTCCTGAATTCAGGAAAATTTCCTGTATTCAGGAAAAAACGCATACGCCCTTTTTGGCCAACTGAATCATTGTCGACGTTCTGCCTCTTTTCCTATGCTTTAAATGCAATTCCAGTCTACCCCCTGAAATCGTTTTCCTGCAATTCTGCCCCGCTTTCAAGTCCTCTTCACAGCCTTCCTTCAATATATTTTTGGATGATAGCTGTCATTTATAACTCTGCAGGTTTTTGAATTACAGTGCCCCTGAGCTCCTTTCTTCAACTCGCTTTCTTGTGAGCTGGCCGCAAACCCGCAGGATTGCTTCAGGCCCTAATCTGTTTCTGGCAAGGCATGCTGAGCCTTTGGTTAATTCCTCTTCCTGGTGGGAAATGAGCGTTAAATTTACCCGTGCAGACACCTTCACACGAGTCGTCATGGTGCCCCTTTGCCCCGGTTATCTCTATGGAGGTTGGAGTTGGAGGGCCTGCTCACTCAAGGTCAGTGTGCCCACGGAGCCAACCCTGCAACTTCAGGGCATGGTTGGGTGTTAGGATCACCACGTGGGGTCCTTTTCCCTTAGGATGGAGGTGGCCTTTTGGGCTGCTGATTTCCAGGTTTTCAGATACTGCCAGTATCTTGGCCAGATGTGGCGGTGGGCCAAGCCCCTTGGTGACCGTAGTTTATCCTACCTGGATCGCATTCTTGCATTGTTCCATTTCAAGTGGTCCCAGGTTTTGCACTAATACTCCAATGGCGATTCACCGTTCACCAGGAATGTAAAGGTCAAAGGGTTTAGCTAAATTAGGGAGTTCCAGGGCAAGGGTCTGAATTGACTGCTCTTTCCATTCGTGAAAGGCCACTTCTGCATTCTATTCAATAGGATCATCATCTTTTCCTTTCAGTGTTTCATATAGAGGCCCAGCTAGTAGACTGTAGTTAGGGATCCAGAAGCAGCAAACCCTGGCCTCCCCAGGAACCCCTAAGCTGTCTTCTAGTTTCAGAAATGGGTAAGGCTGTAAATTGTTTCTTCCCTTTCCTGGGATGGGCTTCTCCGACCTTCTGTGAGAATGAAGCCCAGGCAGGTCACCGTAGTCTGTGATATTTGAGCTTTTTCTTGGACAACTTGTATCCTTTATTGGCTTGGTAGTTCAGAGGTCTCCTTAGTAGGGCTGGCGATCAGAATGTCATCTGCATATTGAAGGAGTGTTTCCTTTTCCAGAGGTAGAACTTTTAGTTCTTTAGCTGAGCTTTCCCCAAAGATGGTGTGGGAATTTTTGAACCCTTGGGGCAACACGGTCCGGAAGTATTGTTTTAGTTGTATGTTGAGTCCTGCCACTCACAAGCCAAAATTTCTTGTGACTCTGGGACTAATAGAATACAAAAGAAGGCATCATTGAAGACTAATACAGAGTACCATGTCCTGGTGGTTGGTAGAATGACCAGCAGGGTGTAGGATTTAGGAACTACTGGAGGTATATCCTCGGTGGCTTCACTGACTGTCCTGACATCCTTTACCAGGACTCCAGCAGCCCATGGGGCTCTCGAGGTCAGGCCAATCCCAGGATATGGAGCTCACCTGGGCAGGTACCCCACCCCCACCCCAGCCCACGGGGCTCTCGTGTTCAGGCCCCTCCCAGGATATGGGGTTCCCTGGGCAGGTTCCCCTGCAGCCCATGGGGCTCCCGTGGTCAGGCCCCTCCCAGGATACAGAGCTACCCTTGCAGGTACCATGGCAGGGCTGGGAACACAGGAACCGTGCATATCGCCCTCATTGCAGAGCACTCCCAACTCACCTGTCACTCAGATCTGACACAGAGCACCTCAGAGCAGGACTTGAACTAACAAACAGCAGCTCCGACAGGTCTGTGACCCTGAGCATCACTCTGTGTGGCCTCCCTCCACCTGGTCTTCCAGAGACTTCCACTGCACCCGGGGCACCAGGCCTCTGTCTCCACCCACCAGCCACTCCTCCTCTCCCTGACTCCTGGGTTCCTCTCATTAGGAGAGGGTTTTCTTGAAGTTGTCTCCCACTCATGGGCCAGATAATATAATTAGAAAACAAGCCAGAGCTGCAGCCCCTTGTCTATCCTGACTCTCAGGAGCCCACACCTGTTCCTTGGACCTGGCCGATTCAGCAAGTTCCAGTTTCTGCAACTGTGAGCCCCTGAGGGGTGATTATTGGCTGGCCTGGGAAGCCCGACCGTGCCGGCCAGCCCTCCCCAGGTGTGCCTGGGTTCAGATCAATATAAACACCGCTCCAGGCAGCAAGAGCCCCTGCAGCTGTGCCTGACGCCATTTTCTCTGCCCTGTCAGCAGTCTTGGGGCTGGACTGGTGGGAGGGAGTGAGAGGCCACGGCTTTGTGGGTGGCCCAGTGTGAGTGGGGCTCTGCTGGACTTTCTGCAGCAGTTGCCAAGATGCCACCTGCTAAAGAAGAGGATGTGTCACCCATACCTGCCGCTGGAATTTCTCCCTGGGCAGAGGTGAGTGAGGAAGAAAGCAGTGGGGGCCGGGACAGCAGGGGTATCTCAGGCAGGGAAATGGAAAGCTTCCAGAAGAGCACCCAGGGCCAGGACCATCCTGGCTGGCCTGCAGGCACCAAGTCGGCTGGCATGCTGTCACTCATGTGGCTCCATGGCCCTTCCTCTAGGCTTTCAAGTCCTTGTACATATTCAGGTGTTTTACCTGGGAAGGGTGGGAACATTTCAGCAGCAGCTGGCCTGGGGCTCAGCCCACGTTTACTCACAGATGCCTCGGCACGGTCCCTCAGCTTTGCAATGAGGACGCTTGTTGCGTGGGGCCTGCTGGCTGAATGGGAGATGATTCCCCACCACTGACCAACTTCAGAATTGTTTACAACTGGAGCACGTGCCCTGATACGGTTTTCCTCTGTGTAACTGGTGGGTTCTGTTTTTTTTTCTTTTTTTCGTTTTTGGTTCAAGGTAGATTTTATTCCTCTTTTTTGTATTTACAGATATAAGCATGGAAATAATTTATTCATATAAATACATGTATGAGAAGGGAAGAATATTTTTTCTGTTTTACTTTTTGTAATTTGAATTTTATTTTTTTATACAGCAGGTTCTTTTTGGTTATCTATTTTATACATATAAATGTATACATGCCAATCCCAATCTCTCAACTCCTCCCACCACCACCCCCCAACAGCTTTCCCCCCTTGGTGTCCATCCGTTTGTTGTCTACATCTGTTGCTCTATTTCTGCCTTGCAAAACGGTTCATCTGTACAATTTTTCTAGGTTCCACATATATGCATTAATAGACAAGATTTGTTTTTCTCTTTCTGACTTACTTCACTCTGTATGACAGTCTCTAGATCCATCAACGTCTCTACAAATGACCCAATTTCATTCCTTTTTATGGCTTAGTAATATTCCATTTTATATATGTACCACATCTTTATGCATTCGTCTGTCTGTGGGCATTTAGGTTGCTTCCATTACCTGGATATTGTAAATAGTGATGCAATGAACATTGCGGTGAATGTCTCTTTTTGATTTATGGTTTTGTCTGGGTATATGCCCAGTAGTGGGATTGCTGTATCATATGGTAATTCTATTCTTAGTTTTATAAGAAACTCCATAATGTTCTCCACAGTGACTGTATCAATTTACATTCCCAACAATAGTGGAAGAGGGTTCCTTATCTCCACACCCTTTCCAGCATTTGTTGTTTGTAGATTTTCTGATGATGCCCATTCTAACAGGTGTGAGGTGATACACCATGGATGAGTCTATTTCGTTGAGCAAAGAGTAGGTCTTGTCTAGTACATATTTGGCTTATGGAAAGGTATCTGTGCTAATTTCTATCTCTGGTTTTATACAGCACCCCAACTCAACTTTCCCCTTAAGCAAGCATAAGTTTTTATCTAAATGTGAGACTCTGTTCGGTTTTGGAATTCAGTTTATGTGTAGCCAAGTTTACACTCTCTCTATTAGTGATATCTTATGATAATTATCTTTCTCTGTGTGACCTATTTCTCTTAGAATCATCATACTTAAATCCACTCAATTTGCTGCTACAGGCCTGATGACATTGATTTCATTGCTGAGTGATATTCCGTTGTACGTAAGTAGCACAACTCCTTTATCCATTTTTTTCTTTCTGGGATATTTAATTTGTACTGGACTCAAGGTTCTTGTAAACACAGCAGCCCTAAATTTTGTGTTGGCTGTGTCTTGTTGATTTTAATTTTCCTAAGCTATAGGGCCAAAAGTGGAAGTGCCCTAGGGTCTGTAGCTTTGTTTTTCAGATGTTTCAAGATACACCATAAACATCTCCAGAGTGTCTGTTGGCAATTTACATCCCGCCCATCAGCATAACAAGGCTCCCTGTTCTCCATGGCCTGTCCTGTGTTTCTGGTTTTTACACTTTTTCAGATGGCCCTTTTGACGAATGGGAAATGAGACTTCATTGTAGTGCGGATTTCCATTTCTCGAGTGCTTGGTTGGCCAAAAAGGGCATATGTGCTTTTTCCTGAATATATTCAGGAAAAAATGTTTACGCACTTTTGTCCAAGTGCATCACTGTCAAAGATCTGCCGCTTTTCACATGCTTTAAATGCAATTCCAATCTACCTCCTGAAATATGATTCCTGCAATTCTGCTTCGTTTTCAAGTCCTCTTTGCAGACTTACTTCCATATATTTTTGCCAATAGCTGTCATTTATAACTCTGCAGGTTTGTGAATTACAGTGCCCGTGATTTGCTTTCTTAACTCGTTTCCTTGAAAACTGGCCACAGAACCGCAGGTTTGCTTCAGGCCGTAATCAGGGTCCGGCACGGCACTCTGAGACTTTGGTTCATTCCACTTCCTGGTGGGAAATTAGAGTTAAATGTGCCCCTCCAGACACCTGCCTCACACCCAGCCCCTTGGTGATGTGTGTCCTCTGGTTTGAGGCCACATGTGATGGGTTCCTCATCTTTTGATGATGTGGCCCCACTGGTGTGAGGACACTCCTGCCTGGTTCCCATCCCCTTGGTGATGGGGGCCCTCTGGTGAGAGTCTGATCCTGTCTGGACTGCTCACACTTCTGGGAGGTGGGCCCTCTGCTGTGAGGTCACTCCTGCCTGGCTGGCACACGTCACCTTGGCGATGTGGGCCCTCAGTTGGGAGTTGGTGCCTGCTGGGAGTCTCCTCCCCTCGGTAATGAGGGCCCTCTGGCGTCAGGCCCTAACTCATGGGCTCCCAACATTTTCTGATGTGCGCCCTGTCGTGCGAGTACACTCCAGCCAGGGTCCCATCCCCATGGGGATGTGGGCTTTCTGCTCTGAGGTCCCAACGGCTGGGTTGCTCACAGTGTCAGAATGTGGGCCCTCTGCTGTGAGTTCACTCCGGCATGGATCCCATAGCCTCGGTGCTCTGGGCCACCTGCTTGGAGCTTCCAACTGCGGGGTTCCTCACCTTTTTTATTCTATGGGCGCTCTGTTGTGAGTCTCCTCCTGCATGCCTCACTCCCAGCCCTTTCGTGATGTGTGTCCCCTTGTTTGAGGCCACATGTGCTGTGTTCCTCACCTTTCGCTGATGTGGCCCCACTGGTGTGAGGACACTCCTGCCTGGTTTCCATCCCCTTGGTGATGTGGGCGCTCTGGTTAGAGTCTGATCCTGTTTGGGCTCCTCACACTTCTGTGAGGTGGGCCCTCTGCTGTGAGGTAACTCCTGCCTGGCTTGCTCCCGTTCCATTGGTGACGTCGGCCCTCTGGTGGCATTTGGAGCCTGCTGGTAGCCTCCTCTCCTCCGTGATGAGGGCCCTCTGGCGTCAGGCCATAACTGCTGGGTTCCCACATTTTCTGATACGTGCTAAGTTGTGCGAGGACACTCCTGCGAGGTTCCCATCCCCATGGGGATGTGGGCCTTCTGCTCTGAGGTCCCACTGGCTGGGTTGCTCACAGTTTCATGATGTGGGCCCTCTGCTGTGAGTTCACTGCGGCCTGGATCGCATAGACTCGGTGCTCTGGGCCGCCTGCTGGGAGTTTCCCACTGCAGGATTCCTCAGCTTTTTTATTCTATTGGCCCTGTGTTGTGAGGCTACTCCTGTCTGCCTCACTCCGAGCCCCTTGGAGATCTGGATCCTCTGGTTTAGGCCACATGTGCTGGGTTCCTCACCTTTCTATGATGTGGCCACCCTGGTGTGAACTGGGTTCCTCACCATTCTCTGAGGTAGGCCCTCAGCTGTGAGGTCACTCCTGCCTGGCTGTCGCACGTCACCTTGGCGACATGGGCCCTCAGTTGGGAGTTGGTGCCTGCTTGGGGTCTCCTCCCCTTTGTAATGAGGGCTCTCTGGCGTCAGGCCCTAACTTCTGGGCTCCCAAAATTCTCTGATGTGCGCCCTGTGGTGCGAGTACACTTCTGCCAGGTTCCCAACCACATGGGAATGTGGGCCTTCTGCTCTAAGGTCCCAACGGCTGGGTTGCTCACAGTTTCATGATGAGGGCCCTCTGTTTTGAGTTCAGTCAGGCCTGGATCCCATAGCCTCGCTGCTCCTGGCCACCTGCTGGGAGGTTCCAACTGCGGGATTCCTCACCTTTTTTACGCTATGGGCCCTCTGTTTGGAGGCTCCTCCTGCCTGCCTCACTCCCAGCCCCTTGGTGATGTGTGTCCTGTAGTTTGAGGCCACGTGTGCTGGGTCCGTCACATTTCGGTGATGTGGCCCCACTGGTGTGAGGACACTCCTGCCTGGTTTCCATTCCCTTGGTGATGTGGGCCCTCCGGTGAGAGTCTGATCCTCTTTGGGTTCCTCACACTTTTGTGTGGTTGGCCCTCTGCTCTGAGGTCACTCCTGCCTGGCTGGCACACCCCGCATTGGCGATGTCGGCCTTCTGGTAGCAGTTGGAGCTTGCTGGGAGCCTCCTCTCCTCAGTGATGAGGGCCCTCTGGCGTCCGGCCCTAACTGCTGGGCTCCCCACATTTTCTGATGTGTGCCCACTGGTGCGATGACACTCCTGCTTGGTTCCCTTCCCCATGGGGATGTGGGCCTTGTGCTCTGAGGTTACAACGGCTGGGTTGCTTACAGTATCACGATGAGGGCCCTCTGTTGTGAGTTCATCACTGCCTGGATCCCATAGCCTCGGTGCTCTGGGCCGCCTGCTGGGATGTTCCAACTGCTGGATTCCTCACCTTTTTTATACAATGGGCCATGTGTTTTGAGGTTAATCCTGCCTGCCTCGCTCCGAGACCCATGGTGATGTGGGTCCTCTGGTTTGAGGCCACATGTGCTGGGTACCTCAACTTTCGATGATGTGGCCCCACGGGTGTGAGGACACTCCTGCCTGGTTCCCAGCCCCTTGCTTATGTGGGCACTCTGGTGAGAGTCTGATCCTGACTGGGTTCCTTACCCTTCTGTGAGGTGGGCCCTCTGATGTGAGGTCACTCCTGCCTGGATGGCTCACGTCGCCTTGGCGACGTAGGCCCTCTGTTGGCCACTGAAGCATGCTGGGAGCCTCCTACCCTCTTTAATAAGGGCCCTGGTAGAAACGCATATGCCCTTTTTGACCAAGTGCATCATTGTCGGGGTTCTGCCTCTTCTCCTATACTTTCAGAGGACTTCCCGTCTACCTCCTGAAATCGTATTCCTGGAATTCTGCCCCGCGTTCAAGTCCTCTTTGCAGCCTTACTTCAATATATTTTTGGACGATAGCTGTCATTTATAACTCTGCAGGTTTGTGAATTACAGTGCCCCTGAGCTCCTTTCTTCAACTCGCTTTCTTGTGAGCTGGCCGCAAAAACGCAGGATTGCTTCAGGCCCTAATCTGGTTCCGGCACAGCATGCTGAGTCTTTGGCTAATTCCTCTTCCTGGTGGGAAATGAGCGTTAAATTTGTTCGTGCAGACACGTATAGCTAATCTCTCATTGGTTCTCCCTATTCCTGTTCATCTTGCGCAGAAATTCCAAACTGTGCCAAACAGGAGGTTAAAGGCACTGACTCTCCAAGTGGAGAGAGTGTTAGTAAAGCGTCTGGAATGGTAAAACCGAGTACGAGGGGACGAAAACTGAGATGCATTTAAAAAGGTTTCCCGGTCACACGGTGGACCATATTCTGGGTTGCCCATGCATGTTTTAGCTGAAGGAAGAATCCCTTCAACCTGGAGAGTTGGGACCCATGGAATGGGTACCATGCAGTATGACTTCAAAGGGTTGCCTTTGCTCACCAAACGTCACCAATGCTATCAGCCCGAAGTGTCCAGCCTTATGTCTCACTCAGCTCGGGGTTTAGATGTGGTAAATCCAGGTTGCATCACAAGCCCTGAATGAATTATTTAAGAATTGCTCTCTATTTCACTGTCATTGTGTTTTGTTTTTGTAATTTATTTTGATAATGGGATTTATCGGATTTTCACTGCTGCGTTTATGCCGCTGTACACATGCTTGATTCTCTTATGGAGAAATATAAATCCATGGGTTTTCAGATTCTTACTAGTCAGGTATAGTCCTAGGCATTGAATATGGGGTGTTGAGTCCATTTCGTGGAGCAAGGAGTAGGTCCTGACTATTACATATTTGCTTATGGAAAGGTATCTGTGCTAATTTCAATCTCTGGTTTTATGCAGCAGCACAACTCACCTTTCCCCTTAAGCAAGCATAAGTTGGTTTTCTAAATTTGGGACCCTTTTCTGTTTTGTAATTGAGTTCATGTGCAGCCATGTTTGCATTCCGTGTATTTGAGATATCTTATGGTGTTTCTTTTTCTGTGTGACTTAGTTAACTTAGAATCATCGTACCTGAATCCACTCATTATGCCGCGATGGACCTCATGACATAGATTTCATTGCTGAGTGATATTCCATTGTACGTACGTACAACAACTTCTTTATCCATTTTTTGCTTTCTGGGATATTTCACTTGTACCGTAAATGAGGTTCTTGTAAGCAGAGCCGTCCAAAATTTATGGGTGGCTGTGTCTTTTTGATTTTAATTTCCCTAAGCTATAGAACCATAAGTTGAAGTGCCGTAGGCTCCGTTGCTTAGTTTTTTAGGTGTTTGAGGAAACACCATACACTTCCCCAGACTGGCTGTTGGCAATTTACATCCCGCCCATCAGCATAACAAGGCTACCTGTTCTCCATGGCCTGTCCTGCCTTTCTGGATTTTTCACTTTTTTCAGATGTCCCTTTTGACATGGGGGCAGTGAGACTTCATTGTAATGCAGATTTCTTTACAGGCTTGCTTGTTTGGCCAAAAAGGGCGTATGTGTTTTTTCTTGAATATATTCAGGAAAAAATGCATACGCCCTTTTTGACCAAGTGCATCATTGTCGACTTTCTGTCTCTTTCCCTATGCTTTAAATGCAATTCCAGTCTGCCCCTGAACTCGTTTTCCTGCAATTCTGCCCCGCTTTCAAGTCCTCTACGCAGCCTTACTTCAATACATTTTTGGACAATAGCTGACATTTATAACTCTGCAGGTTTGTGAATGACAGTGCGCCTGAGCTCCTTTCTTCTACTCGCTTTCTTGTGAGCTGGCCGCAAACCCGCAGGATTGCTTCATGCCCTAATCTGGTTCCGGCACAGCATGCTGATCCTTTGGTAAATTCCTCTTCCTGGTGGGAAATGAGTGTTATATTTCAACGTGCAGACACCTAGAGCTAGTCTCTCATTGGTTCTCCCTATTCTTGTTCATCTTGCGCAGAAATTGCAAACTGTGCCAAACAGGAGGTTAAAGGCACTAACTCTCTAAGTGGGGAGAGTATTAGTAAAGGGTCTTCAATCGTGAACCCGAGTAAAAGGGGACGAAAACTGAGATGCATTTGAAAAGGTTTCCCGGTCACACGGTGCACCATACTGTGGGTTTCCCATGCATGTTTTAGCTGAAGGAAGAATCCCTTAAACCTGGAGAGTTGGGACCCATGGAATGGGTACCATGCAGTATGACTTCAAAGGGTCTGCATTTTCTCAACGAACCTCACCAATGCTATCAGCCTGAAGTGTACAGCCTTATGTCTCACTCAGCTCTGGTTGTAGATGTGGTAAATCCAGTTTGCATCACAAGCCCTGAATTAATTATTTAAGAATTGCTCTCTATTTCACTGTCATTGTGTTTGTTTTTGTAATTCATTTTGATAATGGGATTTATCGGATTTTCTCTGCTGCATTCATGCCGCTGTACACACACTTGAGTCTCTTATGGAGATATATACATCCATGGGTTTGAAGATACTTACTAGTCAGGTGTATTCCTAGGCGTTGAATAAGGGGTGTTTAGTCCATTTCGTTGAGCAAGTAGTAGGTCTTGACTATTACATATTTGGCTTATGGAAAGGTATCTGTGCTAATTTCTATCTCTGGTTTTATGCAGCACCCCAACTCACTTTTCCCCTTAAGCAAGCATAAGGTGGTTTTCTAAATTTGAGACCCTGTTCTGTTTTGTAATTCAGTTCATGTGTAGCCAAGTTTACATTCCGTGTATTAGTGATATCTTATGATGTTTCAATTTCTGTGTGACTTATTTCACTTAGAATCATCGTACCTGAATCCACTCATTATGCCACAATGGGCCTGATGACATAGATTTCATTGCTGAGTGATATTCCATTGAATGTGTGTACCACAACTTCTTTATCCATTTTTCACATTCTGGGATATTTACCTTGTACCGTAGACGAGATTCCTGTAAACAGAGCCCTCTGAAACTTTGGGGTGGCTGTCTGTTTTTGATTTTAATTTCCGTGATCTCTAAGACCATAAGTGGAAGTGCCGTAGTCTCCGTTGCTTTGTTTCTTAGGTGTTTCAGGAAACACCATACACTTCTCCGGAGTGGCTGTTGGCAATTTACATCCCGCCCATCAGCATAACAAGGCTCCCTGTTCTCCATGGCCTGTGCTGTCTTTCTGGATTTTACACTTTTTTCAGATGGCCCTTTTGACCTGGGGGCAGTGAGACTTCTTTGTAGTGCAGATTTCTTTAACATGCTTGCTTGGTTGGCCAAAAAGGGCATATGCGTTTTTTCCTGAATATATTCAGGAAAAAACGCATACGCCATTTTTGGCCAAGTGCATCATTGTCGACGTTCTGCCTCTTTTCCTATGCTTTAAATGCAATTCCAGTCTGCCCCTGAACTCGTTTTCCTGCAATTCTGCCCCGCTTTCAAGTCCTCTACGCAGCCTTACTTCAATACATTTTTGGACAATAGCTGACATTTATAACTCTGCAGGTTTGTGTATGACAGTGCGCCTGAGCTCCTTTCTTCTACTCGCTTTCTTGTGAGCTGGCCGCAAACCCGCAGGATTGCTTCATGCCCTAATCTGGTTCTGGCACAGCATGCTGATCCTTTGGTAAATTCCTCTTCCTGGTGGGAAATGAGTGTTATTTTGAACGTGCAGACACCTAGAGCTAGCCTCTCATTGCTTCTCCCTATTCTTGTTCATCTTGCGCAAAAATTGCAAACTGTGCCAAACAGGAAGTTAAAGGCACTGACTCTCTAAGTGGGGAGAGTATTAGTAAAGGGTCTTCAATCGTGAACCCGAGTAAAAGGGGACGAAAACTGAGATGCATTTGAAAAGGTTTCCTGGTCACACGGTGCACCATACTGTGGGTTTCCCATGCATGTTTTAGCTGAAGGAAGAATCCCTTAAACCTGGAGAGTTGGGACCCATGGAATGGGTACCATGCAGTATGACTTCAAAGGGCCTGCATTTTCTCAACGAACCTCACCAATGCTATCAGCCCGAAGTTACAGCCTTATGTCTCACTCAGCTCTGGTTGTACATGTGGTAAATCCGGGTTGCATCACAAGCCCTGAATGAATTATTTAAGAATTGCTCTCTATTTCACTGTCATTGAGTTTGTTTTTGTAATTCATTTTGATAATGGGATTTATCGGATTTTCTCTGCTGCATTCATGCCGCTGTACACACACTTGAGTCTCTTATGGAGACATATAAATCCATGGGTTTGAAGATACTTACTAGTCAGGTGTATTCCTAGGCGTTGAATATGGCGTGTTGAGTCCATTTCGTTGAGCAAGTAGTAGGTCTTGACTATTACATATTTGGCTTATGGAAAGGTATCTGTGCTAATTTCTATCTCTGGTTTTATGCAGCATCCCAACTCACTTTTCCCCATAAGCAAGCATAAGGTGGTTTTCTAAATTTGAGACACTGTTCTGTTTTGTAATTCAGTTCATGTGTAGCCAAGTTTACATTCCGTGTATTAGTGATATCTTATGATGTTTCATTTTCTGTGTGACTTATTTCACTTAGAATCATCGTACCTGAATCCACTCATTATGCCACGATGGGCCTGATGACATAGATTTCATTGCTGAGTGATATTCCATTGAATGTGTGTACCACAACTTCTTTATCCATTTTTCACATTCTGGGATATTTAACTTGTACCATAGACGAGATTCCTGTAAACAGAGCCGTCTGAAACTTTGGGGTGGCTGTCTGTTTTTGATTTTAATTTCCGTGATCTCTAAGACCGTAAGTGGAAGTGCCGTAGTCTCCGTTGCTTTGTTTCTTAGGTGTTTCAGGAAACACCATACACTTCTCCAGAGTGGCTGTTGGCAATTTACATCCCGCCCATCAGCATAACAAGGCTCCCTGTTCTCCATGGCCTGTGCTGTCTTTCTGGATTTTACACTTTTTTCAGATGGCCCTTTTGACCTGGGGGCAGTCAGACTTCTTTGTAGTGCAGATTTCTTTAACATGCTTGCTTGGTTGGCCAAAAAGAGCATATGCGTTCTTTCCTGAATTTATTCAGGAAAAAACGTATACGCCCTTTGTGGCCAAGTGCATCATTGTCGACGTTCTGCCTCTTTTCCTATGCTTTAAATGCAATTCCAGTCTACTCCCTGAAATCGTTTTCCTGCAATTCTGCCCCGCTTTCCAGTCCTCTTCGCAGCCTTCCTTCAATATATTTTTGGACGATAGCTGTCATTTATAACTCTGCAGGTTTGTGAATTACAGTGCCCTGGAGCTCCTTTCTTCAACTCGCTTTCTTGTGAGCTGGCCACAAATCCGCAGGAATGCTTCAGGCCCTAATCTGGTTCCAGCACGGCATGCTGAGCCTTAGGTTTACTCGTCTTCCAGGTGGGAAATGAGCGTTTCATTTGCCTGTGCAGACACCTACAGCTAGTCTCTCATTGGTTCTCCCTATTCCTGTTCATCTTGCGCAGAAATTGCAAACTGTGCCAAACAGGAGGTTAAAGGCACTGACTCTCCAAGTGGGGAGAGTGTTAGTAAAGGGTCTGGAATGGTGAACCCGAGTAAAAGGGGACGAAAACTGAGATGCATTTGAAAAGGTTTCCTGGTCACACAGTGCACTGTACTGTGGGTTTCCCATGCATGTTTTAGCTGAAGGAAGAATCCCTTAAACCTGCAGAGTTGGGACCCATGGAATGGGTACCATGCAGTATGACTTCAAAGGGTCTGCATTTGCTCATCGAACCTCACCAATGCTACCAGTCCGAAGTGTCCAGCCTTATGTCTCACTCAGCTCTGGGTGTAGATGTGGTAAATCCAGGTTGCATCACAAGCCCTGAATGAATTATTTAAGAATTGCTCTCTATTTCACTGTCATTGTGTTTGTTTTGTAAATCATTTTGATAATGGATTTTATCGGATTTTCTCTGCTGCATTCATACCTCTGTACACACACTTGAGTCTCTTACGGAGACATATAAATCCATGGGTTTGAAGATTCTTACTAGTCATGTGTAATCCTAGGACTTGAATATGGGGTGTTTAGTCCATTTCGTTGAGCAAGGGCTAGGTCTTGACTATTACATATTTGGCTTATGGAAAGGTATCTGTGCTAATTTCTATCTCTGGTTTTATGCAGCACCCCAACTCACCTTTCCCTTTAAGCAAGCATAAGTTGGTTTTCTAAATTTGAGACGCTGTTCTGTTTAGTAATTCAGTGCATGTGTAGCCAAGTTTACATTCCGTGTATTAGTGATATCTTATGATGTTTCATTTTCTGTGTGACTCATTTCACTTAGAATCATCGTACCTGAACCCCCTCATTATGCCGCGACGGGCCTGAGGACATAGATTTCATTGCTGAGTGAGATTCCATTTTAGGTACATACCACAACTTCTTTATCCATTTTTCACATTCTGGGATATTTAACTTGTACCGTAGAGGAGGTTCTTGTAAACAGAGCCATCCAAAACTTTGGGGTGGCTGTGTGTTTTTGATTTTAATTTTCCTAAGTTATAGGACCATAAGTGGAAGTGCTATAGGCTCCGTGGTTTTGTTTTTTAGGTGTTTCAGGAAACACAATACACTTCTCCAGAGTGGCTATTGGCAATTTACATCTTGCCCATCAGCATAACAAGGCTCCATGCTCTCCATGGCCTGTGCTTTCTTTCTGGATTTTACACTTTTTTCAGATTGCGCTTTTGACCGGGGGGCATTGAGACTTCATTGTAGTGCAGATTTCTTTAACATGCTTGCTTGGTTGGCCAAAAAGGGCGTATGCGTTTTTTCCTGAATTCAGGAAAATTTCCTGTATTCAGGAAAAAACGCATACGCCCTTTTTGGCCAACTGAATCATTGTCGACGTTCTGCCTCTTTTCCTATGCTTTAAATGCAATTCCAGTCTACCCCCTGAAATCGTTTTCCTGCAATTCTGCCCCGCTTTCAAGTCCTCTTCACAGCCTTCCTTCAATATATTTTTGGATGATAGCTGTCATTTATAACTCTGCAGGTTTTTGAATTACAGTGCCCCTGAGCTCCTTTCTTCAACTCGCTTTCTTGTGAGCTGGCCGCAAACCCGCAGGATTGCTTCAGGCCCTAATCTGTTTCTGGCAAGGCATGCTGAGCCTTTGGTTAATTCCTCTTCCTGGTGGGAAATGAGCGTTAAATTTACCCGTGCAGACACCTTCACACGAGTCGTCATGGTGCCCCTTTGCCCCGGTTATCTCTATGGAGGTTGGAGTTGGAGGGCCTGCTCACTCAAGGTCAGTGTGCCCACGGAGCCAACCCTGCAACTTCAGGGCATGGTTGGGTGTTAGGATCACCACGTGGGGTCCTTTTCCCTTAGGATGGAGGTGGCCTTTTGGGCTGCTGATTTCCAGGTTTTCAGATACTGCCAGTATCTTGGCCAGATGTGGCGGTGGGCCAAGCCCCTTGGTGACCGTAGTTTATCCTACCTGGATCGCATTCTTGCATTGTTCCATTTCAAGTGGTCCCAGGTTTTGCACTAATACTCCAATGGCGATTCACCGTTCACCAGGAATGTAAAGGTCAAAGGGTTTAGCTAAATTAGGGAGTTCCAGGGCAAGGGTCTGAATTGACTGCTCTTTCCATTCGTGAAAGGCCACTTCTGCATTCTATTCAATAGGATCATCATCTTTTCCTTTCAGTGTTTCATATAGAGGCCCAGCTAGTAGACTGTAGTTAGGGATCCAGAAGCAGCAAACCCTGGCCTCCCCAGGAACCCCTAAGCTGTCTTCTAGTTTCAGAAATGGGTAAGGCTGTAAATTGTTTCTTCCCTTTCCTGGGATGGGCTTCTCCGACCTTCTGTGAGAATGAAGCCCAGGCAGGTCACCGTAGTCTGTGATATTTGAGCTTTTTCTTGGACAACTTGTATCCTTTATTGGCTTGGTAGTTCAGAGGTCTCCTTAGTAGGGCTGGCGATCAGAATGTCATCTGCATATTGAAGGAGTGTTTCCTTTTCCAGAGGTAGAACTTTTAGTTCTTTAGCTGAGCTTTCCCCAAAGATGGTGTGGGAATTTTTGAACCCTTGGGGCAACACGGTCCGGAAGTATTGTTTTAGTTGTATGTTGAGTCCTGCCACTCACAAGCCAAAATTTCTTGTGACTCTGGGACTAATAGAATACAAAAGAAGGCATCATTGAAGACTAATACAGAGTACCATGTCCTGGTGGTTGGTAGAATGACCAGCAGGGTGTAGGATTTAGGAACTACTGGAGGTATATCCTCGGTGGCTTCACTGACTGTCCTGACATCCTTTACCAGGACTCCAGCAGCCCATGGGGCTCTCGAGGTCAGGCCAATCCCAGGATATGGAGCTCACCTGGGCAGGTACCCCACCCCCACCCCAGCCCACGGGGCTCTCGTGTTCAGGCCCCTCCCAGGATATGGGGTTCCCTGGGCAGGTTCCCCTGCAGCCCATGGGGCTCCCGTGGTCAGGCCCCTCCCAGGATACAGAGCTACCCTTGCAGGTACCATGGCAGGGCTGGGAACACAGGAACCGTGCATATCGCCCTCATTGCAGAGCACTCCCAACTCACCTGTCACTCAGATCTGACACAGAGCACCTCAGAGCAGGACTTGAACTAACAAACAGCAGCTCCGACAGGTCTGTGACCCTGAGCATCACTCTGTGTGGCCTCCCTCCACCTGGTCTTCCAGAGACTTCCACTGCACCCGGGGCACCAGGCCTCTGTCTCCACCCACCAGCCACTCCTCCTCTCCCTGACTCCTGGGTTCCTCTCATTAGGAGAGGGTTTTCTTGAAGTTGTCTCCCACTCATGGGCCAGATAATATAATTAGAAAACAAGCCAGAGCTGCAGCCCCTTGTCTATCCTGACTCTCAGGAGCCCACACCTGTTCCTTGGACCTGGCCGATTCAGCAAGTTCCAGTTTCTGCAACTGTGAGCCCCTGAGGGGTGATTATTGGCTGGCCTGGGAAGCCCGACCGTGCCGGCCAGCCCTCCCCAGGTGTGCCTGGGTTCAGATCAATATAAACACCGCTCCAGGCAGCAAGAGCCCCTGCAGCTGTGCCTGACGCCATTTTCTCTGCCCTGTCAGCAGTCTTGGGGCTGGACTGGTGGGAGGGAGTGAGAGGCCACGGCTTTGTGGGTGGCCCAGTGTGAGTGGGGCTCTGCTGGACTTTCTGCAGCAGTTGCCAAGATGCCACCTGCTAAAGAAGAGGATGTGTCACCCATACCTGCCGCTGGAATTTCTCCCTGGGCAGAGGTGAGTGAGGAAGAAAGCAGTGGGGGCCGGGACAGCAGGGGTATCTCAGGCAGGGAAATGGAAAGCTTCCAGAAGAGCACCCAGGGCCAGGACCATCCTGGCTGGCCTGCAGGCACCAAGTCGGCTGGCATGCTGTCACTCATGTGGCTCCATGGCCCTTCCTCTAGGCTTTCAAGTCCTTGTACATATTCAGGTGTTTTACCTGGGAAGGGTGGGAACATTTCAGCAGCAGCTGGCCTGGGGCTCAGCCCACGTTTACTCACAGATGCCTCGGCACGGTCCCTCAGCTTTGCAATGAGGACGCTTGTTGCGTGGGGCCTGCTGGCTGAATGGGAGATGATTCCCCACCACTGACCAACTTCAGAATTGTTTACAACTGGAGCACGTGCCCTGATACGGTTTTCCTCTGTGTAACTGGTGGGTTCTGTTTTTTATTCTTTTTTTCGTTTTTGGTTCAAGGTAGATTTTATTCCTCTTTTTTGTATTTACAGATATAAGCATGGAAATAATTTATTCATATAAATACATGTATGAGAAGGGAAGAATATTTTTTCTGTTTTACTTTTTGTAATTTGAATTTTATTTTTTTATACAGCAGGTTCTTTTTGGTTATCTATTTTATACATATAAATGTATACATGCCAATCCCAATCTCTCAACTCCTCCCACCACCACCCCCCAACAGCTTTCCCCCCTTGGTGTCCATCCGTTTGTTGTCTACATCTGTTGCTCTATTTCTGCCTTGCAAAACGGTTCATCTGTACAATTTTTCTAGGTTCCACATATATGCATTAATAGACAAGATTTGTTTTTCTCTTTCTGACTTACTTCACTCTGTATGACAGTCTCTAGATCCATCAACGTCTCTACAAATGACCCAATTTCATTCCTTTTTATGGCTTAGTAATATTCCATTTTATATATGTACCACATCTTTATGCATTCGTCTGTCTGTGGGCATTTAGGTTGCTTCCATTACCTGGATATTGTAAATAGTGATGCAATGAACATTGCGGTGAATGTCTCTTTTTGATTTATGGTTTTGTCTGGGTATATGCCCAGTAGTGGGATTGCTGTATCATATGGTAATTCTATTCTTAGTTTTATAAGAAACTCCATAATGTTCTCCACAGTGACTGTATCAATTTACATTCCCAACAATAGTGGAAGAGGGTTCCTTATCTCCACACCCTTTCCAGCATTTGTTGTTTGTAGATTTTCTGATGATGCCCATTCTAACAGGTGTGAGGTGATACACCATGGATGAGTCTATTTCGTTGAGCAAAGAGTAGGTCTTGTCTAGTACATATTTGGCTTATGGAAAGGTATCTGTGCTAATTTCTATCTCTGGTTTTATACAGCACCCCAACTCAACTTTCCCCTTAAGCAAGCATAAGTTTTTATCTAAATGTGAGACTCTGTTCGGTTTTGGAATTCAGTTTATGTGTAGCCAAGTTTACACTCTCTCTATTAGTGATATCTTATGATAATTATCTTTCTCTGTGTGACCTATTTCTCTTAGAATCATCATACTTAAATCCACTCAATTTGCTGCTACAGGCCTGATGACATTGATTTCATTGCTGAGTGATATTCCGTTGTACGTAAGTAGCACAACTCCTTTATCCATTTTTTTCTTTCTGGGATATTTAATTTGTACTGGACTCAAGGTTCTTGTAAACACAGCAGCCCTAAATTTTGTGTTGGCTGTGTCTTGTTGATTTTAATTTTCCTAAGCTATAGGGCCAAAAGTGGAAGTGCCCTAGGGTCTGTAGCTTTGTTTTTCAGATGTTTCAAGATACACCATAAACATCTCCAGAGTGTCTGTTGGCAATTTACATCCCGCCCATCAGCATAACAAGGCTCCCTGTTCTCCATGGCCTGTCCTGTGTTTCTGGTTTTTACACTTTTTCAGATGGCCCTTTTGACGAATGGGAAATGAGACTTCATTGTAGTGCGGATTTCCATTTCTCGAGTGCTTGGTTGGCCAAAAAGGGCATATGTGCTTTTTCCTGAATATATTCAGGAAAAAATGTTTACGCACTTTTGTCCAAGTGCATCACTGTCAAAGATCTGCCGCTTTTCACATGCTTTAAATGCAATTCCAATCTACCTCCTGAAATATGATTCCTGCAATTCTGCTTCGTTTTCAAGTCCTCTTTGCAGACTTACTTCCATATATTTTTGCCAATAGCTGTCATTTATAACTCTGCAGGTTTGTGCATTACAGTGCCCGTGATTTGCTTTCTTAACTCGTTTCCTTGAAAACTGGCCACAGAACCGCAGGTTTGCTTCAGGCCGTAATCAGGGTCCGGCACGGCACTCTGAGACTTTGGTTCATTCCACTTCCTGGTGGGAAATTAGAGTTAAATGTGCCCCTCCAGACACCTGCCTCACACCCAGCCCCTTGGTGATGTGTGTCCTCTGGTTTGAGGCCACATGTGATGGGTTCCTCATCTTTTGATGATGTGGCCCCACTGGTGTGAGGACACTCCTGCCTGGTTCCCATCCCCTTGGTGATGGGGGCCCTCTGGTGAGAGTCTGATCCTGTCTGGACTGCTCACACTTCTGGGAGGTGGGCCCTCTGCTGTGAGGTCACTCCTGCCTGGCTGGCACACGTCACCTTGGCGATGTGGGCCCTCAGTTGGGAGTTGGTGCCTGCTGGGAGTCTCCTCCCCTCGGTAATGAGGGCCCTCTGGCGTCAGGCCCTAACTCATGGGCTCCCAACATTTTCTGATGTGCGCCCTGTCGTGCGAGTACACTCCAGCCAGGGTCCCATCCCCATGGGGATGTGGGCTTTCTGCTCTGAGGTCCCAACGGCTGGGTTGCTCACAGTGTCAGAATGTGGGCCCTCTGCTGTGAGTTCACTCCGGCATGGATCCCATAGCCTCGGTGCTCTGGGCCACCTGCTTGGAGCTTCCAACTGCGGGGTTCCTCACCTTTTTTATTCTATGGGCGCTCTGTTGTGAGTCTCCTCCTGCATGCCTCACTCCCAGCCCTTTCGTGATGTGTGTCCCCTTGTTTGAGGCCACATGTGCTGTGTTCCTCACCTTTCGCTGATGTGGCCCCACTGGTGTGAGGACACTCCTGCCTGGTTTCCATCCCCTTGGTGATGTGGGCGCTCTGGTTAGAGTCTGATCCTGTTTGGGCTCCTCACACTTCTGTGAGGTGGGCCCTCTGCTGTGAGGTAACTCCTGCCTGGCTTGCTCCCGTTCCATTGGTGACGTCGGCCCTCTGGTGGCATTTGGAGCCTGCTGGTAGCCTCCTCTCCTCCGTGATGAGGGCCCTCTGGCGTCAGGCCATAACTGCTGGGTTCCCACATTTTCTGATACGTGCTAAGTTGTGCGAGGACACTCCTGCGAGGTTCCCATCCCCATGGGGATGTGGGCCTTCTGCTCTGAGGTCCCACTGGCTGGGTTGCTCACAGTTTCATGATGTGGGCCCTCTGCTGTGAGTTCACTGCGGCCTGGATCGCATAGACTCGGTGCTCTGGGCCGCCTGCTGGGAGTTTCCCACTGCAGGATTCCTCAGCTTTTTTATTCTATTGGCCCTGTGTTGTGAGGCTACTCCTGTCTGCCTCACTCCGAGCCCCTTGGAGATCTGGATCCTCTGGTTTAGGCCACATGTGCTGGGTTCCTCACCTTTCTATGATGTGGCCACCCTGGTGTGAACTGGGTTCCTCACCATTCTCTGAGGTAGGCCCTCAGCTGTGAGGTCACTCCTGCCTGGCTGTCGCACGTCACCTTGGCGACATGGGCCCTCAGTTGGGAGTTGGTGCCTGCTTGGGGTCTCCTCCCCTTTGTAATGAGGGCTCTCTGGCGTCAGGCCCTAACTTCTGGGCTCCCAAAATTCTCTGATGTGCGCCCTGTGGTGCGAGTACACTTCTGCCAGGTTCCCAACCACATGGGAATGTGGGCCTTCTGCTCTAAGGTCCCAACGGCTGGGTTGCTCACAGTTTCATGATGAGGGCCCTCTGTTTTGAGTTCAGTCAGGCCTGGATCCCATAGCCTCGCTGCTCCTGGCCACCTGCTGGGAGGTTCCAACTGCGGGATTCCTCACCTTTTTTACGCTATGGGCCCTCTGTTTGGAGGCTCCTCCTGCCTGCCTCACTCCCAGCCCCTTGGTGATGTGTGTCCTGTAGTTTGAGGCCACGTGTGCTGGGTCCGTCACATTTCGGTGATGTGGCCCCACTGGTGTGAGGACACTCCTGCCTGGTTTCCATTCCCTTGGTGATGTGGGCCCTCCGGTGAGAGTCTGATCCTCTTTGGGTTCCTCACACTTTTGTGTGGTTGGCCCTCTGCTCTGAGGTCACTCCTGCCTGGCTGGCACACCCCGCATTGGCGATGTCGGCCTTCTGGTAGCAGTTGGAGCTTGCTGGGAGCCTCCTCTCCTCAGTGATGAGGGCCCTCTGGCGTCCGGCCCTAACTGCTGGGCTCCCCACATTTTCTGATGTGTGCCCACTGGTGCGATGACACTCCTGCTTGGTTCCCTTCCCCATGGGGATGTGGGCCTTGTGCTCTGAGGTTACAACGGCTGGGTTGCTTACAGTATCACGATGAGGGCCCTCTGTTGTGAGTTCATCACTGCCTGGATCCCATAGCCTCGGTGCTCTGGGCCGCCTGCTGGGATGTTCCAACTGCTGGATTCCTCACCTTTTTTATACAATGGGCCATGTGTTTTGAGGTTAATCCTGCCTGCCTCGCTCCGAGACCCATGGTGATGTGGGTCCTCTGGTTTGAGGCCACATGTGCTGGGTACCTCAACTTTCGATGATGTGGCCCCACGGGTGTGAGGACACTCCTGCCTGGTTCCCAGCCCCTTGCTTATGTGGGCACTCTGGTGAGAGTCTGATCCTGACTGGGTTCCTTACCCTTCTGTGAGGTGGGCCCTCTGATGTGAGGTCACTCCTGCCTGGATGGCTCACGTCGCCTTGGCGACGTAGGCCCTCTGTTGGCCACTGAAGCATGCTGGGAGCCTCCTACCCTCTTTAATAAGGGCCCTGGTAGAAACGCATATGCCCTTTTTGACCAAGTGCATCATTGTCGGGGTTCTGCCTCTTCTCCTATACTTTCAGAGGACTTCCCGTCTACCTCCTGAAATCGTATTCCTGGAATTCTGCCCCGCGTTCAAGTCCTCTTTGCAGCCTTACTTCAATATATTTTTGGACGATAGCTGTCATTTATAACTCTGCAGGTTTGTGAATTACAGTGCCCCTGAGCTCCTTTCTTCAACTCGCTTTCTTGTGAGCTGGCCGCAAAAACGCAGGATTGCTTCAGGCCCTAATCTGGTTCCGGCACAGCATGCTGAGTCTTTGGCTAATTCCTCTTCCTGGTGGGAAATGAGCGTTAAATTTGTTCGTGCAGACACGTATAGCTAATCTCTCATTGGTTCTCCCTATTCCTGTTCATCTTGCGCAGAAATTCCAAACTGTGCCAAACAGGAGGTTAAAGGCACTGACTCTCCAAGTGGAGAGAGTGTTAGTAAAGCGTCTGGAATGGTAAAACCGAGTACGAGGGGACGAAAACTGAGATGCATTTAAAAAGGTTTCCCGGTCACACGGTGGACCATATTCTGGGTTGCCCATGCATGTTTTAGCTGAAGGAAGAATCCCTTCAACCTGGAGAGTTGGGACCCATGGAATGGGTACCATGCAGTATGACTTCAAAGGGTTGCCTTTGCTCACCAAACGTCACCAATGCTATCAGCCCGAAGTGTCCAGCCTTATGTCTCACTCAGCTCGGGGTTTAGATGTGGTAAATCCAGGTTGCATCACAAGCCCTGAATGAATTATTTAAGAATTGCTCTCTATTTCACTGTCATTGTGTTTTGTTTTTGTAATTTATTTTGATAATGGGATTTATCGGATTTTCACTGCTGCGTTTATGCCGCTGTACACATGCTTGATTCTCTTATGGAGAAATATAAATCCATGGGTTTTCAGATTCTTACTAGTCAGGTATAGTCCTAGGCATTGAATATGGGGTGTTGAGTCCATTTCGTGGAGCAAGGAGTAGGTCCTGACTATTACATATTTGCTTATGGAAAGGTATCTGTGCTAATTTCAATCTCTGGTTTTATGCAGCAGCACAACTCACCTTTCCCCTTAAGCAAGCATAAGTTGGTTTTCTAAATTTGGGACCCTTTTCTGTTTTGTAATTGAGTTCATGTGCAGCCATGTTTGCATTCCGTGTATTTGAGATATCTTATGGTGTTTCTTTTTCTGTGTGACTTAGTTAACTTAGAATCATCGTACCTGAATCCACTCATTATGCCGCGATGGACCTCATGACATAGATTTCATTGCTGAGTGATATTCCATTGTACGTACGTACAACAACTTCTTTATCCATTTTTTGCTTTCTGGGATATTTCACTTGTACCGTAAATGAGGTTCTTGTAAGCAGAGCCGTCCAAAATTTATGGGTGGCTGTGTCTTTTTGATTTTAATTTCCCTAAGCTATAGAACCATAAGTTGAAGTGCCGTAGGCTCCGTTGCTTAGTTTTTTAGGTGTTTGAGGAAACACCATACACTTCCCCAGACTGGCTGTTGGCAATTTACATCCCGCCCATCAGCATAACAAGGCTACCTGTTCTCCATGGCCTGTCCTGCCTTTCTGGATTTTTCACTTTTTTCAGATGTCCCTTTTGACATGGGGGCAGTGAGACTTCATTGTAATGCAGATTTCTTTACAGGCTTGCTTGTTTGGCCAAAAAGGGCGTATGTGTTTTTTCTTGAATATATTCAGGAAAAAATGCATACGCCCTTTTTGACCAAGTGCATCATTGTCGACTTTCTGTCTCTTTCCCTATGCTTTAAATGCAATTCCAGTCTGCCCCTGAACTCGTTTTCCTGCAATTCTGCCCCGCTTTCAAGTCCTCTACGCAGCCTTACTTCAATACATTTTTGGACAATAGCTGACATTTATAACTCTGCAGGTTTGTGAATGACAGTGCGCCTGAGCTCCTTTCTTCTACTCGCTTTCTTGTGAGCTGGCCGCAAACCCGCAGGATTGCTTCATGCCCTAATCTGGTTCCGGCACAGCATGCTGATCCTTTGGTAAATTCCTCTTCCTGGTGGGAAATGAGTGTTATATTTCAACGTGCAGACACCTAGAGCTAGTCTCTCATTGGTTCT
The DNA here is from genome assembly GCF_059928025.1 of Delphinapterus leucas. Classification (NCBI taxonomy): domain Eukaryota; kingdom Metazoa; phylum Chordata; class Mammalia; order Artiodactyla; family Monodontidae; genus Delphinapterus; species Delphinapterus leucas. Next base: position 20,940,162 of record NW_028322232.1, read on the forward strand.
CCCTATTCTTGTTCATCTTGCGCAGAAATTGCAAACTGTGCCAAACAGGAGGTTAAAGGCACTAACTCTCTAAGTGGGGAGAGTATTAGTAAAGGGTCTTCAATCGTGAACCCGAGTAAAAGGGGACGAAAACTGAGATGCATTTGAAAAGGTTTCCCGGTCACACGGTGCACCATACTGTGGGTTTCCCATGCATGTTTTAGCTGAAGGAAGAATCCCTTAAACCTGGAGAGTTGGGACCCATGGAATGGGTACCATGCAGTATGACTTCAAAGGGTCTGCATTTTCTCAACGAACCTCACCAATGCTATCAGCCTGAAGTGTACAGCCTTATGTCTCACTCAGCTCTGGTTGTAGATGTGGTAAATCCAGTTTGCATCACAAGCCCTGAATTAATTATTTAAGAATTGCTCTCTATTTCACTGTCATTGTGTTTGTTTTTGTAATTCATTTTGATAATGGGATTTATCGGATTTTCTCTGCTGCATTCATGCCGCTGTACACACACTTGAGTCTCTTATGGAGATATATAAATCCATGGGTTTGAAGATACTTACTAGTCAGGTGTATTCCTAGGCGTTGAATAAGGGGTGTTTAGTCCATTTCGTTGAGCAAGTAGTAGGTCTTGACTATTACATATTTGGCTTATGGAAAGGTATCTGTGCTAATTTCTATCTCTGGTTTTATGCAGCACCCCAACTCACTTTTCCCCTTAAGCAAGCATAAGGTGGTTTTCTAAATTTGAGACCCTGTTCTGTTTTGTAATTCAGTTCATGTGTAGCCAAGTTTACATTCCTTGTATTAGTGATATCTTATGATGTTTCAATTTCTGTGTGACTTATTTCACTTAGAATCATCGTACCTGAATCCACTCATTATGCCACAATGGGCCTGATGACATAGATTTCATTGCTGAGTGATATTCCATTGAATGTGTGTACCACAACTTCTTTATCCATTTTTCACATTCTGGGATATTTACCTTGTACCGTAGACGAGATTCCTGTAAACAGAGCCCTCTGAAACTTTGGGGTGGCTGTCTGTTTTTGATTTTAATTTCCGTGATCTCTAAGACCATAAGTGGAAGTGCCGTAGTCTCCGTTGCTTTGTTTCTTAGGTGTTTCAGGAAACACCATACACTTCTCCGGAGTGGCTGTTGGCAATTTACATCCCGCCCATCAGCATAACAAGGCTCCCTGTTCTCCATGGCCTGTGCTGTCTTTCTGGATTTTACACTTTTTTCAGATGGCCCTTTTGACCTGGGGGCAGTGAGACTTCTTTGTAGTGCAGATTTCTTTAACATGCTTGCTTGGTTGGCCAAAAAGGGCATATGCGTTTTTTCCTGAATATATTCAGGAAAAAACGCATACGCCATTTTTGGCCAAGTGCATCATTGTCGACGTTCTGCCTCTTTTCCTATGCTTTAAATGCAATTCCAGTCTACCCCCTGAAATCGTTTTCCTGCAATTCTGCCCCGCTTTCCAGTCCTCTTCGCAGCCTTCCTTCAATATATTTTTGGACGATAGCTGTCATTTATAACTCTGCAGGTTTGGGAATTACAGTGCCCCGGAGCTCCTTTCTTCAACTCGCTTTCTTGTGAGCTGGCCGCAAAACCACAGGAATGCTTCAGGCCCTAATCTGGTTCCAGCACGGCATGCTGAGCCTTTGGTTAATTCCTCTTCCTGCTGGGAAATGAGCGTTCCATTTGCCCGTGCAGACACCTACAGCTAGTCTCTCATTGGTTCTCCCTATTCCTGTTCAGCTTGCGCAGAAATTGCAAACTGTGCCAAACAGGAGGTTAAAGGCACTGACTCTCCACGTGGGGAGAGTGTTAGTAAAGGGTCTGGAATGCTGAAATCGAGTAAAAGGGAACGAAAACTGAGATGCATTTGAAAACGATTCCCGGTCACACAGTGCACTGTGCTGTGGGTTTCCCATGCATGTTTTTGCTGAAGGAAGAATCCCTTAAACCTGGAGAGTTGGGACCCATGGAATGGGTACCATGCAGTATGACTTCAAAGGGTCTGCATTTGCTCATCAAACCTCACCAATGCTATCAGCCCGAAGTGTCCAGCCTTATGTCTCACTCAGCTCTGGGTGTAGATGTGGTAAATCCAGGTTGCATCACAAGCCCTGAATGAATTATTTAAGAAATGCTCTCTATTTCACTGTCATTGTGTTTGTTTTTGTAATTCACTTTGATAATGGATTTTATCGGATTTTCTCTGCTGCATTCATGCCGCTGTACACACACTTGAGTCTCTTACAGAGACATATAAATCCATGGGTTTGAAGATTCTTACTAGTCATGTGTAATCCTAGGCGTTGAATATGGGGTGTTTAGTCCATTTCGCTAAGCAAGGGCTAGGTCTTGACTATTACATATTTGGCTTATGGAAAGGTATCTGTGCTAATTTCTATCTCTGCTTTTATGCAGCACCCCAACTCACCTTTCCCCTTAGGCAAGCATAAGTTGGTTTTCTAAATTTGAGACCCTGTTCTGTTTTGTAATTCAGTTCATGTGTAGCCAAGTTTACATTCCATGTATTAGTGATATCTTATGATGTTTCATTTTCTGTGTGACTTATTTCACTTAGAATCATCGTACCTGAATCCACTCATTATGCCGCGACGGGCCTGATGACATAGATTTCATTGCTGTGTGAGATTCCATTTTACGTACGTACCACAAATTCTTTATCCATTTTTCACATTCTGGGATATTTAACTTGTACCGTAGATGAGGTTCTTGTAAACAGAGCCCTCTGAAACTTTGGGGTGGCTGTGTGTTTTTGATTTTAATTTCCCTAAGCTATAGGACCATAAGTGGAAGTGCTATAGGCTCCGTTGCTTTGTTTTTTAGGTGTTTCAGGAAACACCATACACTTCTCCAGAGTGGCTGTTGGCAATTTACATCTCGCCCATCAGCATAACAAGGCTCCATGTTCTCCATGGCCTGTGCTGTCTTTCTGGATTTTACGCCCTTTTCAGATTGCGCTTTTGACCGGGGTCATTGAGACTTCATTGTAGTGCAGATTTCTTTAACATGCTTGCTTGGTTGGCCAAAAAGGGCGTATGCGTTTTTTCCTGAATTCAGGAAAATTTCCTGTATTCAGGAAAAAACGCATACGCCCTTTTTGGCCAACTGAATCATCGTCGACGTTCTGCCTCTTTTCCTATGCTTTAAATGCAATTCCAGTCTACCCCCTGAAATCGTTTTCCTGCAATTCTGCCTCACTCTCAAGTCCTCTTCGCAGCCTTCCTTCAATATATTTTTGGATGATAGCTGTCATTTATAACTCTGCAGGTTTTTGAATTACAGTGCCCCTGAGCTCCTTTCTTAAACGCGCTTTCTTGTGAGCTGGCCGCAAACCCGCAGGATTGCTTCAGGCCCTAATCTGGTTCCGGCACGGCATGCTGAGCCTTTGGTTAATTCCTCTTCCTGGTGGGAAATGAGCGTTAAATTTGCCCGTGCAGACACCTTCACACGAGTCGTCATTGTGCCCCTTTGCCCTGGTTATCTCTATGGAGGTTGGAGTTGGAGGGCCTGCTCACTCAAGGTCAGTGTGCCCACGGAGCCAACCCTGCAACTTCAGGGCATGGTTGGGTGTTAGGATCACCACGTGGGGTCCTTTTCCCTTAGGATGGAGGTGGCCTTTTGGGCTGCTGATTTCCAGGTTTTCAGATACTGCCAGTATCTTGGCCAGATGTGGCGGTGGGCCAAGCCCCTTGGTGACCGTAGTTTATCCTACCTGGATCGCATTCTTGCATTGTTCCATTTCAAGTGGTCCCAGGTTTTGCACTAATACTCCAATGGCGATTCACCGTTCACCAGGAATGTAAAGGTCAAAGGGTTTAGCTAAATTAGGGAGTTCCAGGGCAAGGGTCTGAATTGACTGCTCTTTCCATTCGTGAAAGGCCACTTCTGCATTCTATTCAATAGGATCATCATCTTTTCCTTTCAGTGTTTCATATAGAGGCCCAGCTAGTAGACTGTAGTTAGGGATCCAGAAGCAGCAAACCCTGGCCTCCCCAGGAACCCCTAAGCTGTCTTCTAGTTTCAGAAATGGGTAAGGCTGTAAATTGTTTCTTCCCTTTCCTGGGATGGGCTTCTCCGACCTTCTGTGAGAATGAAGCCCAGGCAGGTCACCGTAGTCTGTGATATTTGAGCTTTTTCTTGGACAACTTGTATCCTTTATTGGCTTGGTAGTTCAGAGGTCTCCTTAGTAGGGCTGGCGATCAGAATGTCATCTGCATATTGAAGGAGTGTTTCCTTTTCCAGAGGTAGAACTTTTAGTTCTTTAGCTGAGCTTTCCCCAAAGATGGTGTGGGAATTTTTGAACCCTTGGGGCAACACGGTCCGGAAGTATTGTTTTAGTTGTATGTTGAGTCCTGCCACTCACAAGCCAAAATTTCTTGTGACTCTGGGACTAATAGAATACAAAAGAAGGCATCATTGAAGACTAATACAGAGTACCATGTCCTGGTGGTTGGTAGAATGACCAGCAGGGTGTAGGATTTAGGAACTACTGGAGGTATATCCTCGGTGGCTTCACTGACTGTCCTGACATCCTTTACCAGGACTCCAGCAGCCCATGGGGCTCTCGAGGTCAGGCCAATCCCAGGATATGGAGCTCACCTGGGCAGGTACCCCACCCCCACCCCAGCCCACGGGGCTCTCGTGTTCAGGCCCCTCCCAGGATATGGGGTTCCCTGGGCAGGTTCCCCTGCAGCCCATGGGGCTCCCGTGGTCAGGCCCCTCCCAGGATACAGAGCTACCCTTGCAGGTACCATGGCAGGGCTGGGAACACAGGAACCGTGCATATCGCCCTCATTGCAGAGCACTCCCAACTCACCTGTCACTCAGATCTGACACAGAGCACCTCAGAGCAGGACTTGAACTAACAAACAGCAGCTCCGACAGGTCTGTGACCCTGAGCATCACTCTGTGTGGCCTCCCTCCACCTGGTCTTCCAGAGACTTCCACTGCACCCGGGGCACCAGGCCTCTGTCTCCACCCACCAGCCACTCCTCCTCTCCCTGACTCCTGGGTTCCTCTCATTAGGAGAGGGTTTTCTTGAAGTTGTCTCCCACTCATGGGCCAGATAATATAATTAGAAAACAAGCCAGAGCTGCAGCCCCTTGTCTATCCTGACTCTCAGGAGCCCACACCTGTTCCTTGGACCTGGCCGATTCAGCAAGTTCCAGTTTCTGCAACTGTGAGCCCCTGAGGGGTGATTATTGGCTGGCCTGGGAAGCCCGACCGTGCCGGCCAGCCCTCCCCAGGTGTGCCTGGGTTCAGATCAATATAAACACCGCTCCAGGCAGCAAGAGCCCCTGCAGCTGTGCCTGACGCCATTTTCTCTGCCCTGTCAGCAGTCTTGGGGCTGGACTGGTGGGAGGGAGTGAGAGGCCACGGCTTTGTGGGTGGCCCAGTGTGAGTGGGGCTCTGCTGGACTTTCTGCAGCAGTTGCCAAGATGCCACCTGCTAAAGAAGAGGATGTGTCACCCATACCTGCCGCTGGAATTTCTCCCTGGGCAGAGGTGAGTGATGAAGAAAGCAGTGGGGGCCGGGACAGCAGGGGTATCTCAGGCAGGGAAATGGAAAGCTTCCAGAAGAGCACCCAGGGACAGGGCCATCCTGGCTGGCCTGCAGGCACCAAGTCGGCTGGCATGCTGTCACTCATGTGGCTCCATGGCCCTTCCTCTAGGCTTTCAAGTCCTTGTACATATTCAGGTGTTTTACCTGGGAAGGGTGGGAGCATTTCAGCAGCAGCTGGCCTGGGGCTCAGCCCACGTTTACTCACAGATGCCTCGGCACGGTCCCCCAGCTTTGCAATGAGGACGCTTGTTGCGTGGGGCCTGCTGGCTGAATGGGAGATGATTCCCCACCACTGACCAACTTCAGAATTGTTTACAACTGGAGCAAGTGCCCTGATACGGTTTTCCTCTGTGTAACTGGTGGGTTCTGTTTTTTATTCTTTTTTTCGTTTTTGGTTCAAGGTAGATTTTATTCCTCTTTTTTGTATTTACAGATATAAGCATGGAAATAATTTATTCATATAAATACATGTATGTGAAGGAAAGAATATTTTTTCTGTTTTACTTTTTGTAATTTGAATTTTATTTTATTTTTTTATACAGCAGGTTCTTTTTGGTTATCTATTTTATACATATAAATGTATACATGCCAATCCCAATCTCTCAACTCCTCCCACCACCACCCCCCAACAGCTTTCCCCCCTTGGTGTCCATACGTTTGTTGTCTACATCTGTTGCTCTATTTCTGCCTTGCAAAACGGTTCATCTGTACAATTTTTCTAGGTTCCACATATATGCATTAATAGACAAGATTTGTTTTTCTCTTTCTGACTTACTTCACTCTGTATGACAGTCTCTAGATCCATCAACGTCTCTACAAATGACCCAATTTCATTCCTTTTTATGGCTTAGTAATATTCCATTTTATATATGTACCACATCTTTATGCATTCGTCTGTCTGTGGGCATTTAGGTTGCTTCCATTACCTGGATATTGTAAATAGTGATGCAATGAACATTGCGGTGAATGTCTCTTTTTGATTTATGGTTTTGTCTGGGTATATGCCCAGTAGTGGGGTTGCTGTAACATATGGTAATTCTATTCTTAGTTTTATAAGAAACTCCATAATGTTCTCCACAGTGACTGTATCAATTTACATTCCCAACAATAGTGGAAGAGGGTTCCTTATCTCCACACCCTTTCCAGCATTTGTTGTTTGTAGATTTTCTGATGATGCCCATTCTAACAGGTGTGAGGTGATACACCATGGATGAGTCTATTTCTTTGAGCAAAGAGTAGGTCTTGTCTAGTACATATTTGGCTTATGGAACGGTATGTGTGCTAATTTCAATCTCTGGTTTTATACAGCACCCCAACTCAACTTTCCCCTTAAGCAAGCATAAGTTTTTATCTAAATGTGAGACTCTGTTCGGTTTTGGAATTCAGTTTATGTGTAGCCAAGTTTACACTCTCTCTATTAGTGATATCTTATGATAATTATCTTTCTCTGTGTGACCTATTTCTCTTAGAATCATCATACTTAAATCCACTCAATTTGCTGCTACAGGCCTGATGACATTGATTTCATTGCTGAGTGATATTCCGTTGTACGTAAGTAGCACAACTCCTTTATCCATTTTTTCTTTCTGGGATATTTAATTTGTACTGGACTCAAGGTTCTTGTAAACACAGCAGCCCTAAATTTTGTGTTGGCTGTGTCTTGTTGATTTTAATTTTCCTAAGCTATAGGGCCAAAAGTGGAAGTGCCCTAGGGTCTGTAGCTTTGTTTTTCAGATGTTTCAGGATACACCATAAACATCTCCAGAGTGTCTGTTGGCAATTTACATTCCGCCCGTCAGCATAACAAGGCTCCCTGTTCTCCATGGCCTGTCCTGTGTTTCTGGTTTTTACACTTTTTTCAGATGGCCCTTTTGACGAATGGGAAATGAGACTTCATTGTAGTGCGGATTTCCATTTCTCGAGTGCTTGGTTGGCCAAAAAGGGCATATGTGTTTTTTCCTGAATATATTCAGGAAAAAATGTTTACGCACTTTTGTCCAAGTGCATCACTGTCAAAGATCTGCCGCTTTTCACATGCTTTAAATGCAATTCCAATCTACCTCCTGAAATATGATTCCTGCAATTCTGCCTCGTTTTCAAGTCCTCTTTGCAGACTTACTTCCATATATTTTTGCCAATAGCTGTCATTTATAACTCTGCAGGTTTGTGAATTACAGTGCCCGTGATTTGCTTTCTTAACTCGTTTCCTTGAAAACTGGCCACAGAACCGCAGGTTTGCTTCAGGCCGTAATCAGGGTCCGGGACGGCACTCTGAGACTTTGGTTCATTCCACTTCCTGGTGGGAAATTAGAGTTAAATGTGCCCCTCCAGACACCTGCCTCACTCCTAGCCCCTTGGTGATGTGTGTCCTCTGGTTTGAGGCCACATGTGCTGGTTTCCTCACCTTTGGCTGATGTGGCCCCACTGGTGTGAGGACACTCCTGCCTGGTTCCCATCCCCTTGGTGATGTGGGCCCTCCGGTGAGAGTCTGATCCTGGTTGGGTTCCTCACACTTCTGTGAGGTGGGCCCTCTTCTCTGAGGTCACTCCTGCCTGGCTGGCACACCCCGCCTTGGCGACGTCGGCCCTCTGGTGGGATTTGGTGCCTGCTGGGTGTCTCCTCCCCTCGGTAATGAGGGCCCTCTGGCGTCAGGCCCTAACTCCTGGGCTCCCAATATTTTCTGATATGCGCCCTGTGGTTCGAGTACACTTCTGCCACGTTCCCAACCCCATGGGAATGTGGGCCTTCTGCTCTGAGGTCCCAACCGTGGGTTGCTCAGTTTCATGATGAGGGCCCTCTGCTGTGAGTTCTCTCCGGCCTGGATCCCATAGCCTCGCTGCTCCTGGCCACCTGCTGGGAGGTTACAACTGCGGGATTCCTCACCTTTTTTCTTCTATGGGCCTCTGTTTTGAGACTCCTCCTGCCTGCCTCACTCCCAGCCCCTTGGTGATGTGTGTCCTCTGGTTTGAGGCCACGTATGCTGGGTCCCTCGCCTTTCGATGATGTGGCCCCACTAGTGTGAGGACACTCCTGCCTGGTTCCTATCCCCTTGATGATGTGGGCCCTCTTGTGAGAGTCTGATCCTGGCTGGGTTCCTCAACCTTCTGTGAGGTGGGCCCTCTGCTGTGAGGTCACTCCTGCCTGGCTGGCACACCCCGCATTGGCGACGTCAGCCTTCTGGTAGCAGTTGGAGCTTGCTGGGAGCCTCCTCTCCTCAGTGATGAGGGCCCTCTGGCGTCCGGCCCTAACTGCTGGGCTCCCCACATTTTCTGATGTGTGCCCACTGGTGCGATGACACTCCTGCTTGGTTCCCTTCCCCATGGGGATGTGGGCCTTGTGCTCTGAGGTTACAACGGCTGGGTTGCTTACAGTATCACGATGAGGGCCCTCTGTTGTGAGTTCATCACTGCCTGGATCCCATAACCTCGGTGCTCTGGGCCGCCAGCTGGGATGTTCCAACTGCTGGATTCTTCACCTTTTTTATACAATGGGCCATGTGTTTTGAGGTTAATCCTGCCTGCCTCGCTCCGAGACCCATGGTGATGTGGGTCCTCTGGTTTGAGGCCACATGTGCTGGGTACCTCAACTTTCGATGATGTGGCCCCACGGGTGTGAGGACACTCCTGCCCGGTTCCCAGCCCCTTGCTTATGTGGGCACTCTGGTGAGAGTCTGATCCTGACTGGGTTCCTTACCCTTCTGTGAGGTGGGCCCTCTGATGTGAGGTCACTCCTGCCTGATGGCTCATGTCTCCTTGGCGACAGAGGGCCCTCTGTTGGCCACTGAAGCATGCTGGGAGCCTCCTACCCTCTTTAATAAGGGCCCTGGAAGAAACGCATATGCCCTTTTTGACCAAGTGCATCATTGTCGAAGTTCTGCCTCTTCTCCCATACTTTCAGAGGACTTCCCGTCTACCTCCTGAAATCTTATTCCTGGAATTCTGCCCCGCGTTCAAGTCCTCTTTGCAGCCTTACTTCAATATATTTTTGGACGATAGCTGTCATTTATAACTCTGCAGGTTTGTGAATTACAGTGTCCCTGAGCTCCTTTCTTCAACTCGCTTTCTTGTGAGCTGGCCGCAAAACCGCAGGATTGCTTCAGGCCCTAATCTGGTTCCGGCACGGCATGCTGAGCCTTTGGCTAATTCCTCTTCCTGGTGGGAAATGAGCATTAAATTTGTTCGTGCAGACACCTACAGCTAATCTCTCATTGGTTCTCCCTATTCCTGTTCATCTTGCGCAGAAATTCCAAACTGTGCCAAACAGGAGGTTAAAGGCACTGACTCTCCAAGTGGGGAGAGTGTTAGTAAAGCGTCTGGAATGGTAAAACCGAGTACGAGGGGACGAAAACTGAGATGCATTTAAAAAGGTTTCCCGGTCACACGGTCGACCATATTCTGGGTTGCCCATGCATGTTTTAGCTAAAGGAAGAATCCCTTAAACCTGGAGAGTTGGGACCCATGGAATGGGTACCATGCAGTATGACTTCAAAGGGTTGCCTTGGCTCACCGAACGTCACCAATGCTATCAGCCCGAAGTGTCCAGCCTTATGTCTCACTCAGCTCGGGGTGTAGATGTGGTAAATCCACGTTGCATCACAAGCCCTGAATGAATTATTTAAGAATTGCTCTCTATTTCACTGTCATTGTGTTTTGTTTTTGTAATTTATTTTTATAATGGGATTTATCGGATTTTCACTGCTGCGTTTATGCCGCTGTACACACGCTTGATTCTCTTATGGAGACATATAAATCCATGGGTTTTCAGATTCTTACTAGTCAGGTATATTCCTAGGCATTGAATATGGGGTGTTGAGTCCATTTCGTGGAGCAAGGAGTAGGTCCTGACTATTACATACTTGCTTATGGAAAGGTATCTGTGCTAATTTCAATCTCTGGTTTTATGCAGCACCACAACTCACCTTTTCCCATAAGCAAGCATAAGTTGGTTTTCTAAATTTGAGACCCTTTTCTGTTTTGTAATTGAGTTCATTTGCAGCCATGTTTACATTCCGTGTATTTGAGATATCTTATGGTGTTTCTTTTTCTGTGTGACTTAGTTAACTTAGAATCATCGTACCTGAATCCACTCATTATGCCGCGAAGGGCCTCATGACATAGATTTCATTGCTGAGTGATATTCCATTGTATGTACGTACAACAACTTCTTTATCCATTTTTCGCTTTCTGGGATATTTCACTTGTACCGTAAACGAGGTTCTTGTAAGCAGAGCCGTCCAAAATTTATGGCTGGCTGTGTCTTTTTGATTTTAATTTCCCTAAGCTCTAGAACCATAAGTTGAAGTGCCGTAGGCTCCGTTGCTTAGTTTTTTAGGTGTTTGAGGAAAACCATACACTTCTCCAGAGTGGCTGTTGGCAATTTACATCCCGCCCATCAGCATAACAAGGCTCCCTGTTCTCCATGGCCTGCCCTGCCTTTCTGGATTTTTCACTTTTTTCACATGTCCCTTTTGACAGGGGGGCAGTGAGACTTCATTGTAATGCAGATTTCTTTACACGCTTGCTTGTTTGACCAAAAAGGGCGTATGTGTTTTTTTCCTGAATATATTCAGGAAAAAACGCATAGGCCCTTTTTGACCATGTGCATCATTGTCGACTTTCTGTCTCTTTCCCTATGCTTTAAATGCAATTCCAGTCTGCCCCTGAAATCGTTTTCCTGCAATTCTGCCCCGCTTTCAAGTCCTCTACGCAGCCTTACTTCAATATATTTTTGGACAATAGCTGTCATTTATAACTCTGCAGGTTTGTGAATGACAGTGTGCCTGAGCTCCTTTCTTCTACTCGCTTTCTTGTGAGCTGGCCACAAACCCGCAGGATTGCTTCATGCCCTAATCTGGTTCTGGCACAGCACGCTGATCCTTTGGTAAATTCCTCTTTCTGGTGGGAAATGAGCGTTATATTTGAACGTGCAGACACCTAGAGCTAGTCTCTCATTGGTTCTCCCTATTCTTGTTTATCTTGTGCAGAAATTGCAAACTGTGCCAAACATGAGGTTAAAGGCACTGACTCTCTAAGTGGGGAGAGTATTAGTAAAGGGTCTTGAATCGTGAACCCGAGTAAAAGGGCTCGAAAACTGAGATGCATTTGAAAACGTTTCCTGGTCACACGGTGCACCATACTGTGGGTTTCCCATGCATGTTTTAGCTGAAGAAAGAATCCCTTAAACCTGGAGAGTTGGGACCCATGGAATGGGTACCATGAAGTATGACTTCAAAGGGCCTGCATTTTCTCAACGAACCTCACCAATGCTATCAGCCCGAAGTGTCCAGCCTTATGTCTCACTCAGCTCTGGTTGTAGATGTGGTAAATCCAGGTTGCATCACAAGCCCTGAATGAATGATTTAAGAAT